>NW_017306408.1:442935-452437 GCF_000935625.1 Nanorana parkeri | reverse complement strand
GGGGGGGGGGGGGATGCAGACTTTCTTGAAAAATAAATATAATTATTGAAATCTAAGATTATCACTGAGCTATACCGGGTTGGATACAGTTTTACGACTGCTTATTGTATCATCTAAATAATACTAGACCTGGCCTTTTGACTTTGAACCACTACCAAATTTCAGACTGTGAGGAAATTGTTGTACATTTCCTGACAAATCGAGTTAAGCAGACATTAAGCCAGCTTTAAGAAAACAAATGGCCGTCTTTATCACAGGTGGACACTGATGACTTAATGGGGCCTGGGCTGATTGTATCACTTCTAATGGCTTGACGGGAAACATTAGAGAGTTGTTTGTTTTTTTTTGTGCATAAAAAAACTGGCATGGTGGAAGCTGCTAACACAGACCTGTCAGACGTTCTGCATCCCTCTGAGTAAGGAAGCAGCTGTTTGTGTGTATACTCTGAACTGGCATTAGAGCGGGGCGACAGATGCCTGTAGAAATGCCAGGTTTGTGAATTTTTACTGCCGGAGCATGTTCTGAGAAAGAAAGAAAAAAGTGCAGCCCTGCCCTACATCCTAGGTAGTTCCCGCAGGATCAAGCCAAACCCCGGCCATGTTGACTGCCATCTCCTAAGTAACCGGCTGCGTTTGTAAACACCAAAACCAGACGTGAACAGTAACAGATTTCTGGGATAACTAAATATAGATGAAATTTATGTTCCTCTGATTCCTCTGGTCTTAGGAAATCAGGAAGGGAATAAAAATGGAGCGTGTGTGTTTTTGCGGCGGTCTCTGCCATGTTGGTGTCATCAAAATAATCTGTTTCACTTGGAGAGTCTGTCGCAGGGACCAGAGTAGGGGAGCTTGCAGGTGCTGTGGATAATATTGGCAAAGCAGATGTCATATTTTGGGGCTAATAACTAACAGAGCATACATGTTCTCATACACACACACGCGTAAGAGATTGTGGATAAAGGTTTAGATCATCCCCATTCCAACATCTTTAACAATGAGGAACACTTTAAATACGTTTTATGTTTTTTGGTGTGATCTGTAAATTGCACATATGATAATAAATAAAATAATAAATAATGTGGCGTACCTAGAATTTTCGACAACCGGTAGACTATTTTTAAACCCTGCTTTATCTGTTATAATTAGTATTAGTAATTATTAAAACATTAAAACAAATAATTATAAGGCGCATAAAAAAATGTACACAGTGAAAACTGTTGTGTCTCTTTACATTGGTTAGTGGAGAAGGGTCCCCTATATTGGTGATCAGTGTATTTGCACCCCCTAACATTGGTGGTCAGTGCACAAGTACCTCCTTATATTGTGGTCAACTGGTCATTATAGTGTCCCTTTACATTGGTGGTCAGTGGAAAACTGCCCTTTACATTGGTGGTCAATAAACCCCTTCTCTTCTCTATCTCCCTTGGTCAGTTGATAACCTGGCATGGCTTTCAATACCATCTCTACGCCGATGACACTCAAATATATCTCTCCACTCCACAACTCATCCTCTCAGTGTCTTTGCGTGTCACTTTTTTAATAGGGATGCACCAATACCAATACTAATATTGGTATCAGTGCCGATACTGAATATTTGAGGCGAGATGTCATACTCGCCCAAATGCCTTCCCCGATACCGGAACTTACTGTCAGAGGAAAATTTCCTCTGACCGGCAGTGCCGTAGGGGAACATGGAGATGGCTTCCTGGGTAATCAGGAAGTCAGGTGGTGAGTAATGACCCAGACTCTGCGAGAGCTATGCAGGCACCAACAGGTGGGAAGTTAATCTGTCAATTCTTACTGCTTCAAGAGTCCATAGCAATGGCTGCTGGAACCTTAACTAATAATAACTGAAAAATGGTTTTGTCAAACTCATTTATAGCACCATGTTTCCCATATCAGCAGAACACTTCCATAGCGATACATTAGTTATCTACTTCTGAACATTGGTTTGGTTGTTTTTGCTGTGGAAGTCAGTATTCTATGCATTACTTGGCAGACGTTACTTTTAATGCATGTCTTAAATACTTATTGAACATTGAACAAAAAATTATTTAATCGCCTGAAAAAAGCAAAAGTTTGACCCTTATCCTCAATGTAATTCTTAAACATTAACTCTGGTCACACATCTTAAAAATCTAATTATACAGTCCTCCTTTGAATGTACTACAACTATGAAGTGCGAGGACATACCTGATTGAATGTAAATTGACTGCATTGTTTAGCTAGGCTCCCACACTACAGAATAGTTGGTAATTCTAAAGGGAATTATATAGTCAGATTTTAAATTGTGTGGGCAGCTAACCCCTAACTCGAACCTAACCCCATCACTAACCCTTACCAAACCCTTAAAGCGTTAGTAAACCGCTATGAGAAGGTTGAGGTTTTTTGCCATAATTTGTTGTACATTGAAGCACACTTTCCTTACAAGTGTGCCTTTCTCCAGCGCTGCCGGATCAATCTCCAATCCCCCGCTCTATCCCCCGCTGCCATCATCTCTGTCGCTGCCACTTTCGGATTCCCAGGCTCCTCTTTTGCCATTGGGTGGCCACTGATGCTGTAACTCCTGTGCATGTGTATCCGGGCATTAAGCTCATTCATGGCATCTTAGAGATGCTGTGAATGGGCTATGTGTGTACACTGTACAGTGTATACGCTATACATTGAACACAGGAAGTAAATAAATTGCTAGAGAAGAGAGCAAGAATGTTTTTGGTTGAAGAGGTTTTGCATGTTTCTTCTGCCAAAAATCACTACCTCCCAGCAATTTTTGTTTTTGTAGCTTTTCTTCTTCTTTAACCTGAACCTAACCCCATCACTGACCCTTATTAATATCACAACTATAAATACTATATTTCTACCATGGTCAATTCTATAAATAACTATAACAACTATAAATACTATATTATCATGATCAATGCTATAAGTAACTATAACAACTATCACAACTATAAATACTATATTATCACCGTGATAAATGCTATGCATAACTATAACGACTATACATACTGTATTATCACCATGATAAATGCTATGCTGGAAATGCAAGCGGTGAAAACAGCTTCACATTGTAAATGATACTCAAGCTTTGGGGCCTATTTACAATGCAGGAAATTATCAGTGCTGGGAAACATGTACCAAAATAAAATGATTTTCCTTCCAAAGCATCCATAAGAAATGTTGTCTATTCTTTCTCTGCGATACAAAACATTGTGGAGTGTTATAATAGAATACCATAGACTTCTGTCATACACAGAAGCAAGTTACATGTTATTAAAACACTGACAGCCCGCAGCCAATCAGAACACGAGTCCTTGGATGAAAGGAAAGCTGCAGATGAAACACTTTTGCTGTTTACTTAGGTGCTTAATCTCTGAATCGTAGAAACTCTAGGTTTACATAGGTGGAAAACTAAGTCCTAATGAGGACATTATGCTTACAATTGGCCTCAACCAGTGAAACATTCACATAACTGCTACAATTTTCTGGATAAAAAAACGTTCAGTTAAGGGATCATTATACAAGCTGTGCATATGAAGGAGAGCTTTGAAAAATGAAGACCAGAAGTTAAAAATACGCAAACAGAATTGCAAAATTAAGGGAAAAAAAGTTTAAACAGCAGCAATGGACGCCCCATTGAGCATTATTGGTTCAATTATCAGGAAGTGTAACTGCATCAAAACACCCAGATAATGCCTAGAATAAATCTCAATCAAGAAGCAGACCTAAAAAAAAAAACACTGAGGGGTCAGCATTAAGTGAGCCTGTCCCCAAGACAAAGTGTGCTAATTTTTTTTTCTTTGATTGGATGGCTTGGACCAATTACTCTTTGCCATTGGTCTAAACCATTTAGATTATAAGCCCTCATGGGCCGGGCCCTCCTTACCATCGTGTCTTGAATTGTATTGTGATTGTAATGTCTTGCTTATATTATAAAGCGCTGTGCAAACTGTTGGCACTATATAAATCCTGTATTATAATAATAATCCACAGAGCTCAAGCCTCAGTCTCCAAGTCAGGGGCTGTTGTAGCTCAGGCCCCACTGTGCTAGGTTACACACAGCAACGGGAAATCCCGCTGCTGTGTAACCTAACATAGCTATCAAAAGCCGGATGAACCGCCACCTGTAATTAATAGGCAGCGCTCCGTCCATGACAGGTTACACAGCGAGGAGGCTTTCCACACTGTGTAACCTGTTAAAAGCCAGTCTGAATGGAGAAAAAGCTGTCAGCTTCAGACTGGAAGTTGATAGCTTTTTCTTTCATAATGGCAGGTGAAGCTCTTCCTTCCCAGACCGCACGTCCCTGACAGACAGGGTTAATTATAGTAAACATGAACTACCCAGCCCCTTTCTTGATATTATAGAGAATGGAAAAATTTGAGTTTTCAGAAAAGATGCTATGAATGGGAACATGTAACAAATATAAAATAAGAGTTGTTCCGATTTGGCTGCTAAAGTGGAAATATACTTTAAGCTGTCACCCAGGTTTACCATGGCTGTGCTGATGGGTGGGGTGCAACCTCCTGTCAGATTCTGCCCCGTGAAACCTCTCTTTCTGATAGCTGAAGAGGTCAGTGATGTGGGGAAAAGTGTGCATTTCCAAAGTATTTTAAAGTCATTTAAAAAATACATTTTGGTTGCTTATTATTTATTGTTTGCTGTCCTGTAGTTTTTTTTTTGTTGACAACAAAACCTAATAAAATATTTGAAACAAGAAAAAAAAATTAAAATAAAGATACCAGCAACTGTAAAAACTTAGCATTGGAGTGATTAATTGTACAACGTGTATTCCAGGGGGAACAGTGACATTACTTTGTCACTTTAAGGGAAAAAAATAGTGTAAAGCAGCTTTCAGTCCCCACCACTACATCCAAATGCTGGGCCATTCTGAAGGGTGAAAAGCTTTGCCTTTAAAGGTGTCTAAGACAACCACCACATCCCCATACATTCATACTGTACATTCAGGGGCTTCCCTAGCTCTTTTGCCGCCTGAGGCGGTGGGGGTGGGCGGGGCGTTGCCCATGCCGACCTCCTGGCAAACAATGATGTAATTGGTTGCCAGGAGCTTGACGGGACGTCGGCAAGAGCATCCCAGATTGGTAAAAGTTGGTCGGAGAGAAGTGTATGGCCCTTTCACAGGCTGAACCTGGGACGTTCTGCCTGAAAAGGGGGTGGCAGGCACACTGCAAACACTGTGCAGCAGAGCGGCCATGTCGCTCTATCTGCTGCCTCCCCAGTAGATGCCGACCAAAAACAACAGCCTCAGCCCTGAGTACATTCATAATGGCCCATCACTATGATAGACTGCCAAACTGACCAATGCATGCAGGGGTGAACCTCAACTATACCAGGAGAAGCCCAAGCTTTGTACAATCAGAATGACCCGGCATTCTGATGGACCACAGGAATTGAAATCTACCACAGGAATGTACAGACACATCTCCATTTCTACGTCATACCTGTCATCAGTTTTTGTTCAAGTGACAGAATCACTGTAAAAGGCACTCTACAGTTGGTCTGCACCCCCTGAGCCACTTTAAATGCAAAATATATTTACATTTGTCTTTAATTATGCAAGCTCTGCCCTGCTGATTTATCATGGACCTGTCTACATTGACTAAAATTGGGGAAACACTATTTGGGTCATTCATTTGCTCCCACCCCTGTCCATAAAGCTGTCAGCTGCCAAAAGATTGTACTTATCCTCGCCGTAAACCATTTTATATTCACAGCAATTATCCCGGATGCTGAGGAACAGGTAGCAAGTCTATTAAACAAACACAGTGGACCCCTCACTTTTATTTGACATTTTATTTGGCTGTGACAAATGAGCAGCAGTTGGATTATAACATAATTCGTCTTGTCTTTATTACCAGCACAAAGGACACCATTCATTAATTATTCTCCCGTTGTAGCTTAACACTAACTGGAAAGGTCCCTCTTCGGACAGATGGTGGGGACGATGTTATTTATATCAATCAGCCAAAATCCTCAACAAGGATTACTGTTTCTCACAATACAATGATTTATTTCTTTTTTTTTCAATGCCACCCCTCACCCCAATCCCGTCTGCTTTCTGGTATTTTCCTACTGAAAAAATCTAAACAGTTAGATGACCAGGAGGAAGGAAAAAAAAAAGTTTACAATGTGGTTAATGAGATCTGCCAGCCACAATTAACACTAATGAATGGTAATGTATAGCACACATACTGAGGAATACTTTCAGGGGTTTCCATCTTCAGATGACTTCATTGTTTTGAATTGAGAAGGCCATTCTGCAACTCCCTCTGAATGCACTGCTCTTTCTATTTTTTGCTTTTTTTTTTTAATTTGCGTAAACATACAAAACATATATATCAGTAGCGATATTGATTTTTGTTGTGTTGGGATAGGACACAGCACTGCTGTGTGGATAAACAGAGCGGAGTTGTATCCGGGAGTGACGGATGTAAACAACGCCACCTGAACATGTTAATAACAGTTAATAACATAAAAGGGAGTGCAAAAAAAAATATTGATGCATGTTGTAATATGGAATGTTCCTCCAGCTTACTGAGGAGAGGGAAGAGCAGGGGCGTCCCGAGGCTGGGTGACACCCGCAGCGGTAACCGAGCGTCACCTCGCCGAGACGTTACTGTGCATGCACGTGACGTCACCACGCGCGTGCACAGTGATGTCATAGCGCGGCAGTATTCTGATACCTGCCGTCGGCCATCTTGGTGATGGACGCTGGCAGAGAGAGGAGGGGACAGTCACCCGGTGGGATAAGGTATGCCGCCAGGTCCCCTCCTCTCTCCTGATACTGTCGGGCGTTCGGTCCATTACCGAGCGCCCAACTTTTCAGAGGGGGGTGACACCAAAATGACTGTGAGTCATTTTGGTGTCACCCCTCGAATGGTGTCACCCGGGTGCGGGCCGCACAACCCACACCCCCCTTGTGACGCCACTGGGGAAGAGTCATTCAGAAGCAATGTTTTCATTTACAAGGCCACCCAAACCATCTACTTTGCTACTCTCAAGATCACCTTATCTCTAGCTCCCTCATCACCTCCTCCCATGATCGACTCCAGGACTTCTCCAGAGTCTCTCCCATCTTTTGGAACTCCCTACTCCAACCTATACAGCTATCTCCCACTCTACATGCCTTTAGGTGATTCCTGAAAATGAATCTCTTCAGGGAAGCCTATCCCCCAGGAAAGCTGACATTTTACTTTCTGCACACATCACCCCCTCCGGCAGTTGCTGATTTTTGGATTTCTTGCCCTTCCGTTTTAGATTGTAAGCATTCATGAACAAGGCTCTCCTCTTGTCTTGAATTGCATTGTAATTTTATTGCCTCCATTTATTTTGTAGAACAATATGAATTGTGAATAATAATTAGGGATGCACAGATACTAATATGCCGATGCTGAGTATTTGGGTGAGTACTTGTACTCGCCCAAATGCTCCGATGCCTAGCCCGATACTTACGGTATAAGGAAGCCTGGCAGCGAGTCATTACACGCTGCCGGGCTTCCTGATTGCCCAGAAGCCGTCTCCATGCTCCCTCATCACTGTGTGCAGCACACAGCTTTCTGTTTGGCCGGAAGCCATCTGCATGCTCCCTTGTCACCTCATGTTGAGGGAGCATGCAACCAGCTTCTCGTCCAATCAGGAAGCCGGGCGCTGCGTCATTACATGACGCACGGCTTCCTGATTGGCCAGAAAGCCGGCTCCATGTTTTCTCATCACCTAGTGACAAGAAGCATGGAGACGGCTTCCCTGCTAATCAGGAAGCCGGGTGGCAAGTCATTACACGCCGCCTGGCTTCCTTAATGGGACTTCCGGTATCGGTATTCGGTATCGACGAGTACCGGGAAAAAATATCGGTGCTCGATACCGAAAAAACGTTACTGGTGCATCCCTAATGATAGCAATAATCATATCCAATAAAGAGCATGGGGACATGTGTAATGTTAATGGATAGTGACAATAGATATCCCACTGCACTCCTTACCAGTATACGCCTAGAAGATGGGTGCTGAAGTGGCTGCAGATGGCACTGCTCAAATCCAAGAAGAGAAAATATGTTACCAGCACGCTGGAGTGAAGTGTCCAAAAATCTACTTTCTGAAACATACACTACATGTCCCAAAGAAGGCAATTTTTCGGAGCCACTCTGGGTCCCTTCATCAGGCTCAATATGTGTCATATTGAGCCTGATGAAGAGACCTAGAGTGACCCCGAAACGTTACCTTCTTTGTGACATGATGTGCACACCTCAATAAATACGATTTTGGACACTTCACTCCTGTATGCTGGTGACACACTTTCTCTTCTTAATAGATAGGGTGACTAACCTTATGACAAACTCACCGATGCTGACTTTTGTGAAGAATCTGCTTGGCAGCGGAGTGTGTGTGACCTTCTGGATTTCAAATAGGCACAGCAAACAACAGTTTTGGGTGACACCCATATGCAATTTACTTACAAAGACAATACACACTTTGTACAGAAGCAAAAACAGAAAACAAGGAGAAAAAAACCTTGCCACTTGGTAACTAACATAAAGGGACCCTGGCTAACAACCAACCCTGGAGCAACCTACTGCTGCTCAGGTACAAGGGTTGTACCAAGGGTCAGTGCCAATAAGATACTGTATTGGATGGGTGGCCCCACCATTCAGGTATCAGTATTAGCATGACCCACAATCAGTGACAGCTGATGAGCTCTATAAAGCTATCTGTTTCCCATTCTCACATGCAATCACAATGCCTAGCAAAGGGAAGTTTTCCAGACCCAACTTCCTTTGCAGTATAAGATATAACGTGACCAAATGCTAAGAGATGCAAAGGAAGCTGATACTGGAAGATGCAAGGCTGTGTCTCAATAAACCATGTTCTTTAGGAACACCAACCTTTCACAATTCCCATCAATAAATGAAGCACCATGGAGCACTTTCTTTATCCCACAGAAATGTGTCGCTACCATGAAATGGGTATTTCGCTGCATTTGCCACCCAGAGCAAGGGATCCCAATCCTCCCCTGTGTATCCTAGAGCACAAAACAGCTTGATAATCCAGTCTATGGAATTCAAGAAATGTGAGACTCTCAAAGCTTTCTGATAATCTTTTTGTGTGAAACGGTTAGAAAGGCCAACAAGAAGAGTCCAGTGAAAGGCTGCTTCAATGGCATAATACGTTTTCTCAAGGCGTACATCACATTTCATATATGTTTTAATTATAGCTGGAGTCAGGTGGAATGAGCAATTCACTTGCTTCTCATATTTTTGATGTCAGCAAGATCTCTTAAATGTTAGATCCCACCCACCTTGTAATGATGGTTATTCCCCTCCACCATTGGATGTTCTTACATCTCCTTTTGCATTCCCTTTAATGTAAAATGAAGTAAAAACAAAACAGGCAGAGTAAGGTACCCATATAATGGCTGCAACACTTATGCACACCTGTGGACTGGAGGGTAGGGGTCTTGCTACTGGGTGTAAAGATTGGTATTTCATTTT
>NW_017306408.1:368164-437450 GCF_000935625.1 Nanorana parkeri | reverse complement strand
CCGCCCCCCCCCCCCCCCCCCGATCATCATCGCAATATCTCAAGAGGGCTAATTAGGGAGGAACTGCCTGGCTAACATGAGAAGTAGCCAGAGAAGGAAAATAACAGTATAGAGTAACGAGTGTCTGTATTTATGGACCTCCTCATGTCAGCCTACTATGGGACCTACTAGAAATAACCTCAGGAAGGAAATACAATTCAAACATGCCATGTAATGATAAAGTGTTTAATTAGGTAAAAAGTTTAAAGAACAGAAGTTCCAGACAACCTAAAGATCCAGATCTGATGCCCAGCCTATAGTGATGCACAAGGATGATGGACGTGCTCCAACTTGCAGTCTTACAGATTCTTGACAGACACCTTTGCATAGGTTGCCCACGACAGAGAAATAACACATACACCATCTGAAGTCCAACTTGGTCACCCTTGCCCAAAGCTTTTGACTTGAAGAACTGGAAGAAAAACTTGAGAAGTCTGGAAATTGAAGTTGTTGCCATCATGTCTTCTTCTGGAACTCCCCAAATCCTGAAAACTAGCTCCAAAACATTGAGAATTTGGTGTCCACTCATGGTTCTGCAACCGGTGACGTAGCATGTCCGCCACCATGTTGCCAGACTCCGGCAGGTAACAATGTCTGGGAGATGGAGTTCTACCCATACAAAGTTTTATGGCGATATTTGAAGGGAAGATAGGCTCTTCGTGCCACTCTGCTGTCTGCAAAAACTTTGACTTTGGGTGTGCCATATTCCTGGCACCCAGGCAGTGCCAAGGAGAACAATGTACCAGCACAATTGAAAAAAACAACAACTTTTAATTGGGAGCAGCTTTTTAAATAATGCTTAAAGGGCACCATCCACATTTGCTTTAAGTAACATGACTGGGGGAAGCCCTAAACCTGATATTTTGTGAAAGAAAAAAAAAATGTTTGCAGCATTTATTTTTCTTTCACAAAATCCCATAGGCATAAAGAAGAAAAAAAGAACATGAGGCCCCCCATATAATCAAAATCAGACCTTTACCCATCCATGGCAACAACAAAAAAGGGGTTCCCCTAAATATCCATAGCAAACCCTAATATTTGACTAGGGTCAGATATTGATAGGAGGACCACATGCCAAAAACCTTTTAAAAGTGGGATTCGCCTTACAAATACATACCATACCCTTATCCTTTATGAGGGCCTGATATGGATTTTAGGGGGGACCCCATGCAAACCCCATGAACAGAATGGTGTCCCCCTCAAAATCCATACAAGCCTGGAAGGAAAAGAGTAGGGGGCAAGTGAGTGTGCAACCCCCCATCCTGAGCTATACCAGTCTACATGCCCTCAACATTGGGAGTGTACCTGTCAGGGGGACTCCCCTGGCAAAGCACCTTGTCCTTGAGTTGATGAGGACAAGGACATCTTCCTTAGATCTTGTCCCCTAGAGCAAGTGAGGGCTGTGGGAAAGGGGCTTATTGGAATCTGGAATCCCCCTTTAAGATAAGGGGCCCCACAAGATACCTTGCAACCCGCCACATGAATAAGTAAGGGTTAAAAAATGTAAAAAAAAAAAACAACAAACACCTCAAAAAATGTTCTACTGCTACACATCATTGTCAGTCATGTCCAGTGATGCAGATCCATTATTAACTACACCTGCCAACCCGCTGCAACAAAAACCCATTGACACTGCACCCAATGGAAACTAGTGCTCAATGACAGCTGAACCCCAAGCTGAATGTAAATAGGACAGGGTTGCTGATGATGTAATTGACTAAAATTAGCCATGGCCATAAATAGTCAATGATGTCACCAGCATCCCCGCCCCTTTGTTCAAAACATAGCTGTCAGCCAGGGAATCTCCCAGCTGACAGCTTAATGGGCCGGTAAGGGATGCTTCACTTGTTGCAAGGACACAGATCAGTAAACTGGGCCTGATAAAATCACAGGCACAGCATTACTGAGCTCCCTGCCACTGTGCCTGTCACACAAGCAGCCTCAGTGGCCAAGCCTCTTTAGTGACGTCGAACTAAAAGTTTATTTGGGCTTTAATTCCAGCATCAATAATATAAGCACAAAATATAAAGTCTATAGCCAAAACTTTTATTTACAGTTTTGGATAGAGAAGGAAGGATTAAAACCTCCATCGTGTGTTTTTATTGTCTGAGTCCCTGCTAGGTACATTTATTCCTGTTGACAGTTGTAGAAAATAAAATTTTTTACAGGACTATTCACTGAAGGTGGCAGGTGTGCCTGTGGCCCCTTTCCCGACCAGAGTGTCCAAGGTTGCTAAGAGCTCTGAGCAACCTGTGAAGCTCTGGCAGGCGTCCTGCCCAGCTCACTGACCTCACTGGTTGCCAGGAGCTGAGCGGGATGCTTTGGCTGGCAATCCGTGCAGCTCCTGGCAAACAGTGGTCACAGTGAGCAATGTGCGCACCTCCCCCTTAACCCCCCTTTACCCCATGCGCCAGCACTTGATGTCAGGTACCGTTACCATTTCTACATTGTCCCCATAACATGGCAGTTTTTCACTCCTTAAGTTCAGGTCCACTTAACTTGCAAACTTGGGACATTTTCCCTAAAAGCATATTCCTTTTAAAAACCCTCTTCCCCTTTATGGCATTACTGCCCATTTTCTACTCCCCATATAGGTCATCTGGACTGAAACTCCTCAATAAGACTTCTTATCATTTTTCGAAGAAGAAAAAATATTCAGAGAGAAATAAAACCTGATTCCTCCATTTCTAAGGTTACTGTGTTAGTTTAATTTCCACAGATGCAGTAGAATATTTTGAAGTGAGTAACATTTACCAAGTCATTAATTTTATGCAAACTAAGGAAGATGAAAGAAAAAAATATCAATTATTTATAGATTGTTAAAATGTATCTTAGTGCAGAGCTACTGTATAGAAATGACAATTAGCCGCATGTACCTTCTTTAATTAATAATGCATACATCATGCTCTTTGGGCATCTAATAAGCAGCTTTACAATTCTTACATTGTTTGGGACACAGAGCAGAAAATGTCATGAAAAGCAACGTGTTTTCACAGGCAGGGTCAGGCCTAAAATATATGTGACATTAAATAGTGTACTTAAGAGGGAAGGTAGTGCAACGTAGGCATGTAGTGTTAGGAGTAATTACACAGATTGCTGTAATGTTTCTCGCTGTACCTGTGACAGCATACGATACAAATAATTAATGCTTAATTTGTTCTTGAGTTCTTTTTACTGTTTGAAGTTCTGTTGATTTTGAATGTTTAGACAAGGGGTGTCCAACCTCTGTCTTCGAGGAGCAGGATCCTCACACACTTTTAGGATTTCACTAATTAACAAACAGCAGTGAGTGAAGAAAGGTGTGTTACACTAAGTGCAATAAGATGCGATAATCAGCAGTCTGCAAGATAGAAAATGCATGTATGTTCATAGAGCCTGTACACAGCCCTCGAAGCCCTAAACTGGGGTTGCTCTAATGGGTAAGTAACAACTTCAGGAGGTGAGGCTATGCTCGGCCCACCCTTTCCTTCCTCCTCTGAGGCTATCCATCATAGTTATAGACTGTCTCAAAAAATGTTCTACTGCTACACATCATTGTCAGTCATGTCCAGTGATGCAGATCCATTATTAACTACACCTGCCAACCCGCTGCAACAAAAACCCATTGACACTGCACCCAATGGAAACTAGTGCTCAATGACAGCTGAACCCCAAGCTGAATGTAAATAGGACAGGGTTGCTGATGATGTAATTGACTAAAATTAGCCATGGCCATAAATAGTCAATGATGTCACCAGCATCCCCGCCCCTTTGTTCAAAACATAGCTGTCAGCCAGGGAATCTCCCAGCTGACAGCTTAATGGGCCGGTAAGGGATGCTTCACTTGTTGCAAGGACACAGATCAGTAAACTGGGCCTGATAAAATCACAGGCACAGCATTACTGAGCTCCCTGCCACTGTGCCTGTCACACAAGCAGCCTCAGTGGCCAAGCCTCTTTAGTGACGTCGAACTAAAAGTTTATTTGGGCTTTAATTCCAGCATCAATAATATAAGCACAAAATATAAAGTCTATAGCCAAAACTTTTATTTACAGTTTTGGATAGAGAAGGAAGGATTAAAACCTCCATCGTGTGTTTTTATTGTCTGAGTCCCTGCTAGGTACATTTATTCCTGTTGACAGTTGTAGAAAATAAAATTTTTTACAGGACTATTCACTGAAGGTGGCAGGTGTGCCTGTGGCCCCTTTCCCGACCAGAGTGTCCAAGGTTGCTAAGAGCTCTGAGCAACCTGTGAAGCTCTGGCAGGCGTCCTGCCCAGCTCACTGACCTCACTGGTTGCCAGGAGCTGAGCGGGATGCTTTGGCTGGCAATCCGTGCAGCTCCTGGCAAACAGTGGTCACAGTGAGCAATGTGCGCACCTCCCCCTTAACCCCCCTTTACCCCATGCGCCAGCACTTGATGTCAGGTACCGTTACCATTTCTACATTGTCCCCATAACATGGCAGTTTTTCACTCCTTAAGTTCAGGTCCACTTAACTTGCAAACTTGGGACATTTTCCCTAAAAGCATATTCCTTTTAAAAACCCTCTTCCCCTTTATGGCATTACTGCCCATTTTCTACTCCCCATATAGGTCATCTGGACTGAAACTCCTCAATAAGACTTCTTATCATTTTTCGAAGAAGAAAAAATATTCAGAGAGAAATAAAACCTGATTCCTCCATTTCTAAGGTTACTGTGTTAGTTTAATTTCCACAGATGCAGTAGAATATTTTGAAGTGAGTAACATTTACCAAGTCATTAATTTTATGCAAACTAAGGAAGATGAAAGAAAAAAATATCAATTATTTATAGATTGTTAAAATGTATCTTAGTGCAGAGCTACTGTATAGAAATGACAATTAGCCGCATGTACCTTCTTTAATTAATAATGCATACATCATGCTCTTTGGGCATCTAATAAGCAGCTTTACAATTCTTACATTGTTTGGGACACAGAGCAGAAAATGTCATGAAAAGCAACGTGTTTTCACAGGCAGGGTCAGGCCTAAAATATATGTGACATTAAATAGTGTACTTAAGAGGGAAGGTAGTGCAACGTAGGCATGTAGTGTTAGGAGTAATTACACAGATTGCTGTAATGTTTCTCGCTGTACCTGTGACAGCATACGATACAAATAATTAATGCTTAATTTGTTCTTGAGTTCTTTTTACTGTTTGAAGTTCTGTTGATTTTGAATGTTTAGACAAGGGGTGTCCAACCTCTGTCTTCGAGGAGCAGGATCCTCACACACTTTTAGGATTTCACTAATTAACAAACAGCAGTGAGTGAAGAAAGGTGTGTTACACTAAGTGCAATAAGATGCGATAATCAGCAGTCTGCAAGATAGAAAATGCATGTATGTTCATAGAGCCTGTACACAGCCCTCGAAGCCCTAAACTGGGGTTGCTCTAATGGGTAAGTAACAACTTCAGGAGGTGAGGCTATGCTCGGCCCACCCTTTCCTTCCTCCTCTGAGGCTATCCATCATAGTTATAGACTGATAGTATGGAGGTAGAATGAGAGCTTGTAGGGAGCTCTGGATTCCCCAAAACTGCGGTTGCTCTATTTGGCACGTATCAACCTTAGGAGCTAAGGTTATGGCCCACCCTCTCCTGCCTCCTCTGAGGCCATCCATCATAGTAATAGACCAACAGTATGGAGGTAGAATCAGAGCATGTTGGGAGCACTGGATGCTCTGAAACTGGGGTTGTTCTAATGGGCAAAGCACATCTTCAGGAACTGAGACCATGGTTGGCTCACCTTCCCTTGCCTCCTGTGCTGTCCATCTAAGTCAGGGGTTGCAAACTCAAATTCATCGGGGGGGCCGCATCAGCAGTATGGTTACCCTCAAAGGGCCGGTTGTATAGGACTATGCATCTACTCTTTATTATCATAAATAGTTGCCTCTGCATTCAGTTGCTACTGGTTTTAATAATAATTTAAGTAATAACCAGCCTTGAAAACATCTAGGGGGGGAGGTTGGCGGGGGGGTGTATTGTGGAATCTGGCCTTGGGGCGGCAGGGAGAGTAAATCCCTGACCATACACATACCTTGTTCTTGCAGTCTTCTCTTCCCTTCTCTTCCTTAGCAGCCGGGGAGGGGCGACGGTTTGCATATGAATGAGCCGCGATATTTACATATGAATTACTTATTGATATGCAAATTACCGCAGCACATTCATATGTTAATATCTCGGCCGGTACCAGGACAGTGCAGGCTGCAGGAACAGCACCAGCAAGCTCCGGAAAGAGCACAGAGTAGAGAGGGCTGGGGGAGGAGGTGTTTCTCTGGCCTCCCCCACCAGCGCCCTCTAGTGTCTACTGTGTGGTAGTGCCGGCTCTGCTCGCTACCACACAGTAGACACTGCTCTGCACAGAGTCGTCATAGCGGACCGGCCCTGGCTGCTGTGCGGGCCACATTACAAGGTCCGGCTAGCCGGATTCGGCCCGCGGGCTTTGTGTTTGCCACCCCTGATCTAAGTGATAAACCAAAGAGTATGGAAGAATGATGAGTTAGGGCCAAACAGCTCCTTCGATGCATATTAGAGTATCCCAAGATTTGGGGCTACTGGGGTGCTTTATGAGGGTCTGTGTTGATGGGTTTTTGTTCAAGTCAGAACTGCTTCTTTCCCCATACAAGTCAATGAAGATGCGAAAGCAGCTTGGAGCTGGTTGATGCAGCTTAGAAGGATGTTAAATGCAAGACAGATGATCCTGTGAATGAACTATGAATAATCTCAGAAGCATGTCTAACAGATGTCAAAAGCAAGCAGAAAGTACCTTAAAGCACATTAAATGTGCCCATCAACACAAGCCCTAAGGTAAGTGGACTTACTGTACATGAAAGAATCTTTAAGTGCTGTTGTGTTATCTGGTATAATGGTCATTGATGACTTTTTAAATATTTGTTTTTTTCCTTCTACAGAGGCTTTTAATGTCACACCATTTTTTGAGCTGCACTTATTCCTGTTTGCCATCACCAGCTGTTGTTTTAAAAGCCCTTATTCCTAACTTAAAATGTGGTGGGTTTCAATACATAGGCTTCATATATATATAATATAGAGAATGCCATTGTTGAGCTCTTGTTTTACTAGCTCCCTGACTGTTATACTGATCCAAAGGCTATAATACTTTTTAAGTTATTAACATGAAACAAGTATGCCGATCAGGAGCTCTCACTTGACTATGACATCTACGGTCAGCGTCATTGACTCACAAAGTATTGAGGCCAGAGGCTGCCAGGCAATAGGCACTTTCAGAAGGACGTCAGGCATTGCAGCCTTTATATTTCCCTAAAGTAAAGGCTTCCTTTAAAGTCAACCTGTCACTATACTTGGACCCTGTGACATTTTCATATGAAGTCCACAGGGAAGCAATGTAAATCTTTTGGGTCCCAGGCAGCTCTTATTGGTTCCTCCCTCCAAACTACACTAATTTCTGTATATAGTAGACATATGGAGGTCAGCAGGAGAAACAAGTGAGAGAAGTGACGGTTTCACTGCAGACTTCACATTAAGATTTTTCAAGGTCGGAGAGGCATTTGGCACAGGCAGCAGGAAACTTGAATTGGCACACTCTTCTTTCAATAGATATGGCTTGATTTAAAAATGCAGTAAATTGACTGGGTCACTTTAAAACATTATTACTTAAGATTATTTAAATCAAACCAATCATAGTCACATATACTGTATATCCAAAAATGTAAAAAAAAACCAAAATGAGTGTCCTATTAGGATGCAATTACTTACACCTAGAAATTGATTGCTGGTCATTTTTAGTTCAGAGTCATGTGCTTTTTTTTTTTCCCATGTTTTGATCTTATTTTTTGTTTTTATATATGTTTTTGCAGCATCCAAATCTTTGGGTTTTTCTAATTTTTTGTTTTTTTTACAGTTTAATGACCCCCTTCTTGCACAGCACTCTGTATCATAGCTTCTGTATCAACGCTGCCTGTGCTTCGGTTTAACGACGCAGCCATTAGTTTAGATGTGTCTGTCAAGCTATTAATTGGTTGAGTTCAGAAACACCCGAGTTAATATATGGCCCAGCAAGCACGATGCGTTTTATGGGTTTGTTTTTTCCAAGTCGTGTTGTATGTGACAGTGCGTCAGTGTTCTGTTTTGTGAATTCAGCCCGAGTCCTCAGGTGGATGCCGAGGTTCCTGTGCTTCCATTCTCAAAGCTGTTATTCTGGATGGGAAAGGAGGCAGCTGTGTTTACAACTCAAGTCTTGGCATACACATAGCAGAATCTATTATTCATATCATTCAGTATCAGAGAGGGATCTCGGACCACCTGTCTATCTTACAAATTCACCCTTTTGTGAGCTTTCCCGTTCAGAGCAAATTATGCTCACATTGATGAATTGGGTTTTTATGAGTGATGCTAAACGAGCATTCTCTCAGAGCCACCAGGCAGCCAGTGACTCTGGTCCACGCAGAAGTCATAGAGAAGAACAAAATGTTGGTATTTCGAAGCCCATTTGCCGTAGTAGCATTAGGTATAACATTTGGCACCTTCCGTGATTAGAATTTTAAGCTCCCCATAAATTAATCTAAATGATTAACTTTTCACGGGCAAATTCCAGAAATACTGTTAATGTCTCTAAAGATTATCATTTTTTTTTACTCCCGAAAAGGTAAATAGGCATCAAAATTAATTTGATTTTGTAAACACTGATTATATTGAAAGAGTGGCTTGTTTGTTTTATGATTGATTTTTTTTCCGCAGTAATTTATTTAGCTCTTTTTTTTTTGTTGTTGTATAAAATAGACAAGCACAATAAAGTTAAAGAGTGATTCTGGTAAAACAGGAAAAAAGCCTTGATAATTGTTCATCAAAAAAAGTGTGTTTGGACTTGTTTACTAATTAGGTATGGTGACAGATCTGTATTTGAATTCATGTTACAACCCTAAACTGACTATGTGAGTCCATTTTGAAGAATTATTTGTAGAGTCCAGAGTAGTGTTGAGAGCTCCTGTCTCTTCCCAGTTTGTCAAATTTTAACAACAGGACACAATTATTAAATTGTTATAAAACTATGGCAATGGAAGAATACATTTATTCTGAAGGCAAAATACGCTTACTGGTGTTGCTCTCAAGTCTTAAAGTGGACGTGAACTAAAAAGAAATAGTGGAAAATTACCATGTTATCGGGACCATCTAGAAATGTTAGTTGTGCCTAAAGAGGACCCTGAAAGATTTACCTTTTTGTCTTCCTTCTAAAAAAATTTAGTGCCTTGAGCTTCATAGCAATATATTTGCACTGAGATTATCTAAGGCATCTGCTGCCTCTGACTGCTAGTCTAACAAGATTTGGAGTGAGATTTGGTGATGTCACTACTGTATTGCTCACGGTTCTGCTTGCTTCAGAGGTAGATGTACCTAAGGACCTACAGTGCAAGGATCTCCATGCTTCTATTTTATCTGTAGACCTATGCTTCTTCCACCTTTCTTGCTTCTTCTTATTAGGGGGGCAGTTCTGACATGAGGAAGCAAAGCCCTGTTCCTCTACCAAGATGAACCTTCACCCTGAGACACAGTGCAGAACAAGACATGGCAAGTCAGCAATAGGAAAAACTCCTCTGAAGGGAGACTATCGGCAATACTGATGACTAGCCTTTTGCTCTCTACTTGACTTTGCTGAGTGCAAGTTCCACAGTTCAGGTCCTGTTTAAAGCTGAACTCTGGTATATTCAAAAAGAAAAAAACTTACCAATACTTTTTTACCTTCAATGAGTAAAAACAATTGTTTTTTTTTCCTCCCACACTTGCATATTGTAGCCAAAATTCCTCTTTTAAAAAGGTCACCGGTCACCGAGAGGTGGGATCTCAGAAGAGTCAACGTCACTTTTATTTACTTATCCGGTCATTCAGACTACATTTCTCATCATGCAATTGGAATTAGTGTACAGGTGAATAGGGAGTGACGCTGGGGTTCCTTCCTTAAGGTGTCAATGCATAGCTTTCAGTCCTTCCTTCATCATCACACATCTGGCAACCTAATGCAGATGCAAAGGTGGGTATGACAGACCAGGAGTCCCCTGGCCTGTCACGCAAATGATGCAGTGTTAGTGGTCAGGTCAGACTGGAAATCTTGGATGCCCTCGTCTGGCCACTACAATGAGCAACAAAATAATTAAGTGGTTGTTTGCTGTAAACAACACAGGGGATGTTACAAGACCAGTGGCCGGGGAAATAGCAGCTTTCGGTCTTAAAAAAGAGAAATAAATGGGACAGAGACCTTTTTTTTAAAATTACTCTAGCATGGATTTCTGAGTGGGAGGACAAGTGTGTATGGAAACAAGAAGACATTTATGTAGGGTAATTGTGAAGAAAAGAAGAGAAGTAGAGAAGAGGAGAGAAGAGAAGAGATGACATATTGCCCAGATGTGTATGGATGGAGAGGGTTGTGCCAGGAAATTGACTTTTCCTGGAGTAGTGAAATCTTCTAGCAAGTTCAAAGGCATAGTGGATAAAAACACTGTAATTAAATATGTAAAATATGTGATGTTTCTGTGCTTTCCTCTGCAATTGTTTAAGCTGGTGACAGGGTCTCTTTAAATACCTGTGTGAATGTGTAGCTTTGGAACTTTTAGATGAAAAATGTCATTGGCAGTGATCATTTTAATCAGCAAGAAAAAACAACAGCAAAACTCCACTAAACACAATCCCAACATAAGAGGATAAAACAAATACAGTGACAGTCTATTCCACAATAAACTCCAAGAACAATAATCACACAACATAATATTATGTTACAGTTGAACAAAAGAGAAACACTATCCATCTACAGAGTTCAGTGTTTTTTTTTTAATACCGCCCAAAGATCCTGACTAGATCATAAAAGCAATTTTCCGAGCTCGCTTGATGATATTTGGAGGTGAATTTGTCAAAGTTACAGACTATTCCAGACAATAATTGTACCGCATTGATATCACTCAATGCTTACCGACCACAGGAAAATAATCTCTGATGTAAACGCTGTTTAAGATAGGAAAGGAAAAACTAAAAGCAATAAAATGGCAAAAACTAGAAGGCAGAAGTATCATTTTTACAGCTGCATTATTTTTGAATAGGTGGAACAATTTTAACAGGCTATTTGTTCTTAAGAGTGTTAAAGGTTATAAATTGTCCAATTAATCTGGAATTAGTTTCCTAGTGTTTTGTCTACAATGTATATGCACTGGTAGGATGCATTGGATTGTGTGCATTGAAAACTGCTGGCTAAAAACAACAGCATTTTAAATGCGGTTTCAACAAGGTGATGAGGTTCTAGCACAGGACCTACCATTGAGCTCTATGTATAGCGTGCCCACTCTTAAAGTGAACCTGCATTTTGGCTTTGCAGAGCAAAGCAACAGGTTTAATGCACTTCCCACCTGTCCTTCTTACCCCATTACTCCATTGAGCTGCTAAAAGTGAAAAAAAGCCCCCTGTAAACTCTGAGATTCTCCAGTTGGAGCTTACACAGGGCTGACAATTCTTACCACCCCATGTGACAACCCTGGACCATTCACCGGGTACTAGGTCTGTCACATGGAAAAAGTCACATGCTCCTCTGCTCCACCATGCTTGGTGTTTTCTTTGCACCCAATGGGTTGTCACAAGAAAGTAGCCACATGGTCCTCTGCACCTGGTGTTTTCCTTGCAGCTGATGGTTGAAAGGAGGGGCATCAAAGCACGGGCAAAGCACAGTTTTGCTTTGAGAATCAGTGCAAATTGCTCCACTATGAAACTGAGCGGCATTCGGCTCGGCTGTTCTGCTCGGTCCCTCAGAGGTACCGAGCAGAACAGAAAAAGAGTGACAAAATTAAAAAAAAGTAAATAGAAAACGATTGTGCGGAGCTAGCAGTGACAGCTAGCTCAGCCTAATAGTTTCCTATTGTCCGGCGGCTCTGCTGCTGTAAAAGAAAAAAGAAAAAAAAACTCTCCCGGGCGCTCTGGGAGCCTCCCGGCCGCCCAGGAGAGAAACACTGCTGTGTCTTTGTTCTTTATTCTGACACGAGCGAAGTCAGAATAGAAAAAAAAAAAAAGAATTTTCCCATTGAAAAGCCTTGGGACATTACTATTGGCTATTTCAATTTGCAATAGCCAATAGTAAACTAGCATTGTACTCGCCCTCGGCCGATGGACCTGATGGGGAACTGCAGCAGTGGGCGGGTAAAATGCTATCTTACTATTGGCTATTGCAAATTGAAATAGCCAATAGTAATGTCCCAATGCTTTTCTATGGGGATTTTTTTCTTTTTTTTTTTATTCTGGCATCGCTCGTGTCAGAATAAAGAAAAAAAAGACACAGCAGTGTTTCTCTCCTTGGCGGCCGGGAGTAGGAGATTCCCCGGGGCGCCAGGGAGAGTTAGCTGTTTGGAGATCAGTGTCCCTGGTTAGCAGGTAACCAGGGACACTGATCTCTCTAAAAGTGGCCGGAGCCCGCCGCACGATCACGGCTGGGTCTGCCCTTTTTTTTGTCCCTGGTTAGCAGGTAACCAGGGACGCTGATCTCTCTGAAAGTGGCCGGAGCCAGCCGTAAGATCACGGCTGGCTCTGCCCAGCTGTCAGAAGCAGGCTGTCGGCTTGCCAATGGCTGGCCGCTCAGCCAGCTTCGGCTTTCAGCACGGCTCAGCCAAGGCCGATGCATATGCGTTCGGCTCGACTGAGCCGCTCAGCCATGATCGGGACCTGTACAGGCTATTGTGAAAAGCCCGTACAGCACCCCTTCGGTTCAACCGAAGGGGTCCTGGGGCCAAAGCTAGCCGAAGGATCTAAGACACCTTAGATGACTTTGTACAGCTGTAAAATGATCAGGAAAATGTGAGACTATACGTAGCCAATGCACGTTCTGGTAGAGATGTGGCAGTGCAGTCAATTGGTCACCTACTTTTCCTGGCAAAGTACCCTGAACCTCAGATATTCCGGTGCCAGTGAACAAAGGGATACTGACAGCATTTTTGCCCCTTTTCGCTACTCTGGCATGTAAATGAGGTTCTGCTCGTTGACTGGAGGAGATGTTATTTTAATCAAAAGCAAGTGCACTGCTTGCTGGGTGGAGGAGGAGAGAGAAGAACTGTAAAGCAAGTAGCCTTGTCATATGAGTGGGAAGTGTGTGAAAGATAACTGGGCCTGCATTCTCCCTAAGACTTGTCATGACCTGATGTTAACTACAGGATTGTAAGAGAGACTTTATTTTGTAGAAAATGTCATGGAGGAATATGTTTACCAATTAAAGATTCTCAGAAACCCATGAGGGATTGATGTTGGAACTGTGTTTTTCTACGTTCAAGTATGTGTCTCTGGAAATCTCTGGATCAAGAAGTTACCCTTTTGCAAGTTCAGTAATGTTACAAGCAAGAACAGTGATGTGCTTCTTGTCTCCAGGGGGACTATCAAAGAGGATGGACGTTGGGCCAGTCACCCAACATAGTGAGATGACTACCTAGGAAGAAGTTAGAGAAGAGACAGTGGACAACGTTGGAAATTTACACTTTTCACTTCAGACTAATGACCCATGGGCTATCCTTCTGTGTAGGGGAACCCCCCAATAGTCCTTATAGGGCCGTGGTTCTCAACTGGTGGTTCGTGACCCAAAGTGGGTCGCGACCCCATGTTCAGTGGGTCGCCACATGCCTTCCACTTTTCTAGGTGAGAGGCTCCTCAGGCTTCCTCAAGTGCAGCACTGCCAGTTCTTGTGCCAAGCAGCTATTTAAAATACGCTGCACAGCGCCGAGTGTTAGCTTGAGGTGGGGTAGGGTGGTCTGGGGCTATGGCCTTGGGGGAGATCAATCCATACATGCATTGCATACAGCTCCCTCGCATGTTCTGTAGAGGTGCCTGGACCGGAATGATATCACATTCTGGCTACTGGCACCTGTACAGGGCATGCAACGGAGTTGTACAAGCAATGCCCACATAGATGGAGCTCTGTCACAGCACAGCAGCCCACACTGGACTCCAGTTCTCGTAAGGTAGGGAGACTGGGTGGATCTTAAAAAAAATGTAAAAAAATTAAATATTTTTTGGAGTGCATATATGTGTGTGAGATTGTCTGTGAGTGTGTGAGATTGTGTCTGTGGTTGTGTGTGTCTGTCAGTGTTTTTGAGGGCCCGTTCACACTGGTACACTGTGCAGTGCAGTGAAAAGTCCTGTGCGATTAACGCACTGTACCACGCAATCACACCTACTACGAGTTCTGGTGTGGGAGGTGCATTGCGTTGCCATTCATTTGAATGCCACCCCAAATGTATCTCCTGCCAACAGTTCAATCGCCCACATCAGAATGTGCGGTACCCTAATACTGTGCGTTCCAGTGCAGTGAGACTTGGGTCGCGACTTAATGGCCAAGGACAAATGTGGGTCCTGAGGTTACACAGGTGGAGAACCACTGTTCTAGGGTTAATAATAGACCCCACCCTACAGGTTTGTCAGCAGGTCTGGGACAGGATTTAGGAGTCATGTGTAAGCATATTCCACTGGTGTCACCATGAGGAAACCCACCCAGAGAAATGCCAAGCAGACATTGCAGAAGCGCATTCATGTAAACAGGAAGTGGCTCAGCAGCACTGAGATGCAACAAAAAGATTAAAACAAGTATCTATTTTTTTGAAATGGCAATTGCTTATGACACTTTAATAAACTAATTGTTATTCAGTTAGAGCTTACATCTATGTTATTAGATAAAAGTCAAGATTATCCCTCCATCTGCCCATATGTTTGGATCAGCGAAGCATTTAGACATTCGGTTTTCACTAACTGCAACTTCGGCTTATGCATTTTTTATCATATGTACAGCTTGAACAGCCCAGGTTTGTGACAACTTTATTTTAATGTCTTCCAAGTAGCCACATCAAAATGAAAAGAAAATGCTGAAGAGGGGCTATAAACATAACTTGCAATTATGAATATTAAAGAAGACATATATAATCAAGATAACTTTTAACAGGATGCGTGATTTATTGATGCTGATCAGCTTGTAAATGATGACACAAAGCATTCGCTTTAGCTGCTTAGGAACATGTGCAAATTGAAGCTGGCTGGACAGGACTTGCAGACCTTGACATCTGCTACTGAATTCATGCTTGTGTTCCTGGCGCCAGCATCCCTGTGCTGGCTATCGAGGTTACGCTTGTGTTACAAGGGTGGGGTGGGGGGATCTCTCTGTTCTTCTACTTTCATTGACTTTAATGCAACATGCACGCTTAGCTCTTCTGTATTTCCCTAATGTTATTTTTTTTTCTCCCTCTTTGTTAAAGTTAGTTTTGATGTATCATTTATAAAGTGGCAGATATCCAGCTGCAAGTTCTCTAAATACTTTGCTCTGATAAATGGTGTTCTGCGAGTCAAGAGGTTTCATTAATATATGGATGAAGATTCTGGCGCAAGCTCACAGGATTTCCCAGGGCTAAGTGTAAATGTTTTTCACATCAGTATTGGTTGCTTTAATCTCCGTGGTCAGCCGCAGCGTTTGAATCAAAAGTAATTGGCTGTTCATGTTATTATTTTGCATGATGAACAATATTGCCCCAACATAGGCCGTTTAAAGGATGGATTTATACAGACAGTTCTGTGCCTGTAATAAAAACTGGAAGTATGAAACTCAGACCAGTTTTTTCTGATGCTGGTATCTTGGTGCTGTGCAGTTTTTGGTGCAGAGTAGGCATGAGTAGAATGATTTGGATGAAACTGATTTTGCCATGCCTCCTTTGCTCTGAGTGTTGAAACAATGGTCCCTCTGCAGAGGTCTTCAGATGTCTATTGCTGAATCATTCACCTAACTGAATAGGAAATTTCAATGCTCATGCTCTTTGCTGATTGGAGAACTCTAGCTCTGACTCAGTAGGGAGCATGTTGGACCTTTGCAGAGGGACTACTGTCTCTACACAGAGCTCAAGGGCACTTCTCTACAGCATGCTAGCATCAGGCTATGAGGCTTTTCCACTCAAAGAGTAAGACTTTGAACACCTTTTGGTTGGATACGCCTAGAATATATTCTTTACCTAAAATAAAAATTCACTTGGGCTTAAAGTGTCTCACTTTAGGTAAATGTTGGGGTTGGGCTTAAGTGTTAACATAAGCTTGTGCCTTTCCCATACAGGCCAAAGCAATAGTTGTACCTAAATGCTAGTGCCACAAGCACACACACACCTTCCCCTTGGTCCCGTGGTAGGTGGAGAAGATAACTTTTGTAAGCTTTCCCTGAATAGGCAAAGCACAGGTTTGTTTTAAAGCTGATATAAAACACAAATAAGTACAGTTATATACTCTTTTAAATTTTTTTAAAAATTCAGCTAGAACAAATAACTGCATTTTAATATGTTATAGCTACCTATAAACAACAGCACTTAGACTGGGAGAGGGAGGGGTAGCACTCTACACCAATTAGCGCTTTTCTGCTTTGCATAGTGCTGCGGGGCATGCTGACTTAGGAGAAGTTAGAAGAAGAAGTTAACCATGTTCATTAATTGTCCAATAAGCAGTCTGGGATGGGTTCTAGGCCAGGATACACTGCCAAGTTGCAGAAGAGAAAAGTAATATCTTAGACTTGGTTGTGCTGTCTGAAAGGGAAGCCTGGGTCACAACATATTAGAATTGCTTTGATTAGAAAAAACAGTTGGCGTATATGTGTTGTATGTGTAATTCAGCTTTAAGTAGGTTTTTCGAAAGCTTTGATGGAGCCACCCATGATCTTCGACATGAACACATCTGAAAGCCAGGCACAAAGTGTCCTAAAATGGCTCTAAAGTACAAATGTTTGGCACACCTGAAGGATACAGCAGATGTGCCTGACACGTGTATGAATGAAGAAAGAAGAAAAATCCTTTCTGATGAGGACTAGACGACCATCTTCTTTCCATCTGTTTTCTGAGAAAAGATTAGGGAAGTTAAACAGTCTCTCTGGATGTATATGGAAACAAGACTGGCCATATCCCAGGTACCAGGGTGACATGGTGCCTACAAAATGGACTGGCACGTAGCATTATTGGGGTGCTCAGTGAGTACAGCTGCTCCATTCCTCACTGCAATTTCCAGATGGCTCTGATCAGTCTGGCTCCTGAAATGTGTATAGCTTTGTTCACTCCTGATTTACACAGAACAATGAGACATATGTGTCAAAGAGTTTGAAGTATGGAGGGCTTTTGTTGCCTATAGAAACAATCATTCTTCCCCTTCTCTCTCCCAGAAATGAAAGGAAGAATTTGATTAGTCGCTACACGCAACAGGGTGGGTCTTCCTCTGTATGTATGTAAGATTAAACTGATTTGTAAAAACTAGAAGAGGAGACGGTATCTGTTAGTTTCAGATTTTGCATTGCTCTTAGTTTCTATTTATATTATATTTTCTGCTTTTACAGAATTCAAGTATATCTCTAAATTTTGACAAGAACAGGTGTCCCAACTGAAGGATTTACACTTAACTCTTGTTCTGGTGAAACTGTAAAATTTTGGAGTTTTCATTACTTTCTGGAAATAAGGGAACATCTCCCCACTGGCTGTCACAGAAATAACAACGGGGGGATAGATATAAAAACCTCAAGATCAACAATGTCTCTATCCTCCAAAAATGATGCCATGGGTGCTCAGTCAATGGTGACACTGTCATATATCCATTTACAGAAAAGCCAACATCCTCCATGCAAATACATTGTTGTACTAAAAACCTATAGAAAGCATATCTGATGATTCTGAAACACACAGGTCCCCTTTGACAAGGTGACGATACAAAACAACTTTGTGTGATAGGAAATCCAAAGAGTGTCATCACCGGAACAGAAGGTGTGGGGAAATCCTCCAATCCAGAATACTTGTTCTGGTGACAACTGTCCCAGAGGGGTTATCCCCTTGCTTTGGAGAGATGTCCTTGTAGGTGGTGCTTTCTGTGTGGTGAAGGATTCAAGGAAAGAAGGCAACACGACTTTTTATTTTAAAGGGCTGTTATCCAAGAAAAATCCACAATTACAGGAACACTGTATTTCTCTTTAAAACCAACCCCGCATAGCACGGCACTTTTAACATCAAACACTAACACAGCTTACAGACAGGATATTGCACTAAGCATGCTTTCTGACTCTCTTCAGTTTGGGTACCCCACTAACAGCTAACCAGAAACACAGGTGCGCATCTGTGGACTTGGTCCCTCAATAAGGAATCTGCTACCTCTAGACATGGGTCCCAGAACTCCAACGTGCTCCAGAACAAGGGGTGAGACCTATTTATCCCTAAGCAGTGAGTATCTCTCTCTTCCTATTCACTTCCCAGCAGCAAAGGACCCATTTATTATGTAGCTGGTTTTATTTATAGTATCTCTGTGTCCAGGATGGCCACCAGAATCTTGTGAGAATTCTGTGCCACATTGGACGTAAGCTTTCCTAAGATGGCCCCTGCAGTCCAAGGTAGGGAACATATTGGTCCTATTCTTGACTCCCCCAACCCGTCTGCTAACTTACCTCTTGAAGATAGCCATGCCTACCCTATGATGGGGCTTTGTTTCCATTTTCCATCCGAAATTCTATTTAAAACTGGCTGCACCAACATAGTAAACCCTTATTGACTTGTGTAGGGCTTGTAAAGGGCACCCAAGCTCTCCATTCTCAGTAGACAGCCCCAGTATAGTGAAGCTCAGGAGGGCTACAACGTATGGGTTAGTGTACTTTCCCTTGCAGTACTCAAGCTGAACTCCTGGCAGATCAAATATCAGTAAAAATTCATTTAAAAAAAACAAACACATCCTATATATGTACTTGAACTGTTCTTTGTATAAGCTTATAAAAGCAAGCCAGCCAGTCCCTATTGTATTGCAAAGTGCTGCCAATCTAACACTAGGCGGCTACTGACAAGAGGAGAGAATATATAACCATATCAGTGTAATGATACTGCCACATTGTCCAGTCAGTAGGTCAGACGGGGGTGGCCTGTAGCCAGCTATATTGCTTTACTGCATTGAGCGCAGTGACCTGGTCGTGCTCTCAGGCAGGATTGGCCTTATATCTGGACTGGCCAAAAGGTTCATATCTAACTATTTTTTTTAACTATAATTCATTGTTTTCTTGGAGCTCAGATTTTAAAACATTTCTAAGTAAAATGAAATCCCTTTACCCAGCATTGTTTAAATCTAGAATATTTTAATTGACCCGTGTTTGATTTTTTTTCCAAATGCTCTGTTCCTTCTTAGTGACATGGCTGGTATCTGTTCAGTTCTTCTACAGCACACTTTGTCTCTAAACATTGGGCTTTCACCTTCAGTGGCTCCTTCGTAAGGGCCCATTGGGGTGCAAAGATTTATTGTATATGCAGTAAGCCTTTCATACACAAAGACACCTGTGCAAGCCAGTTGGCTTCAGTCAAGTCTTGTTTAACATTTAATTATGAATATCATTAGCGTGAGTTAGGAGACAGGCCAAGCATCTGCAAGAAAATTTAAGATAGGAAAAAAACTCACCCGAGAAATTGCAAGTTTAGTATTTTTTTTCTGCTTCATTCGGCACATTTTGTTTCAGTATGAACTTCTGTGAGTGAGCTTTAAGTTTAATTCTGACTAATTTTGTGTCAAAATTTTTGATTAATTAGCAAAAATTCATGTAAAATCATGCTGAAAAATTCAGTGTTACCAGAGTGTTCAATATTTCAATGAATATTATAACTTTACTAAAAAAAACCATAAATACATAATTCTAGAAAAGACACAAGTTATAAGAGGTTCTTAAAATATATGTTCAGGCATAACCCAAAAGTACCTTAAACCCTACCTCTCCCCCTTTACAGTATGTCACAGCATTATTTTTTTAATTTACCATTTCTTCCTGTAACAAAAAACAGCTTGCTTGTAGGTTAGCCTGTAGGCACGCCCCCTCTCCCCTGCCCCAAGAACTACATTTCCTGAGAGTCCATTTGCTACTAACAGTGTGTAGACCAGTCTTTCTAGACCAGGGTGCCATGGCTTCCTGGGGTGCCTTCTGGCTTTCTCAAGGGTGCCTGGTAGGACTCTTGAGGAATGGAGGACTCTGACGTGAAGGGGAACTCTGATGTAAAAGGGGAGACTCTGGAATTAAGGGGGACTTCTAATGTGAAGGGAGGTTCCTGCTGTGAAAGGGGGGGACTCTGATGTTAAGGCAGGCTCCTGATTTTAAGGGGGAGTTTAGTAGGAAGGGGAAACCACACTTTTTATGTGTTTTTGTGTGGGTCCCCCCTTAAATTCCATTACATTTTGGCATGGGGTGCCTCAAGATTTCATGCTTTTAAACGGTGCAGTGAATGAAAAAAGATTGGGAAATGCTGGTGCAAACCACCTATTAGAAGGCAAGGCAGCAGCAGTATTTTGCTGAGAAGTAAATCAATGCATGCATGTGAAGTGGGTCAAACAACACTGCTTAGAGTTCCAGCTCAGCAGAGGTACTGCGCTGTCAGCCCCAACAGGGGGTCCAGTTCACTGGACTTCTGGCATATCAACAAGTATGTTTTTGTACTTACAATGTTTTTAATGTGAGCAAAATGGGAAGTGCACTGGCATACACTTTAAAGAAAATCTTTAGTGTAATGTCAGTGAATTGTAATGTTGAGTCATCACTGAAACATTTTCCTGAAAGTAATTTCTAAAGTGACCTCACAATTTTACTGGCTTGCTGTTCCATCTTTTGATTATTGTATTTTATATGCAGATTTGTAAATATTCCTTCCAGTGCTCATCTGTATATGAGCAAATGTGACTCCAGCAGACTTTTACTGCAGACTCTGACCATATTTGGGAAATTTCCCTTATTTTCTGTCCAAAGAGGAAGTGTTGGGAAATCTCTTCAGTGGGGACACACATAGCAACAAAACAATTTTATTGTAGTAAAATGGAGACGGATATATTTATTGTTTGTGCCTCCCTCATTCTTGTCCTGACATCACGGCTTATCACATTTTGGAACTTCCTTCACTTTCAGTTCAGGTGACAATGGTCAAACAGAGAGGGAGAATCCTCCATTGGGCACAGGGACAGCAATAAAAACCTGACATGGTTATATAGTTACATAACCTCTCACTACTCTGCCCAAAACTAAAACAAAGTTTATCTTTAGGTAAACTTTAAGAATAAATGTTAGCTGGATATGTGATGAAAAATATGTTATACTAAGAAGAAGGTCCGTAATACTTCACAGGGTTTTTGTGGAGAGATTTTCAGTTTCTTTCAGCTCTTCACTCCCTATAGCCTAGAGGTCTATTTATATTTAAAAAAAGTCACTGTGCAATTGTATTACCATTTGCACAAACATTGAAAGTAATCATGTTAATACAGTATGTGCAAAATTATACCTTCTGATATTTAAGTTATATTTTGCAAATCAAATGTATCTCATTTGGAGAATCTTGTTTCTCTCAATTTTGTTGAATTAAATGTAATTAGAAAGTTTTAGAGTGACACTAAACTCAGGAGTTAAATCTTAAAAATAAATTCAAGTACCCTAACTATTAACAAAAATGTATCTTATATGTGTATCACTCGGCTGTAGATCCTCAAATCATCTCTGAATTGGTGCTGCCACTGTCCTTCCTTCTGGAGGGTGGCTACTTTTGTTCCCCATGGTCCCTGTGAGTGTGGTAAAGTAGTCACTGCTCCAAGCTCACTCCCGTGATCGACTACAATCTCAATACAAAATAACTTTTCATGCTTGGAGTGGTGGCTACTTTACAACACACACACAGGGACCATGGGGAACACAAGTTGCCACCCTCCAGAAGGAAGGACAGTGTCAACACCAATTCAGAGATGCTTTGAGGATCTACAGCCGAATGATACACAAATAAGATACATTTTTGTTAATAGTTAAGGTAGTTGAATGCATTTTTTAAGATTTAACTACTGAGTTTAGTGTCGCTTTAAAGAGTATCAAGCTTTAAAGGTTCTACATCCAATCACATGTATGTTAATAAAGACCACATGGAAACTCTAGACACGGGGTCTAATTTGTGAAGTGCTGCAAACACACCTAAACGTGTCAAGAAGACGTTCTATTTTTTAAATACATGGTATTGTATTGACTTTTCTGGCGAATATAAGCAGCACTGGATGCAACATATTCTAAGAACATTTGATCCTGAGAGCAATTACCTTCAAAACATTAAATCAAAAGAGAAAATCCCCCGAGGGACATTTGAGTTGTCCCATATGCACAACAGCCACAACTTTATACATAGAGCGAAAAATACCTAAATTAGCGAATGGTGATTAATTAACAAAACAAATGAACGTGCAATTTCACTAGAAGAAGAGCTATGCTAATTTTGAATAAAAAGGCCTCTTTATGTAAAAGGAGCATCATCAGAGTCTGTGCCCTCGGCAGCAGTGTATTGGCCTCACTTCTTTCCGGAAGATACAAATGACGTGAGATAAGTTGAAAGTGTCTTGTAGAATGATTTGCCTAATGTATCTAAACTACTGCAGTAGTTGAGGAAATGATCTTAGCTATAGAGAGTTGAAATTGCAGTTATTAAACTTATTTTTACACTTTGAATACAAGACAGCAGTCATATGTCAAAGCCAAACCCAGCTCCGTTGGCTGCCATTCGAGAGAGGTATATATTACATAGGCATTTTAAGCTGGCACAACTGTGCAGAATATAGCGAATTATATTTTAAACAGAGCAGGTATTTGTACGAATAAATTAACATAATGAACAATGGGTCAAAATAAAATGCACCACTGTAAACAGATATTTTAAATTCTGAAGACAAGGAATACAGTGACACCAACATTTACTGGGCTGAGTTAAGACTTTACCCAATATTTTGTTTTGAGAATGTCGATGTCTCGGTAGGTCTCAGGTTTGTACTACAGGCTGCATTTAAATCTGACACTTCAATAGCTGAACAAGACACTCAAACCACAAACATTTTTTTTTCTTTATAAATAAGTATTTGAGTGTTTTCTGCCAAATCAGGAATATAAAACATTTGTGAAATATATGTCAGATGTTAGCTTGGAGTAGATGCTGGAATAAGATGTTTTAAATAACAGGTAAATGGTCAAACTTTAAAGAGACACTAAACTCAGAAGTTACATCTTAAAAATACATTCAAGTATACTAACTATGAACAACAATGTATCTTATTTGTGTATCACTCGGCTGTATATGCTCAAATCATCTCTGAATTGGTGCTGACACTGTCCTTCCTTCTGGAAGGGGGCTACTTTTGTTCCCCATGGCCCCTGTTTGTGTTGTAAAGAAGTCACTGCTCCAAGCTCGCTCCTTTGATGGACTACAATCTCAATACAAACTAGTAAACTAAACGTGAATTGTAGTCCATCTCGGAAGCGAAGAGAAAAAAAGAGCAAGAAAACCTGGGGAAGTCAAGTGACCAATCAGAAGAGTATACAGATAGTTTAAAAAAATGCAGGGGTTGGCTACAGTGGAAGAGGGGGTACTAGTGGACAGAGGGGTTAAAAACTAGAATTGGGCCTTAAAAGTTGAACTTTTGGGTGAGTAAAATATACTCTTCCGAATAGTCTGAGTCGGCTTTATGGACCGATAACTTAACATCACAGACCGCTAATCATTCAGCTCACAGCTTCTCCATGCAGAGAATAGTGACTGTCAGTCAGTGCTCCCTGCAGGGATTCCCCCCTCCCCTTCGCTCTATTCCTCCTTTGCTCATTAGAGGGACAGACGGGGAGGGGGCGGGCAAAGCTGGTTCTGACTCTAGAGGGGTAGAGCCAGATGTCAATCAGGCAGCATGGTGGATCTCAACAATATTGTCAGGACCTTTCCTAGCCGCATCCCAGCTCTGCGCTGTGAGCATATAGCATGCAGTAGCCCGCTATATTGTGACTTTGGATCACAGGAATACATTAGTAAATGTACTCCTGTGACCCAGAAGAGAACTAAAACCAAAAAAAGGATTGCCTGTAGTTCTCTTTTAAGTGCTTCATTGAGCCAGTAGTTGAGTTTCATAAGCAGGGGAGTAGCCATATATTCCTAAACAGGCCAGCCAAGGCTGAGAACCTTTTGCTTGCTAGGGTTGCAAGTGTTTTTATCCCCCCATGTTGTGGCCAATATCCAAATGAAAATCAGTGCTGTAACTAAATAAATAATTTTCAAAACTTTTTTAGGGCTTTTTTTGCATACACATCAGTGACATTATAAAAAGATAATTATCAAAAAGTGGGAGGAGCTAAATGTGTGTGTGTGTGCGCATATATAGTGATTAACTTTTTACGTACTGTGAAATTAGCTATTTTGATTGCTGTAATAAACAGCTTAAAGTGTCATTTTGTTGTGAATTGGTCATGGCCCAGCCATGCTACAGCATTCTCCAACTCATCTTCCACCAAAGAAATTAGTTGTGCACCTTTTGTTAGGTCATGTTTTTGGCTTCCACCTTAAATTTTTGCCTTCCTGTATCTCACAATACCAGACACTGATGCACTTCTGTCAATGTTTTAAACTCCATTCTGCCGAATCGGAATGGTTTAAAAAAGGAACAGAGAAAAGCAATTAATACCGTGAAATAATTTCATGCAACATATCGAATGTTCCACCTTTTTGTCTGCCTTTGTTTAAAGCCTCGAAAATTACCAGCAGACAATCCATGCAGAAAAAAAAACGCACCAAAATAATTTTTGGCCGTACGGTTATTTCGTTTCCATTTTGTGTTCAAAAGACAAAAAAAAATTTCCACTTACTTATTGCTTCTACAAACTGCTCAAAGAAGCTACGTGGGAACAGGGGCTCCGACAGCTCTCGGAAAAACATCTTGAGTGCTCCTGTGACAACGTGTATGTCCTCCCACTGGCTGTCGTCCAAATTCAGCTTCTCTTCTGGGAAAACACGGGGAGAAATGGAACAACTGGTTTTAATGAAACAATTACAAGACACTAATTATTATGTTAATGTTTGCCTACTATCATCAGCAACCGTTAACAGCCTTCTGCACCTAGAGGTTTGGTGCTGTGCTTGTTTTTTTTTTTTTCCTTTTTTTTTAACTCAAGGAAAAAAATAAAAGAGTGTTTTCAATGGATTACCATCTGTAGGAATGCAGCTGACACACAAAAAAAGAGGCGATACAAAGAGACGTGGCATTGACATAACATGTCAGATACATTTATTCCCATAATGCATCAGCCCAGAAATTAGCATTAGAGCACAACGTGATTCAAAGCTATTTGGTTTTTCGAGGCCGAGGGGCTAAGAGTTGCCAGTGATGTGCCGCTCAAGGGACCGACCCAAAGGCCTGATGGAGCCAACATGAGACATATGCTAAGCTTGACGATAGAAAATTCAGCTATTGCTTTACATATGCTAGCCATGGAAGGTGCTGGGGAATTATAGGTAAGCATTGTCACATTAATTTGTGGCTGACAGCAATATCAACAAGGAAAAGGAACGAGAAGGGGGGGCGGGGGGTGGAGGACAAAAACAAATCCTCTCTTTAATGATTTCAATAACGTTCTGTTTTCAGCTCAGCAAGGTAGTGTGTTGCAGAAACAATATTAGGCAGACTCCCGTCGTTCTACCTAGGCTGTGCAAATCTGCCAGGAATGATAACGTGCCAGACACAAAAATCACTCTTCTTTTACAATTCCCCACTCACATAGAGTGAAACAGTCGTTTGAAGCTCACCTGAACCGGGGATTTTTACCGACTTGAAACGGAGAACTCAGAGACAATATTTAATTAAGAAGAATGAAACAATTATCCACTATTTCTTGGTGTTATCTGGGTGTATTCGCCAAAACATCAAAGACAAGGTAATTAGGCGTCATGTCACCTCGCTATTCAGAGGCAAGTTTTGGAAAAGGAAGTATTGTGCAGGGGAAAAAAATAACAATTGTAATTAGTTCTGGGCCTTTGAACAATATTTCAGGTAAAGGAGAAATAACACATTTGCAAACAAGAAGGAATTTAAATACTCCAATAAATACTCCACCGCCCTGAGATTGGTTGATAAAGCAAAGCAACGCAGTATGTAAATTGTATTTTGGGGAGACGTAGAAACAACTGTGAGCATGTAATGCAATGATATAGCTTCTGTAATATACAAAGAACACACAAAAACAGATGGCGTAAGGGTGACTTCAGAACATGGGTCTCTATTGGTGACAGTCAGGCCCTATACAGATTAAATAAAGAGTATTTAAACACAAAAATAAAAATGTAATCTATTGCAGTTAACCAGTCCTTAGATGAGGTTTTGTTTATTTAGACTCCTTGCGGTTTATTTTCAACCTGGTAATCTTGCGAATAACAAACCTCATGTCATTGGGTGGCTACATGCAGTCCTCCACTGTATCTATGGAGGAAGCCATGGCAGTCATTAGGGTGAATTGCACTACAATTACATCTTCCTTCAATCATCTCCAATACATGGGGGGTAGTAGTTTATGGTATATAGGGCAGATAAGAATATCTTTGTTTTCAGGTCAGCTCACAGGCTCATATGGACAGTGAATTTCTGGAAAGATCAACAGATATTTTCTGCCCTTGCCAAAAATGATCATAGCCTGAACAAATTAAAAATAACTGCCACCACATCTTAGGGCTTGTTCGCACCAAATGCGGTGCGTTCCAGAGTGGTACACACCGCAATCGCTCACAAAAACTACCCCCTGCGTTCTGGGATGGGAGAGGGCATTGAATTCAATGGCAACGCTTCCACGCCCCCCCGCCCGCAGTGCGATTGGACGCGTGGCAAAACTTTGCCTGCGTTACGTTCCACTGCAACCGCAAAAAATAGAGCAAGCAGAGGCGAGGAAGCTGCAATATATTACATTTTTGTTCTTGGATTTAAATATTCTTGAAAGCGCTCACGGCCATCATCTTGACAAAATGTCTGAGATCACTCAATCTTCACTTTCTACATGAGAATTCTTTGCTTTCTACATGAGATCACTCAATCTTCACTTTCTACATGAGAATTCTTTGCTTTCTACATGAGATCACTCAAAGACATGCTTCTTTATTTCTACAGAAATCTCAGTGGTCCTTGCACCACATATGCACTGCATCTCTATGTCATCTGAGCTGTATAGAAACATGCAGCAAGCCCCATATGTAAGGATAGATACATCTCTCCCCAATCCTCATTCATTTCCGTATTTCTGCATATGTATGTCATTAGACAGATGAGCCATGCTTCTATTATTTGCTTTATTGAATAATTTAACCTATTGGCATATAAATTGGTAAACAGGAATGGTAAACCCCAGCAACTAATTACAAAACCATTTTTCATTGGTCTCATAACGTAAAAACCTCTTAATGCTGAAATTTGATTGGCAGCTGGGCAACTTCACTAAACAAGGCAAAACTGTAATATACATCAGCTTACCAATCCTTAAATGTGATGGCTGCATTCATTTTATTTTTTTTTAGGATTTTTTCTTTATTTTCACCTGGAGATCCGGCCCATAAGTCTGCTATTTTTCAACTACCTTTAACAGACCAAGCTGTCCAGCAAGCAGGATTGCGAGAGACCCAACGAAGAACAATGACATCAAAAAAGAAGAACCTGACGGCTTACTGTCACTTTAAAGAACGGGGTCTTTGCATTGTTGAAATGTGTCAGATATTTGGAAATGTCCCCTCTCACCGTGGTGCCACACCCCCTGCATGGCCTTATAATAAAATTGGTTTTACTCCTGATTAAATCATTTTCTCCTCTCCCACTACCATACTTTTCATAATGGACCTGTGCGCTCTACAGCTGGCGAGCTTCCCATGATACCAATTCTTACTTTATCTTTTAAGCACTTTGCAGCTAGGATCTCATGCAGAGGGCTTATGTTTTGTTAAGAGCTTCATTCTTACAGAAATAGCTGAACACATGTTCTAAAAATGTTGTACAATTTATTGCTTGAAACACATTTAGAAAATGCAAAAGTGGCGGTGTTGAATTGCCTGTTGTAGTTGAACGGTGCGCAGAATGTGCGGTGCTACGAGCACGCACTTATTGAGGCAGCTGTAGTCATATTATATCACTTGTGCCACCGGCGTGATCACATCTTCAGTGTAAAAATAATATTTAATAAATATTTCTTTAAGATATTTCATTTTATATCCAATGGTAAATCATTTTACATTTTTAGAGGAAATTGCTATACGGTATTAGTTAGTTTAACACAACAGATAATTTTTGTTAATTTTAATTAAATAGGAAAAAACAATTATATATATATCAGTAGTCCGGTACAATCAGCACAAGAAAAAAGGTTGATGATTGTTCACAAGGTAAGTTTCCGAGATATAAATTATATAAAATATCCCATTATAATAAGCTCTCACCTCCGACCATTAAAAACACCCTTTATCCCTTTGATGGAGGCAAGAAACAGCCTCATTATCCAAACAAAACACTGCAACCATGCTTCGTAGCATTTTTGTTGCTAGGTTGCATTTAATTTGAAATCTGCCTCTTGCAGTCTTTGTACAGCAGAGCTCAGAGTGGGAGAGAGAGAAGCAGTCCAAGGAACTAGTCAGGTGTACTGCAGTGCTCATGTGCTACCAAGAAGGAGATAGCAGAATGACAGAGAGATGAGCTTATCAGTTGGCTGTTTCCCCTACTGTTCAGTGACAGGGATACATTGGGATGCCTTTTAGGTGCGGACAAAAAAAACGTTCTGGCCGGGGCATGGTGTGAAAGGGGCCTTACTGTCAATTGATAGGGTGTGGGTTGGAAGGAGACCTGTCTCCTCCCACTGCCAGGTAGTATTGTGCAATGTTGAGTGCTATGTTAAGACATGCTGATAGGTTAATTGACTCCTGTTTAAATTGGCCCTTGCATTTATGCATGTGAGATAAAGGCGTACTAAAGCAGGTGACTGATCCTTAGTGATTTCTGTTGTGCTATCAAGTAACAAAAAGTCACCTGTGTAGCTGTATCTTAACTGTTCTAAATTCTTTGATATCTTCTAAACACACACATAAGAAAAAGAAAAAAAAATCCATCTAAAAAAAAACTTATTGAAAATGTGATACAGTAGAATATTACACTAGCCATAATTACGCCCGCAGGAACAGGCCAGAAGCCTAAACCAAAGTTAGTCTGCTACCAGCTCCTCCTCATTAGACAAACCGACCAGCCGTCATTATTCAAAACCAAAGCCTGAGACAAAGTGGTATTTGTTATCTTGCTGAATATACAAAATCTGCAAGTAATTTTAGTTGAAGGAGTTTATTTATCATTTGAAAAAAAACATTTATCACTGCTTCGGATCTTCTGAATCAGAGAGCATTTCCTCCTAGACGATGTGTTTTGTGATTTCACATTGAACATGAAAGATAATCAAGATAATGATGATGGGAGAGTCAAAATGTTTCCTTTCCCTAACCTTTTTTTTTTTTTCCTTGTTGATGACCTGGAAAAGGAAAGAAAATGTATCCACTTCTGTGTAACATGAATATTTTTTTTATTTCTAAAAGCTGAAAATTTTTTTTCCAGAAATATCTGAAAATTGTTATGACTAGAGTAAGCCAACGACAGACCTTGTTTGGTTTGTATTTGTATATTGACATCACCTTAGCACAGTTTTTCTCAACCAAGGATCTGTGGAATGCTAGTCTATCTTCAGGGGTGCTAGGGGCTCCTCGAACAGTGAACAATTGCGGATTGATCACCTCTCTAAAAGGGTGCCTCTATAGTTCTGTGCAAAGTCAATTAGCAGAGACAGTAATGTGGGAAGGGGGAATCTCCCCTGTTATCTGGCATGTAAGAAACCACTGAAACCAATGATGTCTGAAAGGGTGCCATGCTTCCCACTGACCACCAATGTAGGGTATATTTTTGCCTTTGACCATCAATATAATGGGGCATCCCGTCCACTTAGCATCAATGTAAGTGGGCACTACACTGAGTGTACAAGGGTACTCTTTTCACTGGCCTAAAGAGTAAAGGGTCACTCTCCCACTGACCACCAATTGAAAGGCATCTCTCCCAATGACTACTAGACACATAAGTACATAAAATGAATTTAGTTTTTTAGGGATTTTTCGTTCTTTTGGGTTTCCAGTCTGAGCGCCATTTCATTTCATTATTTGGATCTTTTGGAATTTAATTTTAGTTTCGGGCGGGGTTTTTTGATTGGACAGAAAGCAGTCACGTGTCCAATTTAGTTTAATTTTAAACTAAATTCAGATGATCCGAAATTTCATTAAAAGAACACTAAGGTTTGTTTGCTTGTAGCGAGCAGGCAGCAAGTATGCAATGAAAAAGTAACCTAAGCAGAAGACTGACTTATTACTATGCTGCAGCAAGATTACACCTACACATAAGTCAATGAGGACGCAGGCAAATATCTGGATTGTCAAACTGTAGGAGCTGCCAGTAAGTGTAGCGCAATTGCTGGGCTTTCTTATAGGGCCCCCTGTATCAAATGCTTATTTGTAAAATATCAACCAATGTTAAACTTTGTTTCTAAATTAAAGGTTTAAACAAAGCCTTGGTTTACAAACTTTTAAACTTTAAGAACAATAAAATAAAACTTGACCAAAAACCATTATGATTTTCACTGAAGACTTTGAAAGCTGTGAAACAACAAAGGAGCAAGCAGCTGAAACAGTATCTGTGTTTTTTATGTGTATCCAGGCTGAAGTTTTCCACTGAAAAAGGGTTGATATTTTTCTCAGTTAACATAATTAACTCACAAGAATCCTGAGAAAATACGATATGAGACACAGATAGAAAATCAAAGATTCCAGCGCGTACTGCTGGGGATTAACATTTCTAACACGCCAATAAAAATATTAATTAAAAGTATCTCCCTTAAAAATAAAATACAGTTATGGAATTAGTACTTAGCTCATGAATTAGTTTGTGTGCTTTCTCGGAATGCACATAAACCAGAGATGTGAAATGTAAAAGAAAAAAAAAAGTTATGACTAATACGGAATGCAGCATTTAAAAAAAAAAAAAAGAAAAAACATTACAAAAAACATGTGTGGTTATAGAGACATCCACTGTTATGGCTTCTAATTACTGGCCAGCTTGGACCGCATTAAAAAAAAGATCAACGGAATGCGTTTGTGACCCTTCATGACGAGGGGGTGCCTTTTTTCAATTTGTATATTTAAAACATGCTAATAGGGTACTGTATACAGCCAATTTAATTGAACAACTACGTATAAAGTTTATTGAGTGAATCAGTCAATCAATCAAACATTTTTTATTTTATTTTGGGGGGCAGAGTCAAAACCTCTGTCAGGTTTTTGTTGCTGTTTGTATACCCATTGCGAAGAGTTCCCATAACTTCCAAGCCCATTGATAGTGGTCGTTGGGACAAAACACAAGGAAGGCATTTGAAAATAGGAGCACAGGCAGCAATTAAAACACTTTTGCCAGTAGAGTCAGAAAGGATTAGAACCTCTGTAAAATGATATTGATGACTATGTTCTTATTGAAGCTTTTCCTAACACAGCCTCTGGATAATACAATACTTGACCATATTGCATGATAGTTAATGGGTGTGGTACATTTAATATTTAAGGCTTGCTTATGTTTAAGTAACTGTGTGAACGAGAACCTGTGAGGTCGAAACGCGTTGCTAGTTGGACTGGCTGTTTTCATATAGACCAAGCCGAGATGTTTTTAAACATGCGAGTTAAAACTGAAATTTGATATATATTTGTTACAGGTATGTATATAGTGTTGATAACTTAAACAGCGCTTTACCTACTGCACCTTCACAACCTTCACATCAGTCACTGCCCTCAAGGGGCTTACAATCTAACATCCCTATTGCACACATACTGGGCCATTTTAGACAGGAGCCAATTAACTTTCTATAATGTATTTGAAGTGTGGCAGTGTGGCACAAGCACAGGGAGAATATGTAAACTCCTTGCAGATAGTATCCTGTCCTGACCAGGTTTTGAACCAGGGACCTCAAGTGCTGTAAGGCAGCAATGCTAACCACTAAGTCACTGTGCTGTTCTATCTTACTTGATGGACATATACCAGGCATCCGATTGTAAATAGTGACTGGGAGTTGTTGGTGACAGCTTGGTCACTGTACTGGGAGCTGGCCAAGATGTTGCCAAGATGTTTGAATTAAAACTGAAGTTTTATATTATTTGGAGCATGTGTCTCTGACTCCCAATTACAAACAGTGTCCGGGAGCTGAAAGTGAGAGCTCAGTCACTGTGCTGGGAGCACCAAGTGAGCACACTCAGAATAAGAATAAGAAACGCATATATGGATAGCAGTCCAACATTAAAGCCCAACTCCGTGGCATCCTATATGTGTGTGAGGCCAGCATCATAGGGATATTTTACAAATGAACTTTTATGGCAGGGGACTTCTTTAACCTCCCTGGCGGTATTCCCGAGTGTAGCTCGCGGGTTACTTTTCAATACCATAAGCGGTAACCCTGAGCTACACTCGGGAAAGCCGCATAGCATTTACTTACCTTGTCCCTTGAGCCGCGCTGTGTTCTGCGGCCGATGCCGGCTTCCGGGTTCCGTCGCTTGCGAGCGTACGCATCGCAGAGGGGCCGAAAAATGACATGAAAAAAATTAAAAATAATACCGCCAGGGAGGTTAAGTATGCGCTGAGCATTCTGGACTGTCTAAAAAAGAAGGCCTAGCACTAGCTTTGAACTTGATGACTGTCCCTACAGACTGAAAATCTGGACAGAATGTTCTCTACAGAATAACGAGTCATTGGCGTCTGTGTATCCTGAGATCCTGCTGAAACGCTGGAATAGCAGAATTACCATTTGCTGGTTGGAAAGTATAAATATAAAATATTTTTATGCAATTTTTTTAAGGATTTCAAATATTTAAAATATTTAATAAAATAATTAATAAAACAGTATTAAAACAACAAATAAGTACAGCACACACATGTGCACATTCCTTTAATACGCTATAATATAAAACACATTTCTTAAAGCTACAGTGCCTATTGTATTTTTTTTTCTAGCCACTGTGCCGAACATTTCCCATAATTCCACATCCCGGTCTGAAAGCGGTTTTGTTTCGTAACATCAGGAATACGAAAGTCAGAGGTGACAAACCATTCATCATGAAATGATGTGGTATTTCCAGCCCCCGGTGCTGCAGCTGGCTGGAACACAAAGGTATTATTTGAAAGGGAAGGACAATTCAGCTCCTACATGGAGGGAAGCAGACAAGGTGGTAATGTGCTTAATGTCGGTGATGTCATCCTGGCCTAACCTCCTCAGTCACAAGGCACAAATATAGCTGATAAGACGTGACCATTCTGAATGTTAATGAATGGATTCACTGTTCCTGCGAGTCCAAATTATGATTTATATCAGCAGTCGAGCTTGCTGTTTTTTATTGCTGTGTCTTATTGTTAACAAGGCTCGCTTGTTCTTATTGCACCTCAAGGCACAATGGTTTTCTGGGAAGCTTAAATAAGATCTATTCTAAAACTGCAAGACAAAATTCCAAGATTTCTCTATACGACTGGTCCGCCAAATTGGGCCTTGTGAGAAACTGAGGGTGCCTTGTCTGGCAAATTCCTCTTTATTATTTTTTTTTCTTTTTCCTATACTGCATCTTGAAATAGATAAGATAAACTCTCAGGATCAAAAACAAGTCGAGAAACATAATTAGATCATAATTATACTCACAGATTAGCCGTTTAATGTGAAAGTGAATTATTTTGTTTGTGCTTTAAGAATTAAGTTCTTATGCCACCGAGGAATGACCACTTACTGGCTATAGACACAATTGTTGAAGATAATCTTAAAGTGACACTAAGCTCAGAAGTTAAATCTTGAAAATGCATTCAAGTCCCTGAACTATTAACAAAAATGTATCTTATTTGTGTATCGCTCGACTGTAGACCCTCCAATCATCTCTGAATTGGTGCTGACACTGTCCTTCCTTCTGGAGGGTGGCTACTGTTGTTCCCCATGGTCCCTGTGTGTGTTGTAAAGTAGTCACCGCTCCAAGCCCGTTCCCATGATGGACTACAATCTACTGTTTAGTTTACAAATTTGTAATGAGATTGTAGTCCATCACAGGAACGTGCTTGGAGCGGTGACTACTTTGCAACACACACAGGGACCATGGGGAACAAAAGTAGCCACCCTCCAGAAGGAAGGACAGTGTCAGCACCAATTCAGATATGATTTGAGCATCTACACCCAAGTGATACACACATAAGATACATGTTGCGGTTGCCTCCTCTTTGTGGTTTTGGTATATGTTCTATTACATTCATTTTTTTTCTGCTTTATAAACGCAACTGTCACACTAACAGCCTGTGAGCAGATTATCACCTGGCAAATGGGGACACGGTTCTGAGTTCAGGACCCGGCACATGCGTAGTCTTATCCGGGGACATAAACTCGCAACACTGCTCTGACCATGCGACCAGTTGCCATGGATAGGAGATAACGCTCCCTACGTCTTCACAGCAGCTCTGTGTCTTCTTCACCTGCCTGTCAGTTTGCAGGCACCTTCTGAATGTTCCTGTTTGGATGATCTGTTTCTTCTTTTACAAGGTATGAAACCTGATATACTGACACAAATTGACATGTTTATCTTGTATATAACAGTTTACGTTTTCTTACACTTTGATGCATTGATTAAACTGTTTTCACTTTCTAATGCTCTATTATGGCCAGCTCTGACATCATTATGACATCAGGGAGAGGTGTCATAAGACCTTGTGATGAGTCTTAGGGTATATATATGTGTATTACATGTTACACCATTGTTACTATGTCACCCTGATGAAGGGACCCTGCGTTGCCCCGAAACGTTGGCTTTTCTGATACATCTGACATCAATAAATGATCAGCAAGATCTAAAAACAATATTTTCTAAATGCTTGTGATTTTGCACTTCTCTGTACTTGAAGACACACAGCGCCATCCCTGTTCATCACTACGAGCACCACATTGACTACAGGAGGCATCCATACAAACAATCTCCTCAGTGGGTGGGGTTTCAATAGCCAGACTGCTATTGGCTATTTCAAATGGAAATAGCCAATAGCAGTCTGACTATTGCTCCTGGCTGCTTGCAATCACCTGACGGTTGCAGAATACGGTTGGGAATTGGGAGAGCGCCGCGGGTGTGGGAGGGAGCTGGTCTTGGCAAGGGAGAAAAATAGTCCAGCACTGGCCCTGGACCCTAGCCAAAAACGAGCACCTTACCCTTGCAGGGCTTTAAATAATATCAGCAGGTCTTGTCCCTCCTCATCCCACTAATGTACAGTAAAAGGAGAAGCAGTAGACTGATGAGCACTGTCACTCTGCTCTCTCTCCTTCTGTCAGTAAGTTGTTAGCATATTCGTTTTGCATACTGATTGGTTTCTTGAGCTGCTTCTCCCTCCCCCACTCTGAGCTCTGCTGTGCAGAGAGTGCAGGTGGCTGACACATTCAGGTACTTGCATTGACAAAGTGCTGATTATGATGTATTAATGAATGTAGAGGTGCAATAATATCTATCTTTTATATCTACCTGAAGTTAAGCTTTAAAAATACAATAACATGTAGACATTAATTTTACTTTTTTTTTTCTTTCCACTGTGTATGAAACAGGTTTTCTTCAACCAATTTTTTGAGATTCTAGAACAGCATACTCATCGGGAAAGGCTCAGGTCTCTTTTCTCTGGTTGAGTCTTTGATGGTAAGTCAGACATATACATCCGTGACCAGTGGCGAGCCAGCTCCCTCCGTTTTACCGTTTGACACCTGCGTTACGGGTGCAGCGCATAGCTATAAGGCCAGTCCAAGTGTGTTGGGTTCTTTTCTATCCCGCGCTGTGCCAGATGCTCCACTAGACTGCGTTCCTGGCATCCCTCTAGCCCACAGTATCTGATCTCACACACAGGAGAGACTCAGAGGCAGCAAGATCAATAGAGCAGTAAGGCAGAATCGCTGGCAGGGCACCCTCCCATATGTCCATTATTTCAGGAGACTGTTCTATTTTGTTTTACACCTGATGTCCGATGTCACAGAGAAGAGGAAGATCAAATAGCATGGCCTCGTACGGTTTCCAGCAAGTGTACCACTCACAGATTTTACAACTAACATTCAAAACCTGATTAATTGCACTATTGTTTATGCAAAAAGGAAAGACATTTAAAAGAGATCCACTTTTTTTTTTTTAAAGCATCAGCTTAATGGTGATTATTTCAGCAGCATGTGCTAACGATAAGCAGCAGGCAAACAGCTAAATATACAGTTGAAAAAAAATATCTCCCGGCCAAATAATTTTTATATTTGTTTATCCAGACCCTGCCAACTAACACAGCCTGGTAGCTGACCACACTTTTGCTCTGCTGCAGTTAAACAATACAACTGAGTCACCTCAATACCCCCAGTGCATGATTGGACAATAAAGGAGCAGTAGAAGACTGATAAGATCATCACTTTTCTACTGTCAGCATTCTCTCTCTCTAATACACATTGCCTGGCCAAAAAAAGTCCCACATTCTAATATTTCATTGGACCGCCTTTAGCTTTGATTACAGCATGCATTCACTGTACCATTGTTTCGATAAGCTTATGCAATGTAAAAACATTTATTACCGTCCAGAGTTGCATTCATTTTTCACCAAGATCTTGTAGTGATGATGGGAGAGTCGGAGCACTGCGTAAGTCTTCTACAGCACATCTCAAAGATTTTCAATGGGGTTAAGGTCTGGACTCTGTGGTGGTCAAGCAATGTGTGACAACGATGTCTCATGCTCTCTGAACCTCTTAAACAATTTGAACGCAATGCATCCTGGCATTGTCATCTTGGAATATGTCCGTGCCATCAGGAAAGAAAAAAATCAATTGATGGGAAAACCTGATCATTCAGTATATTCAGGTAGTCAGCTGACCTAATTTTTCGGGGACAAAATGCTGCAGAGCGTAGACCTATTATGCAATGGAAGGCTCTGACCTATGTGCTTTACTAAATCCAGGTGGATTGGTGGATATAGACACTATGGGGTCTATTCACGAAGCAGCCGAAGGATCTAGCCATAGCTTCGGCCGATCCTTCGGCTAGCTTCGGCCCCAGGACCCCTTCGGTTCAGTAGAACCGAAGGGCTGCTGTACAGGCTATTCACAATCTTACGGCTGGCTCCGGCCACTTGCAGAGAGATCAGCGTCCCTGGTTACCAGCTAACCAGGGACACTGATCTCCAGAAAGCAAACTCTCCCAGGCGCTCCGTGTCAGAATAAATAAAAAAAAATAAAAATCAGTGTTTCTCTCCTGGGCGGCCGGGAGCAGGAGACTCCCAGAGTTTTTTTTTTTCGTTTTTTTTTACGGCAGCAGAACCGCCGGCCAATATTGGGCGGTGCTAGCGGTCATTGCTAGCTCCGCCCAATGGTTTTCTATTTATTTTTTGGGACTTTTTAAACTAGCAGCATTCGGCTATTCACTCACTGCTGTTCGGTATCTATAAGAATAGACCAAACAGCAGCGAGTAGCCTGCTATGTTTTCTTCCACAGGTGGTCTGCAGCTGCATGTAAACAGGTTGCGTCTTCCTTGACATTCCCATGAGCACGGACACAGATCCGCATGTCAGGAAGTATAGTGGCGATGTCTGAGCCATTGTTTCTATGCTGCAGCATTGCCTGAGGTGCGTCCCCAAGCCAGGGACGGTACAGAGGTCCTCTTGTCTCAGTGGCTCTACGTTCACATAAATGATATAAAAAATAAAAAAAAACTCCTTCTTCACATGACTCACACAGGGCCTGGTGCCAGCTTGTAGCCATTTCAATCTGTTTAGATGAACATGTATTTTTTCATTGACTGTAGCAAAGAACGACACTAAATTTAACGAAATAATGCCGATTGGTGCAGACTTGTAGGCACATTACAATGCCACATCACAGAAAATTTGATGCAGCTACTACAGATGGGAATATTATTAGTTAAAAGGATATCGCCGCTAAGCTACGTACAATGGATGAGAAAATAATATAAGGTTGCTAAGGGAAAAGCTTTAATTTTGCTTTTTTTTTTGGAGAGTGAATGGTTTAAAGTAGGGCTACACTCACCATAACAAGAGTACAGTTAATTTACTGGTGGGCCAGGACTTTTGCCATACTGCTCTTTTTGTAGAATACCCTTCTGAACATCCTGAGGCATGCACATTGACTATAGGTCTTCAAATTAAAGCTGTTGAAGAGCTTACAAGAGTTAAAGTGACACTAATCTTAGGTAAATCTTCCAAATGCATTCAGGTGTGAACCTAGCCTTAAAGTAGCTCCGCTCCAAGTTCCCTCCTGTGATGGACTACAATCTCAATACAAATTAGTAAATCAAACATCATATTGTAGTCCATCATGGGTTTAAGCTTAGAGCGATGACTACAACACACACAGGGACCATGGGGAACAAAAGTAGCCACCCTCCAGAAGGAAAGACAATGTCAGCACCAATTCAGGGATATTTGACATTCTACATCCGAGTGATACACAAATAAGGTTGGCTACTGAAGCCACCCATAACACTAAGGGGCATACAGAAAAGCACTAGAGGAAGGGAGAAGTGGACAGGTCTTGTTTTGGGTTTATGTAAATTGGCAAATATTTTCAGATGTATTTACCAGTCTTTTGAGATTTGTTTAAGACACATACAGTATAAGTTCTATCTGAATTTCTTCACATGTGTATTTGACCTGCAGTTGACCTCCCAAGCTGCACCAAGCTGTGTCCAGCTGGTTTGGCATTCCCATTGACAAGTAAAGCAATTCAGATACAAACCAAACTAATATTCTTTAATATAAGCTCCAGAAGCACCTAGACTGCAGGTTAACCATTCTCCAGCATCTGGGTGTGTCCACTGTTGCAGTTAATGTGAGATGATGGTTGTCTGATTAGGCTGTTTTTGGAGGAACCACATGAAAAGTTGCTGCTGAGGAGTTTAGAAAATCCGTTCCACAAAAATAAGAAATAGAACATCTCTGTGATGCCTTGGAAACCATACGTCATTAAATTATCAGTGCAGCAATTGGACCTTTGCAGTGCATGTCTATGTGCTTATCTGACAGCTTACCCAACTGCTGCTCCCAGATGTGGCATTGGGTTGTGTCTGCAAACTGCTGAAAAGTAGGCAGGGTCTGCTTCAGACGGGCTCCTAGATAATAATTAGTAGCCTAAAACAGACTCCACCCCCTTGTCTGCAGCTTCCAGGCAAACCCTGGCACTGGTTAGGCAAGCAGTGGTAGGTAGTGAACATTAATAATTATAATTATTTACTGTTTGCAAAGAAGTCTGTTGCTGCTGAAAGCAAATTAAAGACAAAGTTCACCTTTTGCAAAAATTTTATAATTGCATCCACATTAATAAAAGAAGAATGTACATTTAATACATTTTTGCACTGAAGCCTGCAAAGCATTGTAACCGCGATCAGTGCATCACAGTGCAATGCATGGGCTCCTGCAATGTTTACATCCCAGCCCCAGGTCTGTATGGCGGTATGGATTTTCAGTATGTGGCCAGAGGAAGTAAACAAAGGACATCACCGCCCTTGTGTTAGCAATCTGTGAATCCCTCTGCCACAGTGGCAGATGGTACTTGTAGTCTTGTGAATGGATCTGTGTATGAATGCGAATAACAGGGATTCAAAAATGGGGTGTGTGGCTGGTTGAGGGTGGGGGGTTGGGCAATGCAACCATGTTTTCATGTTACAAGTCCTTGTTTACTCTTTGTGTTCCGTGAGCACGTATCCATGCATGCACATGGGTTTTTCCCACATTTGTTGTACATTGGCCATTGATTTTAATGGGCGTCACATGCACAACAAACACAAGCTCACATAGGAGATTCTGCTACAGACGTATTGTGTTTTTTTTCCCCACATGTTTGTGTACATTTAACATGTGTCAATTCATGGAAAAAAACTTGCTTTTTCCCAGCCGTGTTTGGGGTGCCATTAATAAGTAATGGTACTGCAAGTGCGTTACAAATTTTTTTACACGCTCCATGAATGTGTATTAATGTGCACGTATTGTGCATGTTCACGGAATGCGAAGGTGTGAACGTGGCCTTACTATGAGTGTAACATGAAACATGGACAAAGATGTACCAAGCTAAGGGTAGGCAGACTCCTGTCCTCTAGCTGTGGTGAAGTTACAAAGCCCATCATGCATCTGCCTCTGGGAGTCATGCTTGTTTCTGTCAGAGTCTTGCATTGCCTAATGGGATTTGCAGTTGCTCCTCAGGCGGAGTTTGCCTACCCCTGGACTAAGGCCACTTTTCACATGGACTGATCAGGAAGGGATCCATGCACAGATGCCCTCCTTATCATTGCAGTACAGATCAGATGTCACCACTGAAATGGCTGGACAGGTCAATCTATGGAGAATCAGATGTAAACAGACATGTGTCTGTTTACATCAGATTACTTCTGATTCGGCACAATCACGTTCGCGAAACAGAGCGCTTTCCATTTGTTTTTCCAGACCTGACCAGAGTCAATGGTAATCAGGTGTAAATGGACTCCCGCCCATTTACACACGGCTGCCCATAGACTAGCATTGGGCATCTGATCGGGTCCGTCTGAGAAACTGCCAGGTGGATCCATTCAGACAGTCCATGTGAAAGGGGCCTAAGCCTTTAAGTCTTTTTTTCTGTATTTGCAAAGTTACTTGTTAACATTAGGGTTGCACAGATACCAAGTACAGTACCCGGTACAAGTACGAATACATGTACCGATACTTTTGAGCTCCAAGACTAGACTAGAGAAAAATTCAAAAGTTAGGAGGCAGCTGTCATTTGTAAGGAGTATACGGAGCTCCTGGGATTTGTACATCTCTGTTTTAATGTACGATTTTGTTTTTATAAACATAAATAAAGGGATGCACAGATACCAGTTTTGCGAGTACGAGTACTGATACTTGCTGAGTACTTACAAGTATGAGTACTGATACATTTTTGTTTATTGTCATGTGACAGTTTTTCTAAAACAATACAGACTAATGATTTCAGGACAGTGGGGGAGGGCCAGAGCCAGGTCCCAGCTACAACCGCTGCAACCCTGGTAGTTCTCATGAAAATGCCAAGTATCGGCACTGGTACTCGAAAAGTATCTGTGCATCCCTAGTTAACATAACATGATAGATTGTACCTGATATGAAATGACACACATTATCGGGTAAATAATATACAAATAGATTTTCATGGGTTATTTCCTCCCCATTTGAATTATGCTGAATTGTCACAATAGCTTTATAAACCAGGCTAATCCATCGGAGACTATACCTATAACTCCCAGGAAGGGAAGGACAAATATTGGCTTTAACTCTTATAAACATGTCCTGAGATATTGGTTTTCTTTCTGTTCCCCACAATTAATAAATGGGCAGCACCCTAAAAGCAAACGGAAGACTCTCCGCTTGTCTAGACGTTGCTTGTATTCTGTCTATATGTTCCATCTATATGCCTAAGCGGGAAACTATTTCCCCTTTTGTCATACTCCAATAAAAGCGGCCACAGCACGGCATAATTAGCAGCTGGCAGGGACAGCAGTAAATCTGTATTGCTTCTGAACGATTTGCTTACATTGTTGCAGTGTTGACAAATGATGCTGTACATGTTAATGTTGCTGCCATGTCCCCGCTGCACCTGACGTGCCAATAAATGGCAGCCAGCTGTATGAATTATGGAAATAAGATTTTTGTTTATGAAGGTGCCCCAGACATTTATTTTACAGGCCGCCTCTTGACACGTTTAATGTCGCCGGTTGCAGCGGAAGAATGTTCACTAACTGACACAATAAGAAATCAAAACTTTAAACTTATTTTTATTTGGTGCAATAATTAGATTCATAGGGATTTTGTTTTAACTTTTTTGTATAATTGAGCTGAATTTATTTCTTATAAGAAACATTTTATTTTTAGTTTATTCTGCATATAGAATATTCATAACATGTTTAAGTCCATATCAAATTATTAAAAGTAAAAGTCCTACTTAAAGGAGAACTACGGGGTTAAGTCTTTTCCCCATAGTTCTCCTTAGGGTAACGGGAGGACACAAACAAGCGTCCTCCCATCACCCTAAGCTCAGTATACCGCAAGCTACAGCTCGCGGTATACTGAGACGCCGCAGTATACCGCGAGCTGCTGCTCGTGATATACTGAGACGCCGCAGCTGAAGCGGATCCCGACAATTGTGCCGGGATCCGCCCAGCTGCGTGACTGACAGCTGGCTCTGCCTATCTAGAGGCAGAGCCAGCTGTACCCGCCCCCTCCCCCATCCGATCCACCAGTCAGCGCTGGCGGTTTGGAGTTTGGAGGGGGGAATCCAGCCCCTCCCCTGTCACGGCAGAGAGCCGTGACAGGATCGAGAGGTGAGCGAACGCCTGTATGTGTTCGCTCACCTCCCGATCTACTGAGCCGACCTGTGTCACAGGTCGGTTAGAACTATGAGGTGAGTGAAAAGCACTCACCTCATAGTTCTCCTTTAAGAGTAATTGCATTTTTGTTGAGCAAAAATACATCTTCTCTGGGTGACCTGTGTACATTACAAAGATTTCAACAAACTTTGTTGAAGTTTTCTACCTGTTTCTGTTGTGAAGAAAAAGCAGTTTGTTGCAGCGTGTCCTTTCCAAATGGATTGTTGAATATAATCAGCTAGTGGACTTCCTGTGTTGTAATGAGAAAAGGTGCAGTATCTGCATCCCTTTAGTAGTGATTAGTCCTAAGGCTATGTTTATACCAGGCCAGAAAAAATAATTCATGCAGCATTTTTTCCCCTAGGAACGGACTGCATTGGTGTGAACAGAGCCCAGAAATACCATAGAAATGCACTGGGATGCATTTCAGGTGCGGACAAAAACTGTTCTAGTCCGGATATGGTCTGGGCATGGTGTGAACAAGCCCTTAGGGCTCATTCACATCATGTCTGGATCAGATCCGGACCGTTACATTTTTTCTCCCACACCCAAAATGCATCCCCGTGTATTGCTATGTGATTTCCAGGCTCTGTTCACACCAGTGCAAACCATTCAGAATGCACAGAAACATGTCAAAAAAACGCGTAAAAAATGCACTTGTATACCCCAGAGTGAAAAAGAAGAGGCTTGGGAGACAATACAAAATAATACATATAACCTGTCAATAGACATACGAGGGAATGAAACAAAACTTTTCCAGATGTGTCCGCAAGTCATTGTATAATGTCCACAATTGACCCTCCGATTCTCTTAGGAGTGGGTGCACCCAATAACGACATCTCCTGAGCACATCAACAACGCATCAAAAATGTGTCAAAAATGCATAGCATTTGCAAAAACGCGTGAAAATCTGGTCCAGACATGGTGTGGCTGGGCTCTTAGGGAGTACCTCACCAAAAATGAAATTCCTATTTTAAGGGATTCCAAAAATTATACTTCTGGAAAATCAGTCAGCCAATCACAGAAGCAGGAAGTGACATCTCTGGGGGTGTGCCGTACACCAACTGTGTTTGCATTGAATTCAATTTCAATTCAATATTGCATTTCATTTTTTTGACAGAATCAGAACATTGCAGCAGCTACAGTTTTAAATGGAAAGATACTTTTTAACCACTTGAAGGCCATAGTGTTTCACCCCCTTCCTGGCCAGGCCATTTTTCAGTATTCAGCGCTGCGGTACTTTTATTAACTTACAAAATAGCTTGTGCGACAATTATATATGCTATTTTCATTTTTTTAAGATTTTTTCATGTTTATATTTTTAAAGTGGAGTTACCCTTTAAAGTGTATCTCCGACCAAAGCCTTGTCTGTTTTGGAAAGAGTTAGATGCCTTATCTGTTTTTTGTTGTTGTTGATGTCTGTCTCCTGGCTGGTTAGACTGACCCTTTCTATTTGTCCTGATGACCAAAAAGTGATTGGAAACCCAAAATATTTCAGTTATTACCATAGATAAGGGGTGAGGTAAAATCTTCCATTGTGGACCCCTGTTTTTGTGACAACTAACTAAGAGGGGATTTATCCTCTCTGTGGAGAGATTTTCTTTCACAAAGGTTTTATTTGGTTTTTATAATTTTTGTTTTCACATAAAGGTTACAATCAATAAGAGAACAGAAATAGGGCATGCAAGCCCCAATGTGGAGAGATTTTCACTGACTTCCTGTTGTGTCTTCCGAGCAAGAAGTAAATGGAAATCTCCCCAACAGAACAGGGAAATAATACAAATAACAGATGGAGGTCCTGACCATTCCCTTCACTATCCAAAATTAAAATAAATAGTTTTGGCTAGAGATGCACTTTAATAGTAGGCACCACAAGATGTTTAGTATACCAGAAAAGCCTTTTGTGCCCCTTTGTGATTCAATTGACTTCACTATTGGGATCTGACTTGCCCTGACTTGATGGTTTGCTAATCTCCATCAACTGCCATCCTTTGTCCAATTTGAAGGCTTATGCAGGCTGCTATGACACTCTTAGTGGACAGTGGAATGATGGTTGGCATAGTGTCTCATGGTGCATCATGGAAATTAATAAACTTTCTATAACATTGAACAGGCTTATTGCAGCAGCCCTTGAAAAGAACATAACAAGGTCTAAAAATTGGCCAACAATACCGGCAAAGTTCAGAAACCAGCAAGCACTTGTAACAGTCTTTAAACAGTCCATAAGTCCCTGTGGAACCCTCAGATTCCAGGTGCAGGCTACATTAAAGTGACACAAAACTCAGGAGTTAGGCTGGGTTCACACCTGGGCGTTTCATATGTACACGTTTTCCGCTCATTTTTCCCGGACGTTTTTTGAGCGTATTGTCTAGAGTTTTGGCGCGTTTTTGCCCACTTGAAAACACGCAACGTTTTTTGATCGTCTACAGAGGCATCCAATGAAAAAGAATTCCGGTCTTTATGGAGGCGTGGCCATGAGGAGAAATTGTTTTCCTACACGCGCATGTCCATAAATAGGTTAGCACATATACAATGCTTATTGCTTATTGTTGTTGTGTCCCATATAATAGTAGCATCATAGATTTTATTGGAAAAACAGACGCGATAGCTGGTTAGAAAATAAAGCTTAAAAATGCATTCAACTAATAACAATACTGTACATTATTTGTGTATCACTCGGCTGTAAATCCTCAAATCATCTCTTAATTGGTGCTGACACCGTCCTTCCTTCTGGACGGTGGCTACTTTTGTTCCCCATGGTCCCTGTGTGTGTGTTGTAAAGTAGTCACCGCTCCAAGCTCCCTCCCATGATGGACTACAATCTCAATACCTATCAGTAAACTAAACATGAGATTGTAGTCAATCACAGGAGCGAGCTTGGAGCGGTGACTACTTTACAACACACACAGGGACCATGGGAAACATGTTCGGGAGCTGTACGGGCCGAAGCTAGCCGAAGGATCGTCCGAAGCTACGGCCAGATCCTTCGGCAGCTTTGTGACTAGACCGCTTAATTTTTAGGACCTGTCAGGTGAAGATTAAGATGGTAATGATATTTCCTGATATACAAATGATTGCTAGCAGGAGCATATAGAAATCTGTGAATTAAATAACAACAAGTAAATAAAAAAAAAATTTCAAAAAAATATTTTTAGGCGATCGCTACAATTACAATAATAACTCAAAATATACTAAACCCCAACGCAGCATCACTGATACTCTTTTATACAGAGCAGCACCATTATTGTGAAGATTCATATTCTATCCTATGCTTCTGCAGACAATGAAATAGAAGAATCCTCATGTAACAAATATATTTTAGCAGATACATTATACAAAGCACCGAGATGATACAGAGAATGCATACACGTATGACCTACACTCTGAGGCTTTCTTTAGCTATGAGAAATAAATTGAGCTCTACAACAGAGAGCTTTAGGCTACCAAGATCCAAAATAAATACAATATTTTTTTCCCCCTCTCACTGTTGAAAGAAAATGAGATTTAACACTTCCACTTTTTGAGATTTTTGTTTCTTTGATCTTTTTTCACTCTTTGTAAAGATGCATGAAATTGTTTGGTTAGAGTTTGCTGGAACCCAATACAAAAATTATTTATTTATTCGATGAATTTGGTTAAAAGAAAAAAAAATCTTGCTCTAATATTTTCCTCACCTAGCAAATTAAATTCAAAAACACGGAATAAAATACATTAAATGTGACGGACTACAAAACAATGGGGACGTTTTATTGAAGGTGATCTGAGAAAGACTAATGGAGTATATTTCTGGGACCAGTAGTTCTAACAACAGGGGACCATTGATGACTGGACTCTGCTGAAAGATATAAGTATTACCCTCTTTTATTTATGTCCTTGACATGTTGATGCACTTCTCCTACCAAGCATACTCTTGGGATGAGCCAATGGGTTTGATTTACTAAAGGCAAATAAGCTGTAGACATGTGCATTTGGATGAACCTGCAAATCAACAAAAATCAGTTGATTTAGTGGTTCATATGAATCTGAAATAACGAATTTCATATATGCCCGAATATTCTAAAATTATATTCAGGGCATACATAAATTAGTTTTCAGAACATGCCGGCAGCCATATTGGCTGCCGACGTGTTCGGCACATACCCGGGGTCATCTTAGAGGCGGAGTGATGTGAGGAGTGAGGCCGTGACGTCACGCACTGAATGACTGCTGGCAGATCACCCACTGGCACATACTGCGCACCACCATTTTGGAGTACATTTTCGGAGCACATTCTAAGTAATATGACCACTCTCTAGTGAATAGATGGGCTGCATTATCAGTGATGTCACTGGTCTCTAGTAAAAGGATAGGTTGTATTTTTTAGTGAGGCCACTGGCACATACTGCGCACCACCATTTTGGAGTACATTTTCGGAGCACATTCTAAGTAATGTCACCACTCTCTAGTGAATTAATAGGCTGTATTCGCAGTGATGTCACCGGTCTCTAGTGAATGGATAGGCTGTATTCCCAGTGATGTCACCGGTCTCTAGTGAATGGATAGGCTGCATTCTCAGTGATGTCACCAGTCTCTAGTGAATGGATAGGCTGTATTCTCAGTGATGTCACCGGTCTCTAGTGAACAGATAGGCTGCATTCTCAGTGATGTCACTGGTCTCTAGTGAATAGATTGGCTGCATTCTCAGTGATGTCACTGGTTTCTTGTGAATGCATAGGCTGCATTCTCCATGATGTCACTGGTCGCTAATGAATGGGCAGGCTGCATTCTTAGGGATGTCACTGGTTACTAGTGAATGGATAGGCTGAACTCTCAGTGATGTCACTAGTGCATGAATATTTGGTCCTTAGTAAACTAAAGGCTTTATTCTTAGTGTTGTCATTGTTCTTTTGTGAATGGATAGGCTGCATACTCAGTCACTGATGCCACTGGTCTCTACTGTATTTCATGGATAAGCTTAATCTTTAGGCTGCTTTTCAGTGACTGTCACTGTTCTTTAGTCAGTGAATGGTCTTCATTTTCAGTGATGTCACTGGTCTCTAGTTAATAGATAGACTGCATTCTCAGTTATGTTATTTGTTTCTAATACATTGCTTGACCGCATTCTTGATGATGTCACTGATCTCTAGATAATTGATAGGCTACAATCTCAGTTATGTCACTGTTCTCAAGTTAACAAATAAGCTGCATTTTGAGCCACACCACTGATTCCCTTTAAATTAATATGTTCGATTGTAAAGACAAATAGACTGTTTAGTTTGCAATGGAATTTTCACCTTGCAATGGAAATTTTCCTTAGCTTAGCCAATGTTTTGAGAATTCACTCTGCAAAGAATACTCAATAACATGGGTAAAAAAAAAAAAAAAAGAAACAAGGGAAAAAAAAAAACAAGCATTTTTGGTTGCATGATTGAATGATGGAAGTCAGCAGAGATTCACCTCATTCATTAATCTAAGTGAAAATGTCCATGCAAAGTGAAAATTCCCTTGCAAAGTGAACAGACTATTTGCCCTTAGTAAATCAACCCCATTGCCTGTGACCTCACCAATTCCTGGTCTGTTTGTAGGCATAAGATAACACAGATATCATCTCTGAATTTCAAAACAGAAGCAGCTAAATTTATCCCATACAAATATGTGATTTCCACTATAGCCTATAAGAGCCTATCCTGTACTACTGCAGCCACAGACCTTTATTAATGTTATATGTGGCTTTTCCTCTTCAGCCATAATTGAACTGCAAACAGCCTGTGGTTGACCAAACATTCACCAGCATTGATCACTATTTAATGCACTTCACTTTCTTTTATCAAAGCATAATTTACTGTTTTATTGTTGTTCACGGGAAGGAAGGAATACATGACCAATGGATATATACTTTGTTTCACTAGGCACCACGTGAATGGTTTTTTTTCTACAGATATAAAGGATTTTGCTTTTTCTACTGCTGGAAAAAATCCTAATAATTGCTACCTAATAATACCCAATCCAAAAACTTCAACTTAAAAAATGATGGAAATGTTACACATAAAAATACAGGAAGAAAATGTTGATAACAACCAATCAGATTCCAACTGTCATCTTTCTAGTTTAGTTTAGGAAATTAAAAGATTTCAGCTTCCTCAGTAACTTGGGTTGAGTAGTGAAATGTCTTCAGCATTACAGAGCCATTGAATGTTGTTACTGAATGTGACTAATAACCACTAGCTATACCATGATCTGGATAAATGAGAATCTTTGCATGAAGTAAACTGCCCAATGTTTAATTGTCATTATTGTGGGGACCCGAAGTTTAATGTTGCTATTATCATCATGTTTTCTATCTATCTATCTATCTATCTATCTATCTATCTATCTATCTATCTATCTATCTATCTATCTATCTATCTATCTATCTATCTATCTATCCATCCACCGATCAGCCATAACATTCTGACTGATGTCTATCTCATTACAATGGCACTTGGAAGTGTGGGGGGTATACTACAGTGGCACCTGGAAGTGGGGGAATATATTAGGCAGCAAGTGAACATTTTGTCCCTGAAGTTGATGTGTTGGAAGTAGAAAAAATGGGCAAGCCTAAGGATTTGAGTAACTTTGACAAGGGCCAAATTGTGATGGCTAGACGACTGGGTCAGAGCAACTCCAAAACTGTGGCTCTGGTGGAATATTTATGTTCTGTGTAAAGAATGTAAACTTAGACACCCCCAAAATAATACTCTAATAACATGTTAAGGTTCTCTTAGTGAGGACACATTGTGTCAGGAAACCAGGGGTGTCACCTCCCCACAGGGTCAGCGGGCACGGCGCAGGGTACGGGTCTCCCTCCAGCCTGGCAGAACCACTGGCGCCCGGGTTGCAGGTGCGCATGTGCGAGTGGTGTGGCAGGTGCGCATGCGCAGTACGCAGGCTACTTGTTTCTGAGGGAACTTCCTGTCAGTTACACACTTGTTCCCTCAGTGATGAGTGCCCTCCATTCTATTGCAGTTCATATTAAAGCACCCTAATTTCACCCAACCCCGATCGCACTGTGGAGTTTATTCTTCAGAAGTGCAACATCTGCAGTGGTCAGGACCTACCAAAGTGGTCCAGCGCCATGGTCATGGACGGGCAAGGCTCATTGATGCACGTCGGGAGAAAAGTAGGCCCCACCTCACAACTTATGGGACTTTAAGAATCTGCTGATGATGACTTGGTGCCAGATACCACACCATACATTTAGAGGTCAAGTCCATGTCTAGATGGGTCAGGGCTGGTTTGAAGGCAAAAGGGATTCATACTCAATATTATGGAGGTGGTCATAATGTTATGTCTGATAGGTATATAGTATATATGTACACACATATAGTATACATTTATACTGCACATATATCTCATACATCACTGTAATATCAAGCTGTCCATGTCAGTAACTAATTAGGACTTTTAATGCAAGAGCAAACTTGATTGTACACACAGCAATTGAACACCAATCTCCTTGATTTGCATGGCCACCATTCAAAAACGGGGAGGATATATTTCTTTACCCTATGAGCAGTAATGGAATTAATGCAGATCGTCCAGGCTGACATTGAAATCAAAGGTTGAGTGGGTTTTTAAAGAGTTCACTCTTTTATCCATGCCAATTCACTGGCTGATTTGTACATCCCTAGTCATTAGTAAATGTCACAGCCACAACTGAAGCAAGCCCATCACTTCAAAACCAGGCAAACGTTGGATCTTTTTGAAATCGCAGTCACAAACACCAAACTTGTCTTTTCATGTTTTCCTAAAGAAACTAACCCTTATTAATGTGTCAATACCCAATGTGCCGCTACAATTAAAACATATACCTAAAGACCACACACACACCCTGGTGTACTCTGCCTCACTTGTAAGTAACATATTTTCATTTGGAGAAAAGACTTGGTGTGTTAATTTTTTTTCCCCCTTCTGATAGAATCCATAAATCTTCCAATTAAAACTCTGTAATTTATGATGCACATATGGAAAATAATACGTGGAAAAGTAGAAAGGGTTTTTTTTGCCTGGCGCTGTCAATACTTTGAAGGATGGGGTGATTATAAAGCAAATTAACAATACTTTTAAATGTGCATTCACTTATCTTTCCAATTAAATTCTTGTTAAACAACTGCACAGACAGTAATACTGTGTCGCTGAGGAACCGATCAAGACAGGTTTATTGTAAATTTTACTCTGCAACAATTAATCACGTTGGCATTCTCCTTATTATTAAATTATTTCAATGGGTAGTTTCGTTAAAATATATCCTGAGATTGTTAACGCTTCTCGCTGTGTGCGGCTTCACTAAAACTAATGATTTCACACGTCCATAAAAAAAGATGTTTTCAGATGATTCTTCAATTGATTTTTTTTTTTGCAGGTTATTTAATAAGATTGAAATGTAACAAGTCCAACCAATCAAATTAACACTGACCAGTCCCAGTCTACTCTCAAGGTGGTTGTTTAGATTGTTGTAGGTGATGGACTGATGTGTTTCAAAATGGCATTTGAGGATCCTGCCCACCACAGTCCTGTCTGCTATTATATGCCGTGTTGTCACTTGATTGTGAAGATAGCCATTTGCCAGTAGAATTTTGTTCAAAAAATGTGTTTTTTGAATGTTCTTTTGATTTTCTAATAATTAAAGTGATATTAAAGTCAAAATGTCTTTAAGCTATTTTAAATGCTGATGAAATCACTTACAATGGATGCTGCTCCTTAATGTTTAAAAGTTGTAGTTTCCTGCAAAATCAGCTGGTACCCGGAGCACTGGCCCTGATATCCTTTTTATTTATGGTGGCTCCTTTCCCCTGCAGGGTCAATGAGCGCAAAAAAAAGTGCAGGTATTTTAACCCCCCTGGCGGTATTCCCGAGTGTGGCTCGGGGGTTAATTTTTAGTACTAATAGCGGTAACCCCGATTACCCCGATATAATTATTTATTATATTATAATTTTTTTATTTTCGTGTTTCAAACTTTATCATATCCGGGATGTCACTAGACTCTTGTTTGGACAGATTTAGATGAGTTATTCCTAAAATTTACTAAGAATTACAGGCCTACAATATAAAACAACAAATTTCCATGAAAAACAATGTACCACTTTGGCATGCAAAAATACTGCATAATCAGTCCGCCATGGAGGTTATTAGGTCTGTTGTGGTGTGATGACATCCCATTCAAATGAAAAAGGCTGTATTACTGCAACATGTGCTAGTGAGCACCTTCAATCCCACTTGAATTTTCAGTTAAAATCAGCCAAATAAATTTCCAGGAGCATCAAAACAAAAGGTTTTTAAAGTCTTCCAGTTTGTTTTCTTAAGAAAGCAGACACAGCCTGAGCAGAAAAGCCTGTCTCCTGCCGGCATGCTGCAGAGAAGTACTCTCTGTGCGGAAACAGTGGACTCTCTGCTGAGGCCTGACACACCCTCTGCTGAGTCATAGATAGAGCTCTCCAATCAGCAGGGAGTTAAAGCTCTGCTGATTGCCGAACTATAAGTCTACTTTTGCATGTGTGTCAGGCATCTGCAAAGAGACCGCTGCTTCCGCTCAGAGAGCAAGCATTTTTTTTGCAGCATGATGGCTGGAAACAGGCTTATTTGCACATGTTTGATGCACCTGAAATGTATTGAGCTTATTTAAAGTGACATTAAAGTCAAAAATGTTTTTCCCTCCCCCCAATGTTAATGTCAGCTGCTGACTCATCTGAGCTTGCTGGCACTTTCTGTCCCATGGTTTCTGCATGTGGAGGCATGCGTCCATATACTTACCTTTTGTCTCTCCTCGCGTCCCGGCCAAAAATGTGATCTGTGCATGCGCCTCCCCCAAGATGCTTTGTGGCCGCCCGAGATTTTTCACATTTTCGGACGGGAGCGCGTGGGGAAGACACGGGTAAGTATTAACCCTTTTCAAAGTGTTTTTTTAACACTTTTTGCATATATCTACTGCTTGCTAGCAGTAGATATATGCAAAAACACCCGAGGCTTTAATTATCCTTTAAGCTGAACGTTTAGTTGGCTTTTGGCGCACATTAAAGTGCATTAGGTAACATACCTGTAAAATAAGAATCTGATCTAAATAATTTCAGTGAATACATAGGGGTCTATTCACAAAACTGCCGAGGGCAGCCGAGTGAATGACCGATCAGAAGTGAAGTGAGCCGAACACTGTTTGGCTATTTACTTCAGGCTGGTACAGCTAATTTCAGCCGTACATCGGCTGAAATCAGCCATACATCGGCTTGCTTCGTGTGGCTTTGGATCAGCCGAACATGCTCTGCATGTTCGGCTGACCCGAAGTGCAGAAGGAGTTCAGAAGGCTGAGCCGAACCTCCGGCAGGCTTCACACTGCTGTTCCGAACAGCAGTGAGAGAATAGCCGAATGCCGCCGAGCGGCATTTGGCTCGGCTGTTCTGCTTGGTCCATCAGAGGCACCAAGCAGAACAGAAAAAGAGTGAAAAAAGTAGAAAAAAGTTAATAGAAAACGATTGTGCAGAGCTAGCAGTGACAGCTAGCTCTGCCCAATCGTTTCCTATTGTCTGGCGGTTCTGCTGCTGTAAAAAAAAAAAAATCTCCCAGGCCCTCTGGGAGCCCCCCGCTCCCGGCCGCCAAGAAGAGAAACCCCACTGTGTCTTTTTTTTTTCTTTATTGTTTTATACTTTTCTAAACTTGGATTTCAACTTACAGTTTATATTTTACAAACTGTGGGTTAGGAAAGCCATGTCAGTAAAACTTACAGGGTTATTCACAAAAGGGTGAAGGGTTTGGAGAAGGCAGGAGAAGTGAACAATCTAAGACAACATAGCTGATTTGGAACAATTCTCCAATTCAGTTCACTTTCCAGTTCATCTATATTGTCCTAGATTGTTCCCTTCTCCTGCCTTCTCAAAACTCTTCACCCTTTTGTGAATAACTCTGTTAGTTTGTATAAAAAAAAAAATACCTAAAACTGCTCAATTGCTCCAAACCGAACGATTACGTTTCTGTGAAAGATTCCTATAGAGCACAATGGTCCACAAGTATTCGGCTCGCTCAATCAACACGAATGTATGATAAAAGTTTTGAAAAACTGTAAGAGCTCAGTTTTAACTCTGCTTCACTCATGGTCATGTGATTTCCTGGTTTTAATAGAAAAAAATAAATCACTGCTAAGAGATAATCTTATCACTTGTAAGCCATATAGTTTAATATCAATGGTTTCTCTTGCAGAAAATACCCCGTGGAACTGAAAAACAGAGAATATTAAAGTTTATTTTTCGGCAGCTGTTGTTTGAAGAATGGAAAACAGCGGCTATATAAAAGGAAAAAGAAAAAAAACAGTGCACAAATAAAAAATAGGCAGAATTCCTTTGGAAAGAAAAAAAAATACATTGAATGTAATTTCTAATACAGGGACACATGTAGACGCGATTTTTCTTTGCTTCTCATATTTGCTTGAAAATTGTGTTAAATGTAGTTAAAAAAAATAAACGCCCACACAAGCAGAGCTGATATTGTTATTACAGTGTGTAGTTGGTGATTAGTAGGATCTTTTGATATGTTATTTGATTTAATTTATTAATATTATTTTTAGCAAATGACTTACCAATATATATGTAATATACACTTTTTGACCAACAGTTTGTGGACACCTGATCATCACACCTATACGAGCTTGCTGGGCATCTCATTTAAAAAAAATTGGCATCAATATGGAATACCCCCCACCCTTCTGGGAAGGCTTTCCACATGCATTAGGAGTTAGTCTGTGGATGTTTGTACCCATTTAGTCAAAAGAATATTTCAGCGGTCAGGTGCTGATGTTGGGTGAGAAGACCTCGCTAACAATAGGAGCTCCAATTCATACCAAAGGTGTTCAGTAGCGATGAGATCAGGGCTCTGTGCAGACCACTTAAACTCAGGAATTAAATCTTAAAAATGCATTCAAGTACCTTAACTATTAACATAACTGTACTTTATTTGTGTAGCACTCGGCTGTAGATCCTCAATCATCTCGAAATTGGTGCTGACACTGTCCTTCCTTCTGTAGGGTGGCTACTTTTGTTCCCCATGGTCCCTGTGTGTGTTATAAAGCAGCCACTACTCCAAGCTCACTCCTTTGATGGACTACAATTTTAATACAAATTAGTAAACTAAACATGAGATTGTAGTCTACCATGGGAGCGAGCTTGGAGTGGTGGCTACTTTACAACACACACGGGGACCATGGGGAACAAAAGTAGCCACCCTACAGAAGGAAGGACAGTGTCAGCACCAATTCAGGGAAGATTTGAGGATCTAGAGTGATACACAAATAAGGTACAGCATTGTTAATAGTTAGGGTACATTAATGCCTTTTTAAGATTGAATTCCTGAGTTTAGTGTCACTTTAAGTTGCTCCACATCAAGCTCATCAAACCATGTCTTTATGGAGCTGGCTTTGTGCACAGAAGCACAGTCAAACGAGAGCAATTAGGATTGGAGAGAAATCAGGAGAGAAATTGGGATTGGACCGTAGCATTGTCCAGCTCCAATCCCAATTGCTCTCCTGAATTGTCACTCTTGTGCTCCCAGTGGAGACGGCAACTGGCTGCTCCAATGGTCATTGAGCCAGTATGTTTCAACATTGTCACTATTAGAAAGATGGCCATGAACAGTGACATTCAGCTACAGCCGGAACATATCCTTTAAGACAGAAAGTGACTGCTGATAGGCTGGAGGAGATCAGCAGCAGTGAGATGCAACAAATGATGCAAAACAGGTCAAAACAGTATTTTCTAAAATAAAAAAACGGCAATTGTAAATCATACACGACAAACTAAAGCTAGGCATACACAGTAAAAGGTTTAGCGGATTCATACTGAATCGGCTGAAATTATGGGGTCTATTCACGAAGCAGCCGAAGGATCTTCGGCTGATCCTTCGGCTAGAACCCAGGACCCAGGACCCCTTCGGTTTTGTAGAACCGAAGGGCTGCTGTACGGGCTATTCACTATAGCTCGTACAGCTCCCGAAGTCGGCCGAGCGGCTCAGTCGAGCCGAAGGCATATGCGAGGTGAAAGCCGAAGCTGGCCGAGCGGCTGGCCATTGGCCGGCCGACAGCTTATTCTGACATAGAGCCGTTGGCTGGCGTCAGAATAAATTAAAAAATCACCATAGGAATGCCTTGCTAGATTCCTATTGGCGATTTCAATTTGCAATAGCCAATAGGAATCTAGCAATGCATTCCTATGGCAAAAATGTTTTTTTTTTCTTTTCATTTTTTTGACGGCAGCAGAACCGCCGGCCAATAGAAAACAATTGGGCGGAGCTAGCTGTCACTGCTAGCTCCGCACAATCATTTTCTATATATTTTTTTGTACTTTTGAAACTATTTTTCTGCTCGGTCCCACAGAAGGACTGAGTAGAACAGCCGAGCCGAGCTATTTACTCACTGCTGTTCGGCATCTATAATAATAGGCCGAACAGCAGGGAGTAGCCTGCCGGAGGTTCGGCTTAGCCGATCCAGATGTTGGAGCGGCTGAGTCGAACTCCTTCTGCACTTCGGGTCGGCCAAACATGCTGAGCACTGTGTTTATTATACACAGTGCTTTGGAAAACTAAAACTGGCCATAAACGGCTCAAACTTCATCTAATTTATGCTGAATCGGCTGAAATTCAGGTTGTGAGTGGTCGTGTCATCACCCCCTGGCTCAACAAACATTTAAATTGTCAAATTTTATACTCAGCTCAGTTGAAGTCATAACATAAGAAAATTAAATGAATCACCCAAATCTAAAAGCAATTCTCATTTGTCAATGTGGTCCGGTGACCGTGCTGACCAATGAGTACTCACCATTTGCGAGCATTATTCTAGATGGCTATCTATTCCAGATTCCAGGCTGCAGTGCAGTGTACAGTGGCTTGACCACTCACTGGTTGGCACGTGGTGGGGGTTGTGGGTTATGGAGGTTCAGCAAGAGGTAAGAAATGCAGGGGTGGGGAGTTGCACAGAACATTTGAGTGGGTAATTTCATTTTCTTTGTCACACCTTCTAGAATCTGTTGGGGTGTACAATTCTTGGCTGTACAGTGACTGCATCCAATCAGATTCAATCACTGTTCAGGTATTCAGACAGCTGCGGGTGCTGTGGCTTATTACCCCATTGTGTTTGTACAGGCTTTTGAAGTAACTGCTTATTACTTGGGACTGCAGGCAGATGGAATGTTGCAGTTGGGAACATTCAATTGTTAACTCTAGATAGCAGTAGGCAAGGCTCTATGGCATCCAGCAGCATTTGTGTGACTCAGTGGATCGAGCGTATATATGTATGAAAAGAAAAAGGAAATGCTGCTGTTTACAAGGCTCATTATCTCGCCACCCCGCCTACATTTCCAGAATTTGTTACATATCCGGAATCCCATTTTAAATACAAATGAGAAGTACATGAGAAGATATTGCGAGCATTGGTTTCAGCAGATAACAAACAGGAAAACATAACACGCTGCATAAAGTAATTATTTAGCGGTGGCTGGCCTAATTGGTTGGGAGTTCGCACAATCACTGCGCTGACCTATGGGATGGGCATTTCCTGCCGTTAATGACGGAGCTGCCGGCTTTTAGCACTACAAGACAATCATCAATTTCCAGGAAAGTTCTTCCCCTGTGGCCATTACTGCTTCAGAAAAAGTTCAAACACTCGCCACTAAACTTTCTTCCTTTCATTCTCAGATAAGCGGAGCACATTATCATCAAAGGCTGCACAGAAGAATCCAAACATTGATCAAGACTGCAGTGTGAGGAGAAAGCGGGGAAAGGCAGCCTGCGATGGGCAAGGGCCAACGTACGGTGAGGACTGCGGGCAAACCTACCGTGATTCACGATGAATCTCAGCTTCTGGATGGTGGAAAGGTTCCCGCTGACTCTGTATAAACCGTCCACATCTAAACCTTAAAGAAAAAAGAAAAAATACTAATTATACAACATTCTCTATGAAAACAATCCAATACTCAAACAACTGGGTGCAATGCATTCTGCATTTTCTAATGTCTAAACCAGGGGTTTGCAACCTCGGCATTCCAGCTGTGTTGAAACTACAAGTCCCATGAGATATTGCAAGGCTGACAGCCACAGGCGTGACTCCCAGAGGGATGATGGGAGTTGTGGTTTCATCTGCAGTGCTGAGGTTGTCTGCCTCTGGTCCTAGCTTTTTAAATTCCATTGAATTTTGAGCCATCAAATATTAAAATTGTGTTGGCATACCTATGAAAAATTTACATTTATCCAGTTATTTAGCCTGTCTTACTTTGCCTGAGTCTGACTCCCTAGATCACGGATGGCCAAACTCCGGCTCTCCAGCTGTGGTGAAACTACAAATCCCATTAAGCATCTCTCTCTGGGAGTCATGTCTGTGGCTGTGAGAATCTTGCAAAGCCTCATGGGATTCGTAGTTCCACCACAACTGGAGGGCCGCAGCTTGGCCATCCCTGCCCTAGATGAAAAGTCAGGGAATAAAGATTGTTATGTGCATAACAGCATCAAACAACAGAACCTCATCGTTGAGGATGGTTTTTGTCAATGCGATGAAAATTCAGAAGCAGGGAGGCTATAATATAACAGGATAACCTGATAACATACAGATCTATTGAGGGTGTGAAAATGTAAGTTGACATCAGTTCCTGCTTAGAGCTTAGTGTCCCGTGTACAATAGTGCAGTCCGATGCACACTCTCTAGTATTAATTTGAGTGAAAGTCAGTTAACCTGCCCTGGCAAAAATGGGAAGATGCTATCATCATGCAGATAGGGCCTGAAATTATTAAAGCCCCATTCCACCCCTCCCCCATTGCCCCCCCCTCCTCTCCCAACCCTACTTGGAGGTTCCTCCCGCTTTAGTCCTATTCCATACCTACTTGGAGGTTTCCCCCATCCTAGTTCTCTCCCATCCCTACTTGGAGGTTCCCCCGCTCTAGTCATTTCCCATTCCTGCTTGGAGGTTCCCCCCACTCTAGTCCTCTCCTATCCCTACTTGGAGGTTCCCCCCCACCCTAATCTTCTCCCATCCCTGCTTGGAGGTTTCCCCACACTCTAGTCCTCTCCCATCCCTACTTGGAGATTGCCCCCGCTCTAGCCCTCTCCCATTCCCACTTGGAGGTTCCCCCGCTCTAGTCCTCTCCCATCACTACTTAGATGTTCTCCCTGCTCTAGTCTTTCCACATCCCTACTTGGAGGTTCCCCCCTCCTTAGTCCTCTCCTATACCTAATTATGGTGTAGCGCCCTCTAAAATGTCGCTATTCAATTTAGAGATACCTGGACTGTAACCAGTCCAGATACTGATTATGCAGATCTCTGCATTGTATAGGTGTCCCTGAATCTGCTGGAATGATTACTCCTCCTGTTGCTGAGGAAAAGGGAGCCTTGGCATACAGTGAGGGAGGATCCATCCTCAGGTTATGACTATGCACCTGACCCTAGCCAATCCCTGAGTAGGATGACTTAGAGGCATGGTTGAGGGCAGGCAATAAAAGGTCTGGGGACACTGTGCAGAGGTCTCTTCCCCCTAGGGGCCTCGCCCTAGGAGGTCTGTGTGATGCAAGCAAATGGCCTGGGCCTCAGCACATGGCAGGTGCTGAGGGGCCTGGAAGCCTAGGATACACTGATACTTTGCTGGGCCCACACACGTGTGGGGCGCCTGGAACTAGAATACACCACTGGATATCTGGCATGCACCTCAGCAAGTGGCAGATGCTGAGGGCCCAGAGATTTCCGTTATGGCTGCAAGGAGACCTGATGGAAACTGGGCTGGAGGTGGCGTCGTCTTATCGAGGAGTGTCGCAGAGGAGCTGGTGAGAGCTACCGTCTGGACCCTGTAAGAGACCCCTCACCCTATTCCCAAGTGATCGCTATAGAAGAAGCCAGTTGTTGCTACCTGAATCCAGAGATAGTCCCTTCCTCTCAAAGTCCTGGGCTATCCTGGCTATACGCTGTACTGTTGCTAAGGGAGAAAGCTGTCCTCAGAAGAATCCACCAGGGCATCCTACAGACCCTAAACCCTCTCTCTCCTGTTGAATCCGCAAATAAATACTCTAAAAGTCCCTAAGACTTGAGCCTGTTTGTGTATTGTTAGTGTCGGTGTGCTGGATCTAAGCAGGCGGGCCGGTGGCTGGCAAACAGGTAGGAGAACCCTATTTCATACTCAGTGGCTCCTTCAGGGGTGAGCTCTACAATAGGTTCCCCCCAGCCCTAGTCTTCTCCCATCTGTACTTGGAGGTTCCCCTCCACTCTAGTCTTCTCCCATTCCTACTTGGTGGCCCCCCTTTCTCTAGTCCTCACCTATCCCTACTTGGAGGTTACCCCCTCCCTAGTCTTCTCCCATCCCTGCTTGGAGGTCCTCCCACTCTAGTCTTTTCCCATCCCTAATTGGAGGTTCCTGACACTCTAGTCTTCCCCATCCCTACTTGGAGTTTCACCCCTCTCTAGTCCTCTCATATACCTAATTAGACCAACGGGAAATTGATTAAATAATGAACGTCTATTATTTTTGTTCCCTTTGGCCTGATGAATATGTCATTGAAAGTGTTTTTATTATGCATGTTAGATAGGTGTGAAAAAATGCCTGTTGAATATGTCAGAAATCCATAGCTATCCTCAGTCCAGTGCTCACATCCTGTGTTATCTCGGAGAGTAAATAATCCTCCTAGTTCTTATCTTAGGGGCTACAGAATGATTATCCTTCATGTGATAGAGATGTGGAGTAGTTTGACAATACTGGGCAGGGCTGACATCACTCAGTCCAGAAACATGCTGTGTGTCCTGTTAACGCACAACGGAACTTGACGGCACAGGAGCTGAGTGCATTTCTGGCAGATCAACAGGTATGTATCTCTACTTGCAGGGTTATGTGCATGCATTGCATAGATGTACAGCATATTTGTTTATTATTTTTCCCTAGACATACATTTTAAATAAAGGTTTAAAGTGCTCCCGATGGGAATTGACACAAGAGTCTAGTGCTGTAGGGTAATTGCGCTACCACAAATCCACCAAGTTCCCATCAGTTTGACTTAGGGAGGAGTGGCAGCTGATAGAAAATCATGTGACCAATTGTACTCCAATCATGTTTGCATATGCCAGCTGCCACAGAACAGCAGTTAATAGTGGAATTACACATGCTGTCAGAAGACAGTAGCCTAACTATTATAGAGTTTGTTGAGTTTGGTGAGACACATAAATATAGGGTGATAGGAACAATGATAGTAAAATATTAGAGACAGGGAGACAGAGAGACATGTTTAAAGCTCTTGATTTCTCAAATAAATAAAAAATCAGATTGCTGATTGTGAAACAATGAAAGAGAAAGTGTAATGTTACGACTTAAACATAAGAATTCACACAATAATATTTCTGATAAGTGGAAGAGAAGTACTTTAAATCCCTTTACAATTATCAGTTTCAGCTAGATAGAGAAAACAAACACCCAGAAGTATTACACAAGCTCCCTGTGAAAATGAACCTTTCTGGAATGGAGCATGGCAATGTGTTATGTATCTGTTTAAATATTACCTGCTTTAGCAGTGACAGAAGCTCTAACCTCACATTTTTAATTACCCTTTGTATGTGTTTAATGGAAATATAAAGGATGCAAGTATAAACATTGCCTTGCTGTGGAACTATAGCTTTGTCCTACAAGCTGGCTGGCACAACATATCAGTATGCAAAGTTCCATTGTTCTTTTTCTCCTACTTCAATCCTTGTGTGTCCTTTAGTGGTTCTGTACACATGGGCCATCTCAAGCTAACAGTAAGGCAGTTGACTCGGGCCATATAGTCAAAAGTGTCTCAAAACAAAGTGGTTTTAGTGGTAATATCTCAGTAGCTAAAATTAATATTTAAAGTGAACCTGTACTAGTCAGCGAAAATCACGGCTGTAACTACAGATCGCAGGGAGAGATAGCAAAAATGTAATGGGGCCCCCCTGATGACCTCTCTCTGAGCTGTGTGTAATGATGACACGATCTCAAAGACTCTTCTTGTGCATCTGAAGTTGTTGAAGGGGATTAGAGTCAACTGCAACCACTACAACCCTTAATAATACAGTACTGTACTAGCTCTTGAGCTCTTGATATTTCCTCCCGCCCGTGCACCTTCCCCTAACATTTCCCTTGAGATTGATAACACAACCATCCATCCCTACCCTCATGCCAAGGTGCTAGGTGTCATCCTTGACTCGGACCTCACCTTTCTTCCCCACATCCAATCACATCTCCAAAATACGGCCCTTCCTCACCAAAGAAACCGCAAAATTACTCATCCACTCCCTTGTTATCTGCCATCTTGACTATTGCAACTCCCTCCTCATTGGCCTTCCACTACAAAGGCTATCCCCTCTTCAATATATCATAAATGCTGCTGCCAGACTCATCCACCTAACCAACCGCTCAGTGTCTGCAACTTGAACTTTGCAGGAGGGAAGTGCCTAAACCTATGGAAAACCCCACCCATTAAAAATTGCCATTTGCTTAGTGATCCAGTGCCACTCTACAGGCGAAGAGGCAACACAGTAAAGGAGATTTGTGGTACCATATGGCGTCTTTGCTTCAACACTACCTTTATTTTGGATGAGAGCCAAGCCAAATCATTGTTATATGAGGGAGAACTCAGTGTGCCTATGCTTATGCTGACTTTTTTTAAACTTCAAGATCAATATGGTTATTATGCATGGGGTAGAACTTGTGGAAATTCAATATAGAAATACATATGCATTTGTACTTTTTGACCATAGATACCTTTCCCTCAACCCACCTGCATGTTGTTTGGACTAAGATACAAAGATTTTAAATGTCTTGTATTTGCTGATGTCCAACATGATGAACGTTTTTTTTTTGCAGGAAAACTATAAAGTTGGCGGTGTTGCTGTCTTTCTCACATTGCAGGCTGATTAGCATCTCACAAAGTTTCTATACAATACAGACAGGCTCAGAAATATTACTTCAATTATAGTTTGTGTGAGCCGCAGCACTCCTCTTCCAAGAACTTTTCAAGTGATGCCAAACCAAACCGATGTAAATTGGAGGATTTAGGCATGGGCTGTGTGACCACATTCCCTTCTCTGGAACACAGCTATATTATTTTAGAAATACAATTAGGCCAAGTGTAATTTAGAAGAAGGAACTGTCTTTAAAGGTTCGGAGTTGTGATTCTGTGAACAACTTTCAAACAAAACAACTTTAAAGGCACCTTTCGCTAAGAAAAAAAGCCAAAGATTGCAAAACATAAGGGCACTGACATTCAGGGAAGACAGAGGACATGCAGAAAAAGAACATGGATAGCAGTTTTTCTGACCGCGGCTGTACCAGACTGTTATGGAGGAAGTGGCGGCTTGCACATTTACATCTACATTTTTGCTCTGCATGGTCTAGTACCAACCTGGCAACAGAAGGACAAGCCTGTTAAACTAGGTGGATGCAGTTCAAAGACCCAGATAATAACAACCAAGGACTGCAAGTGAAGGCTATAAAATGTATCCAAACCAACATTTTAATGCTTTATTATACGGTACCAAGAGAGGAGCGCAACGTTTGAAAAAACAAGAATATAAAGCTTTACGTAATTAGGATTTGCAGCAGGATTATAAAAGGTCATTTTAAAAATGTAGCTGTAGGGGTTTATTAATTTTATTAATTTTTTAATAAATGTGAAGAAAAAGTGAAGTGGTTTTGTACATATATTTTTCTTTTAATATTATGGTCAGGACTAATATTAAAAAAAATGTTAATTCAAGTCAATTTGAAATACTGCATATTCATATTGTCATTTTTTTTCTTCTAGCTAGGAGAGCTCTCAGCTCTCTTTTACATGGTCATAGACTCTCCTGTCCCTAGCGATTAATTTAAAAAAAATTATAATCCTGGTGTTTACAGAGCTCTGTAACTCAAGCTGCACTTTACAAACACAAAAGTATGACTCATTGCAGCCGCTTCAGAGTGACTTAAGGTTTAAATTAGGGATTCACAGATACTTTTCGAGTACCAGTGCCGATACTTGGCATTTTCATGAGAACTACCAGGGTTGCAGAGGTTGCAGCTGGGACCTGGCTCTGGTGCTCCACCAGTGTCCTGAAATCATTAGTCTGTATTGTTTTAGAAAAACTGTCACATGACAATAAACAAAAATGTATCAGTACTCGTACTTGTAAGTACTCGGCAAGTACCAGTACTCGTACTCGCAAAACTGGTATCTGTGCATCACTTTATTTATATTTATGAAAACAAAATCCTACATTAAAACAGAGATGTACAAATCCCAGGAGCTCTGTGTGCTCCTTACACATGACAGCGGCGTCCTAATTTTTGAATTTTTCTCTAGTGTAGTCTTGGAGCTCAAAAGTATCGGTACACGTACTCGTACTTGTACCGAGTACTGTACTTGGTATCTGTGCAACCCTAGTTTAAATCAAACAAAAATTATACAAACGTGTGCTGTAAAGTAGCCACCAAATTAGTAAACTAAACCTGAGATTGAATTCCATCACAGAAGTGAGCTTGGAGCAGTGGCTACTTTACACCACACACAGGGACCATGTTTCTCTCCTGGGGGCCGGGAGCGGGAGTCTAGACTCCCTGGGCTGTCTGGAGATCAGTGTCCCCGGTTAGTTGGTAACCAAGGACGCTGATCTCTCTACAAGTGGTCGGAGCCAGCCGTAAGATCACGGCTGGCTCCGCCCAGCTGTCAGAATCAGACTGTCGGCTGGCCAATAGCCGGCTGCTCGGCCAGCTTTGGCTTTCACCTCGGCTCAGTAGGCTTTGGCTCGACTGAGCCACTCGGCCAACTTCGGGAGCTGTAGGGCTATATTGAATAGCCCGTACAGCAGCCCTTCGGTTCTACTGAACCGAAGGGGTCCTGGGGCCGAAGCTAGCCGAAGGATCAGCTGAAGCTACGGCTGGATCCTTTGGCTGCTTCGTGAATAGACCCAATAGTTTTTATATAGGGCCAACAGTTTGCGCAGCGCTTTACAATATAAGGAAGACATTATAATCACAATACAATTCAAGACAAGATGGTAAGGAGGGCCCTGCCCCTGAGGGCTTACAATCTAAAAGGGGAGGGGGAAGTGATACATGAGGAGGTAGCTGTGTGGGGATGAATTGTTTCAGAACGTGACACTTCAGTGGTTAGGTTTAGGTGGGATAGGCTTCCCTGAAGAGATGAGTCTTTAGGGAACGCCTAAAGGCAGTCAAGGTGGGAGACAGACGGACAGGTTGGGGTAAAGAGTTCCAGAGGATGGGAGAGACTCTAGAGAAGTCCTGGAGGCGAGTATGGGAGGAGTTGATGAGGGAGCTGGAAAGCAGGAGGTCTTAGGAAGAGCGGAGGGGACGGTTAGGGTGATACTTTGAGACCAGGTTTGAGATATATCCGGGGGCAGAGTTGTGGATGGCTTTATAAGTGAATGTTAATATTTTGAATTTTATCCTTTGGGCAAGTGGAAGCCTGTGGAGGGATTGACAGAGGGGGGAAATCTACTAGAATGATCTACCAGAACACCCAGATCTTTCTCCATCATTGACTCCCCCAAACATACTCCCCCTAGAGTGTATGAAGCATGCATGTTTTTAGTCCCCAAGTGCAGAACTTTACATTTGTCAACATTAAACCTTATTTGGCAAATTAAACCCTGCACCATATTATCACTGAAATACATTCCGTGTCCACACATTAGCAATGTGAATCTATTAAATAACAGGCAAAAAGCTTCATACAAAAATAAATAAAAAAAGAATATTCTTAACCTGGCAAATCCAAATGCAAACCTTCAAGAAAAATAAACATGAAATGCAATATTGGCTGCACTGTCTAAATGGCTTCTCCTGAACAGATTGCATTTTACACATTGCAACCTTTGCACTAATTAATTTTCAGAGCTAACTGACAACTAATTAGTTTACTCAAATCTAATTTAATGATATCCATACAAGCACTTTAAATATATCCTTTGAATAACTAGGCCACGCAGGGTAGATGAAACCTAATATGATCTTCCCTCCTTTTAATAAATAGCATGGTTTTAGAAAATGACTGCACTTTTCTTTTTTTTTTCATTAAGCTTGACGTGCAATTATTTTTTTTCCCCAGAAAGCGATTTAACCAGGTGTTCTTTAAAAATTTTTTAAAAAAGGATGAAAATCTGACGATTGCTAATGTTTAATTAGTGTTAAAAAAAGGAAACATATTTTTAGTGAGTGCTCACTTTGAGATGCCAAAGAGGTTATCTGAAAAAAAGGGTTTTCACAATTTGTTTGTTTGACGTGCCTTATTTTTTTTTCTTTTTAATGTTTATAGTACATACACAGATTTATAGGTTCTAGTGGCTGTCATTATAAGAACGAATCCTAAATTAATACAAAAAGAGAGTTGCATCCCTCCCAGCTCACTGACATCACTGGTGATCAAGAGCTTGGCGGGACGCCGTTCAGAGTGTCCCGCTCAGCTACTAGCAACCAGTGACATCACTGGTTGCCAGGAGCTGGGGATGACACCAGCCAGAGAGTCCTAAGTTGCTAAGAGCTAGGAGAGGAGATGTGTATGGCTCTTACACATCTCCCCACCCAGCTCTTGGCAACCTGGGACGTTCCAGCCGGAAAGTGGGCGCCAGGCTCTGCCTGTTTCCCCCCATGTGACCCAAAAAGATGCCACCTGAGGCAACAGGCTTACGCTGCCTCATTGTAGGGATGGCCCTGGGTATAGCCTGTATATCTCCTGTCAATGAGAACATTGATTACCCTCCCAGGATTTGGCTCTTCCACTGGAATGTTCCCAATCACGTGATCACTATGATACCCAATCTTGGTAATCATATCTAAGCTGGAAGTTTGTTTATAGATGTCTGGGCATCTATGCATCAATGACCTCCAGTCAGGAAATGGTTGAATTTTCCCTATGCTGTGCAAAGCACAATCACCTTTGCAACTTTACGCTGGAAGTACAGTCTATCGCTATAATGAGCAAAAAAGCTAAAACGGCCTTTGGTGATTAAAAATTACAAATAGTAACAAGACATTTACTACATTAGCGCATAGTCCTTAGTTCATTTACAGTAAATAGTTCACATTCACACATGTGTGTTTCTTTTGCCTTAAAGCATTCAAATGTCAGTAGGTTTATTTCGGTATCATATCCCCGAGGTGGACCTATGTAAGTAAGCCAGATCTGATTTTCTGGCCTGATCTTGCTTAGATTTCTGGAAGGGGATTAAATATATTAGAAGCAGGGCCTGACTATCTAAGTATGTTACTAGAAGATGTTATTTATAATGTATAGTTCTGAACCTGAAATTCTAGATTGTTGGGGGCATTACATGATTTATGCCCCTAGTCCCAGAGTCACCAGTTCAGTGTCCTGTACTTAATATGTAGCTGTTATTGCTGCTTTAAAAAAAACAAAAACAATTTTCAGCCTCCACAGTGATAGGCTGTACATATTGAGGATGAAACGTATTTAGAAGTCACAGAGTGTTATTGTCGGGTATTATAATAAGGCAGACGATCTGTTTGTCTATCTATCTATCTATCTATCTATCTATCTATCTATCTGTCTGTCTGTCTGTCTGTCTGTCTGTCTGTCTGTCTGTCTGTCTGTCTGTCTGTCTGTCTGTCTGTCTGTCTATCTATCTATCTATCTATCTATCTATCTATCTATCTATCTATCTATCTATCTATCTCTCTATCTATCTATCTATCTATCTATCTATCTAGGCAAACATTTGATAATTATGAGCTAAATGTAAATCTAGAAGTGTTCATATTTTATAAGCTTTTGCGTTTGTTTGTACAAAATTATACACATGCAGGAGACCGCTACAGTATATTTGCTCAATTTAGAGTCTTTTGGTTCCTGTTAATCTTCTCTTCTATGCCTTCTATGAGAAAAGGAGAAGAGGGGGAGGGATAGGAGAATGTGGAGGGTTTAAGCAGAAGTGGGTAAAAGAGGAAAGGCATGTGAGAGGGAGAGGAGAGAAAAGGAGGAGAGGCAAAGGACACATGAGCAGGGTTGTCCCTGCTGAGTGTCCCGACAGCTCTTGGGAACCAGTCATCAACCAGACATCAATGGTTGCCCGGAGCTGGGTGGGATACAAGCCAGAGCATCCCAGGCTGCTAAGACCTGGGCAGGGAGATGTCTACAGCTCTTACACATCTCACGACAAAGGCTCTTAGCAACCTGGGATGCTCTGGCCGGAAAGGGGGTGGCAGGCACATTGCAAACATTGTGCAACAGAGTGGCCATGCTCTGCCTTCCCCCTACCACATGCCCCAAAGAGATGCTGCCTGATACAATAGCCTCAGGCTCCCTCTTTATAGGGACAACACTGGACAGGAGTGAATAGGAGAGAAGGGAGAGGAGTGGAGAACAGAGGAGAAAAATGGATAGGTATGAAGAGGTGGGGAAGGAGGGAGAGAAGAGGAGAGGGAGAAGAAAGAAGGAGTGGAGTCGAAAGGCTGGGAAGGGTGAGGACAAGGAGGAAAAGAGGGAGAGAAAAGAAGGGGAGGGGAGGGGAGAACAAGACATGAGAGAGGAGAGCAGAGGAGAAGAAAAAGTAGGTAATAAAGGTGCCAGAGAACAGAAAAGGTGAGGCGGGAAGGGGGGCTAGGGGAAAAATAGAGGAAAGTCAATGTAAGGGAGAAGAGGAGACTCAGAAATAGAAGGGAGAATTAGGGAAGGGGAAGGATATGTGGGCAGCTTAGGGGAAAAGAGATGCAAGGAGGGGAAAAGAGGGGAAAAAAGCAAAGGAGATGAGATGTGAAGTGGGAGGAGGGTAGGAGAGGGAAGAAGTGGGGAGGAGAGGTAAGAGGAAGGAAGTAGAGGAAAGTGGAGGAGAGGAAAAGAAAAGATAGAAGTGGGGGATGGACGAAAGGAAAGGACAGGAGAGCGGAGGGGAGGAGGGGAGATGAATAAACGTAAAAATGTTAAAAAGTTTTAAAAAAGTGTAGAGGACTTTTCTGTAACAAAACCCACCGATGTAAAGCTTTGGACATATACACAATAATAAAACATTGAGGAACAAATCTGCGCCATCCAGAGTCCCTCAACCAGAAAAATGCAGAAATTAGGTAAAAGAAGAAGCCTGTCAAACAAAGCTCCCTGGGCTTCCTAGGGATTGCACAGCTGACACAAAAACATCATAACGAAGTAGTTAAGGTAATAATTTCAGTAATTTGTTCCTTTCAGGTCACTGTAATCTAACCAAAGATAACTAATTGCTCAAAGTAAACATTCCACTGTGACCACAAGAGGAATCCATTACACAAACATATAATTCACAGTCATTTTCGTGGGCTGTAAACAGTTTGGAATGAGCATAAAAATGGAACAAAAATCAAAGTGAGCATTTAAAAATGAAAAAGTGTTTGCTACGAAAGGTCAGTCCCTTTACTTGGCAAGGCCTGTGCAAAAACCCTGGGAACGAACTGATCGCACAGGCAGCGAGGGGCTTTTCTGGCCAGAAGGCGCTTTGTTTCTTTAAACAGACATCGGAACCTAGTACTGGATCCTGTCAAACAAAACGACAGTAAAAAATACATAACAGCTGCTAGGAATTACAGCCGAGAGATAAAGACAGAAGTGCAGAGACCCTTCTCAGGGTAGGGACCAATGGCCCCTTTCTTTCCTGAAGGGACATTATGAGTTTCTAGGCTGACATGTCGGGCATGAAATCAGATCTGTGCTATTGTGCGGATCCCACGGCTTTCTTCATAACTTAAGATTGCAAAAGAATGTGGACATCAATAAAATTAAATAAAATGTTTTAATATATTTAGAAAGAGAATCCATCTTCTCTGAATCATGGTAATGCAGCTTCATGCATCTATTGTGACTGGTGCCTGCAAGAGCATAGCCATTTAGAAATAACTAATGCATATTTATAGCTAGGGATATTCAGATACCAAGTATCATACTCAGGGCCGTTGCTAGACTATTTTGCACACTAGGCAAGACCAGCTACCTGCACCCCCCAGCCCCCCTCCAGCAATGCAACCCCCA
>NW_017306408.1:361217-367251 GCF_000935625.1 Nanorana parkeri | reverse complement strand
GGGGGCGAGTGGTCGAGGCTGCGTCCTAGGCAGCAGTGCGCCCTAGGCAGCAGTGCGCCCTAGGCAGCAGTGCGCCCTGGGCAGCTGCTCAGTTTGCCTAGCAGCAGCACCGGCCCTTATCGTACTCGGTACAAGTATAACTACATGTAGAGATGCTTTTCCAGCTCCAAGGCTAGACTTGAGAAAAATTAAAAAGTTAGGAGGCAGCTGTCATTTGTAAGGCGCACACGGAGCTCCTGGGATTTTTGCATCCCTGTTTTAATGCATTAATTGTTTTTATAAATATATATAAGTGATGCACCGATACAATTTTTTCAAGTACAAGTACTGATACGTGTCCAAGTACTCACAGATACAAGTACTGGTACATTTTTTGTTTATTGTGACAATTTTTCTAAAACAATACAGATGAATGATTTCATGACAGTGGTGGAGCACCAGAGCCAGGTCCCAGCTGCAGCCTCTGCAAGCCTGGTAGTTCTCTTGAAAATGCCAAGTATCGGCACTGGTATCTGAACATCCCTATTTTTAGCCATAGCTTTTTTTACATTTCTGGACAGTCGAGAGAAGGGTTAAATCCCCTGGCAGGTTATTTTTGGTGCATAGTGTACCATTGGGGACATTTTCCATCATGTCCTGTCCCAGAGACACAGCAGAAAGTTAGAGTAAATGTCCCAAAGTGAGGGGAAAATCCCCTGTTAGACAGTTTTCCCAGAAGAGGCTTTCCCATTGTGTGTGTGTGTGTGTGTGAGAGAGAGAGAGAGAGAAAGAGAGATAAAGATAATGCCGCTCCTCTGTCTGGATCACACATGGTAATGCTGGAGGCTTCAAATGCTTTAACTATTAACAAAATATTACCTTTTTTGTGTATCACTCAGCTGTAGATCCTAAAATCATCAATCATCATCAATCATCAATCATCAGCAATCGGTGCTGGCACTGTCCATTCTTCTTGAGGGTGGCTACTGTTGTTCTCCATGGTCCCTATGTGTGTTGTAAAGTAGCCACCGCTCCAAGCTCACTCCAATGATGGACTACAATCTCAATAAAAATTATTAAACTAATCATGAGATTGTAGTCCATCACGGGAATGAGCTTGGAGTGGTGACTACTTTACAACACACACAGGGACCATGGGGAACAAAAGTAGCCCCCCCTCCAGAAGCAAGGACAGTGTCAGCACCAATTCAGAGATGATTAGAGGATCTACAGCCGAGTGATACACAAATAAGATACAAGATTTGACTCATGGGTTTAGTGTCACTTTAATAATGAACGTTTATAAAAATTATAGGATTTATTTTCACTCTCTGTTGATTGACTGACCTTGAACTGTGTGTACAAGCCCTGATTTGAGTAGAAAGGAACTGGTCAAAGCTTTAATTTAGGGTGTTGGCAAACCCCAACAATAAACATCACCATGAAGGTTCTTCTTCAGGTACTACCTATATGGGGTGACTACAGTATCACAATTGTGCTTCTGCATTGTCATCCTGTCACATGCCCTCCTGGTGTAGACTACACGCGTCCATGCCAACCCACATTGCACAAACATGGTCTACTGTTACTATCACGAAGGCAGTCCAGAGCAATGATGTCCACCCAGAGCTGGAATAAGGGCATGTAAACAGGAAGCGGCTTAGAAAAGGTCTGAGGAGACCTGCAATTCTGAGATGCAAAAAAAAAAAGATTGAAAAAGTAAAAGAAAAAATGTCAATATTTTATTATTTTCTGTACCCTAAAAAGCCAAATGTTATTTAGTTAGTGTTTACATCTACTTAAACGCACCCCTGTCTTTGTAAAATCAAAATACCTTCTCCCCAGCGACATAGCTGCACCCTCTGCTTTCATGTGTCACCTGCCTTGCTCATCTACCATAGGCTTCATTCACACTTGAAAATAGGGCGGAGTCTCATGAATTCCTCTGTGAGACTCATGCAATCAGCTGCGAGCAGGAAGTACTGTATAACACAACAGACCACAGACTGCTTTTGTCTAAATTTTCCATAGGTAATCACAGCATGTACGATTATGTGCGAACGGCTACAAATGACTGTTGGTGCTGGCAGCTGTCATTGTGTTGTACAGAGCCTCGTGTCTGCAGCTGATCGCATGAGTCTTGTGGAGGAATTCACAAAATCCATGCAATTGGCCCCATTTGAAAGTAGGAATGGGGCCATAGAAGTGTCCCCATCCCCCCAGCCTTGTTTGTAAAAATAATCCCCCTCCCCCTCAGCAATGGTGGTTAATGGCTGACTGGAGCAGAACCCCCCTTCCCAACACTGGTGGGATGTAATTGATGGAAAAGTGTCCATTATATTCCCTGGTGGTCAATTGAAGCACTATGTAAAAAAAAATCAGGGGGAGACTGCAGCAGCTCTCATGATTGAGCTATGAGGCATCCAATAGGACAGAGCTGCCTGCTCCCCAATCCCTCTGCCAGCATCATATCAGATGCTGGAGACAGCCTACTTCCATGTGTGCAATCGCAGAGAGCGTTCCAGTAGCCAGCACACCAATACCACTCTGCATAATGCACCGAAGCACCCTGTACATGGTGGTACCTAGTGTGGACAAGACCCTCCTCACCCCTCCTAGATACCCATTGGTTATCAATCTTCCTGGTTCAAAGACAGCCAGTTTTATTCAACCCAAAAAAATAAGCACATACTGTGAGTGTAGGGCATTATGGACCCACAGGGTGTCATGGACCTGCCCCTTAAAGAGGTGTCACAATGGCACTCTGTAGTAGAAAAGTCACTCGCACTCCAATGAGAATTTCAGTCAATGTTCTTTATCATATAGCAACATTTCAAAACCATATAGGTCCCTTCTTCGGGCAGACAAATGCCTCTTTTGCCTGAAAAAGGGGCCTATACAGTTCAGAAACGCTGCTATACAATGTGACAATTCTTTTGTCAATAAAGAACATTGACTGACATTCTCAAAGGAGTGTGAGCGACTTTTCTACCACATGATACTGATCTGCAGAGGCATCTGTCGTCTCAGCACCCACCCATTATCTTGGGTTATATCCGGTCAGGAGTGCAGTGGGATCTACTTGAATTACAATGACACTGCACTGAAAGTATAATGTCTCACTGTAATTATGTTACTGCCTCCCACCAGAATCAGATCCAAAGAGGAAGTGGGCCCTGCAAGTCAACCGATCATCCTAAAAACAACTGGAAAAGGCAAATATAAAATGTATAATATACACACAGAGTGACCTCGAGGAGGAGAGGAGGTCCTCTGTTGATGGAAAACACAGAAGCCTGAGTTGGGCTTTAAACTCTTTTCTGCAGTAAAAAAAAATCTATGGACTGTAGAACACAATACCCAAAGCTCAAATTACATACACAGCTGAATGAGGAGTGGCTCAACCCTTCTTCTTTTTGTGTAAAGCTGCATGCTGGCTTTTAATTTGGGAGAAACAGCCTTAAAGCAAGTAATGTTTTGGTATAGCTGTATCACAGGTACACCCTGTATTAAATGTTCATTTGCAAAATTCCATTTTGTATAGTTTGTACAAATAAAACCTGTAAACTAAATATACATCATATTGACCACAAACTATTATAGTTTCCCTTTAAGCAAAGTGAATATTTATGGAAGCTTTTTAACTCATTTAAAAACCTATGCAAATGAGAACTGTTTCCGATTGAATATGCAAAGATGCAAATGCATTTTATTCACACTTTATCACAATTTGTTGTATCCATAGACAATTGTGTCAGAACCAGTGTACAGTATCATTTGCATAGACAACACGTTTGGGCATTTGATGCAAATGTTCTTGAATGAAGTGAACTGAAAACATAACATGCAGCCAATGTATTCCAGTCTATTCCCACTAAATTCAGGGCATCTTAATATACTAATAAAGGAAAACCACAATTAAGTAAATGTCTTTTTAGGTGTACATGTGCAAGTGATTGGTCTAATGCAAACAATAGTACTGTTGTGGAAACCTTGTTTCTATGCATAATTTGTAATTACATTTGTACATTGGGCAGCCTTGTTTGCTCATCGCATACCAAAGTGACTCTATTTCCTGCTTTGCAGTGGCAGACGGTGGTTGTGCTTTACTGTTGACCTCCATTGATACACGACTAAAGTAGGCTATACACTATGCAAATTTCGTGTGGTTCCTGATGAACTGGCCAAAATTTGCACTGTGTGTGCTCCTGTTGGCACCCTTCCAACCGGCATCCCTCGAACAGAAGATCAAAAGAGGCGGCTGAAAAATCAGCTGCAAGCACCATTCAGGTAATCTGACAGCGAACGCCGGCCACTGGCAGAACACAAAGCTCACAGCAGGAGATTCGTCCATCCACAACAGAAAGTGAGAGGAAGTCCCTGGCGATCAGTAGGGTCACTAGAATTACTATTTCCAGCTATTCCTGCTCTGGTGACAACCTAAAATTTGTGATTTTCTTTTACTTTCAGTGAAAACAGTCACAAGGGGACAAATAACGAGGACACAGGCAGAAATAAAAACCTGACACGTCTTCTAATCCCTCTCTACTCTATCCAAATCTGGCTTCAGTTGCACTTTAAATTCAGCAGAGACAACTCAGGATTCCTGTCATACTCAGGCAGGGTTGTGCTGTGTGACAGAGCTGTGTAAATCTTAGAACTGTAGGGACAAGAATACAAATCCTTTGGCAAGAAAATTTGTTTTTTATCAAATATTTTGTGTTTTATATATACAGTGTGTGTATATATATATATATATATATATTTTGATGATACCTTTGTTATTGGACTAACATAGGGGTCTATTCACGAAGCAGCCGAAGGATCTAGCCATAGCTTCGGCCGATCCTTCGTCTAGGTTCGGTCCCAGGAACCGAAGGGCTGCTGTATGGGATATTCACTATAGCCCGTACAGCTCCCGAACTTGGCCGAGTGGCTCAGTCGAGCCGAAGGCATATGCTCGTGCTGAGCCGCGCTGACAGTGGCCGGCCGACAGCCTGCTTCTGACAGCTGGGCGGAGCCAGCCGTGATCTTACGGCTGGCTCCGGCCACTTGCAGAGAGATCAGCGTCCCTGGTTACCAGCTAACCAGGGACACTGATCTCCACACAGTCTCCCGCTCCCGGCCGCCAAGGAGAGAAACACTGCTTTTTCTTTTTTTTTTATTCTGACAAGGAGCCATGTCAGCATAGAAAAAACAAACAAACAATTTTTGGCCATAGGAATGCATTGCTAGATTCCTATTGGCTATTTCAATTTGCAATAGCCAATAGCAAACTAGCATTGCACCTGCCCTCTGGTGCAGTTCTCCATCAGGTCCCCACTAGTGATTGACAGCAGCGGAGGGCGGGTACAATAGCTAGTTTGCTATTGGCTATTACAAATTGAAATAGCCAATAGGAATCTAGCAATGCATTTCTATGGCCAATTTTTTTTCTTTTTTTTTGATGGCAGCAGAACCGCCGGCCAATAGAAAACTGTTGGGCGGAGCTAGCTGTCATTGCTAGCTCCCCACAATAATTTTCTATTTTTATTTTTCTACTTTATTAACTGTTTTTCTATTCTGCTCGGTCCCACAGAGGTACCGAGCAGAACAGCCGAGCCGAATGCCGCTCAGCGGGATTTGGCTATTCACTCACTGCTGTTCGGCTTCTATAAGAATAGACCGAACAGCAGCGAGTAGCCTGTCGGAGGTTCGGCTTAGACGATCCAGATGTTGGATCGGCTGAGTCGAATTCCTTCTGCAGTTCGGGTCAGCCGAACATGCTAAGCATGTTCGGCCGACCCGAAGCCACGTGAAGCCACCCGATGTACGGCTGATTTCAGCCGATATATGGCTAAACCGTAGCAGCCTGAAGTGAATAGCCGCACAACGTTCGGCTTACTTCGCTTTAGGTCGTTCATTCACTCGGCTGCCTACGGCAGCTTAGTGAATAGACCCCTAAGTATTTAAAAGACAAGCTTTCGAAAGTTAACCTCTCTTCTTCAGGTCAGAAGCAATACTAATCAACATGACAGAGTTTACCATTTAAAGCAAAATAAAGTTCTTAAGGAAG
>NW_017306408.1:321373-356560 GCF_000935625.1 Nanorana parkeri | reverse complement strand
GTATTTAGCTGTTTGCCTGGGCTTTAGCTATTGATCGTAGTTCCCAACAGGTGTGAGATTTACACACTTCATGGATGGGTGAGGGGCCACAATTGGGTTGAATTGCAAATTGTAAATATCTAATTTGTTTGGGTGGTCGGGCAATTCCTGCCCCAAATTCAGATGCATCACATTTTCTTCCAAACAATTCCTTCATTTCCGCTCAGAAACAGGTATATATTTATTTAGCATATTTATTCCCAAAGTTTTGTTTGTTTGTTTTTTTGAGTTCTCTTTCACAACTGACCACGAATAGATCCAAACATTTGTGAATCTTGACAAGTCTGTGAACGTGAACTAACCAAACCCTTGAATTCCAATTAGCTTCTTCCAAAATTGCCACTTAATCCCTTTCTCCCCAGAAGGTTTAATTTTCTCACATCAGATCCTCTTGCAAACGCACAAAATATTATTTTTAAACAAAGTTTATTCCCATAACTAGAAAGCAACTATTTCCCATGACACCGGGGTGTCCAAGCCGTCTGTTGAGCAAGGTTCTCTAGCAGGAAAATGTTAGTTCTCCTGAACCTTAACCTTCCTCAGGCAGTTCTGGCACCTCCACACGCTTTCTCTGCAGCGAAAAATGTCATCAGGAGCTTGCATAAATACTGAAGTCAAGCTTCACATGCCCTGTGTCTAGTCTAAGAGCTGGTGCCAAGTTTTTTAGTTACAATGTTTGGAGCAAACAGCATGATGACTGCAACAAAACAAACAGACATCCAAAAGTCAGAAGTCAGCCAGGCTCATTCTATATAGAAGAGCAGTTTGTAATCTGCAAAAGGCAGTAACCCATAAGGTCTATAGGTAGATGTGAATGTGCTAAACTGATGTCTAATTGGCTTCTCTGGATTATTATAGCAGTTTTAACATCTGGAGATAAGTTGAAATGAGTCCCAAAGATCATCCAAGAATCCAGTCCACCACAATGAATACATTATTAAATACACATAATGATATACCTTAGATTATAGCTTATTACACTAAGAAAAGCATCAGCCAAGTTTCCCCACCTTGGTCTTTACAGAATCCTGGTGAGGAAATCTCTCCCTTGCCCATGGCAAGCAACTGTTGCCACCATCCTAAGTAAATAGTCTATGTATTCCCATGGAGAATGGCTGCTAGATTCAAGTTGAGTCTAGGTTCTGCCTTTCTAAGGGTCCATAATAGCTTGACAACCCTGGCCCTGACAATTGTGTTAATTGCGAACATCTTTCCATAAGAGTTCTGGAAAGCTGTTAACATCTGCAGTCAATCAAACATGCTCCACTCCACCCAGGCCCGGATTTCCCACAAGGCCCGGCCTCGGGGCGGCAGAGGGGTGGCAGCTGAGTAAATCCGGCCCTGACTCCACCTGAAATCATAGGAAGCCTTTTAGGCTATACAAAGTGCACAGGGTCTTTATAATAAGTCTGGCTCAACAACAGGTGTATCAAACCTCTGCAGATTGACCGCTGCTTCCACACAGAAAACAAAATTTCTTCTCAACACCTGCCAGGGTATAGGCTAATAAACTTAGGGTTACCACCTCTCCGGGATTCACCTGGACAGTCCGGTTTCCGGGTCTTGTGTCCGGGTTTCAGGCCAGCTAGACACCCGGACACAAGACACTAAGTGCCGACACTAAGTGCCGATTTTTACAGATGTGGCTGCCTGAGGTCCCCAGCAAGCGCAGGACATTAGGCAGCTGCATCTTCCTGTGAGCCACGAGTGCCAGGCACCATCGGGCACATCTCTTCCAGCTACTTCCTGACAGAACGCTGCCTGCCTCCGGACCCCAGGTGGGACCCCTGCACTTACCCCACAGCACTCCTGAAAGCCCAAATAGCCCACCTCAAACCCCACACAGCCATCTGAGAGCCCGCATAGCCCACCTGAGACCCCAAAGACAACCATCTGAAAGCCTGCATAGCCCACCCAAGAGTGCACATAGCCCACCTGGGAGCCTGCAGAGTACACCTGAAAGCTTGCATAGCCCACCTGAAAGCCTACAGAGTCCACCTGAGAGCCTGCATAGCCCTGGTGAGAACCCACACAGGCCACCTGAGACCATGGAGACAATAGGGCGCCACCCCAGAACAACATAGAGTATGTAGCTTCATATTATTTTGTATTGCTCTATAAGGTATTGCTGAGATTTGTAGTCCTCTATAGCCGGTCTCCTTACTCCCTCCCCTGACTGTCTTTTTTTGCTCTTTCTCCTTGGGGGGCCTCTCCTCGCTCTCTCCTCTACATTCTCCACACACAAAAAAAAAGAAATTGGTGCGCACAGCGATAGAGTGTTCAGGTTCCACTTGAAGAAAAGGTCACAACCCTAATTCTACTGACTGTGGCCAAAGAAAAAACAAACTGGAAAACTTTGAACACCTTTTGTTTCATTGCACCTGGAATGTATTGAGCTGATTTAAACTGAAAGTTTATTGGGGCTTTAAATATGGGCAATATCAAATTCTTCCATTCTAGTGTCCACTATGTGTTGATAGGTGTGAAATTAGCTCTAATATATTATTATATGAATGCTAAAAGGACTGCGTTGCCTTTCACTTGCCGCCGAGCAGTTCAAAAACTATATTAAAAAATGTTATGATAAAACGAAAAAAACAGCAATTTTCTGGGCATGCCATCCTTTCATTGCTACGCTTCATTTATCATAAATTGCATCATGCACTCCTTAAAAAATGTTTGCTCTGCAGTAAATAAATGCTTCTCCTACTTTAATTCCTCTTTTATGGCAATGTGTAATCATGTTTAGTAACAATAATTATGGTCAAGTTATTAATAATGTACCATTAGCAATTTATTTGCTTCTCAACAACCGTAGGAATTTATCTGAGATAGATCTTGCCATAAATCGGTGCCCTACTCATCACACGCATTGTAACTACCAACTACAGGGGCAACCAAACTAGCTTTTAGTCCAGCATTGATGTAGCTGTATCTTATTAAAGAGAACCTGTCAAAACTAGCATTATTCCTAAAAGGACACCCATTGCATGTAGCATAGCAGGCATTTTAGGGTGTGACCTCATACTTGTAGAATGAGAGTCTGGTTCTCCAGAGTGCCACTTAAGGAAATCTTGGCAGGTCTATCAATAAATCAAAAGGCCAGTTCATTACAAGAGGAGATATGGTATGCTCAACTCTCTGGTGGACCATGTCTTCTACCTTTCTTTAATTTCAGCACTGCAGCCTCTGAAGTATATTTGACATTCAGTACTTCTATGAGTGATGCCTGTATACCTTGCTGCCTACCGTGGCTCCTTTCTTCAATTCCTATGTCACTGCTGAGTCCCGTTGTTTCATAGGGGTCAGAGGAAGGACAAGTACACTGGAATGAAGGGGAGGTAGGAAACATGGGATTCCGAAGAGTTGAGTATACTATAGGGATGCACTGATACCGATATCAGTATCTTTATCAGTGCCGATACTGGCCATTTTCACATGCACTCGTATTTGTGAGAATGCCTCGACCTAAAACCTAAAACTGGTGCTTTATATTTTCAAATTGAAGCGACTGCCTTAGGTCACGTGCTTGCTGTTTACAACGCTTCAGCCGGCCCGCACATCTTCCCCTCCCACACCCTTCGCCCCCCTCCTGAAACCCTCCACAGGAGACATCTGGCCGGCACCCTGGAGCAGAGTGACAGCATAGAGTATGTAGCAAAGTCATATACCGTATTTGCCGGCGTATAAGACGAACCCCCACTTTTTTGTGTTAAAATATAGGTTTTGGGCTATACTCGTCGTATAAGACGAGTATAGCCCAAAATAATGTTTAAATGCACCCACTAACATCCATGGTGGTATTCCCGAGTGTGGCTCGGGGTTAATTTTCAGTACCAGAAGCGGTAACCCCCTGAGCCACACTCGGGATTACAGTCTCTTACCTTGTCCACGATCCCCGCTGTGTCCTCCATCTTCCGCTGAGTCAATCACGGCAGGCTTTGTATTAATGAATACAGGCCGTGATTGGCTCAGCGCGGTATACTGTATGTAGGCTAAGCTACATACAGTATACCGTATCCTTCCGTATGTACCCGAAGTATAAGACGACCCCCGATTTTCGGGGGATGTTTTAAGGTCTCAAAACCCGTCTTATATGCCGGCAAATACAGTATTAATATTCTGCATTGCTGTATAATGCATTGCTGGGATTTGTACTCCTCTATAGCTGATGGTATTATTCTGCATTGCTGTATAATGTATTGCTGGGATCTGTACTCCTCTATATCTAATGGTATTATTTTGCATTGCTGTATAAAGTATTTCTGGGATTTGTAATCCTCTATAACTGATGGTATTATTCTTGATGCTGTATATTGTATTGCTGGGATTTGTACTCCTCTATAGCTAATGCTATTATTCTGCATTGCTGTATAATGTATTGCTGGGATTTGTAGTCCTCTATAGCTGGTGCCATTCTGCATTGCTGTATAATTTATTGCTGAGATTTGTACTCCTCTATAGATGATGGTGTTCTGCATTGATGTATAATATATAGCTGAGATTTGTAGTCCCCCTACAGCTTGGAGTCAGTGGCAGACCTACTGGGGTCACAGCGGTTGCAGCTTCGACTGGCCCTGGCACTCCACAACTGTCCTAAAATCATTAGTTTGTATTGTTTTCGAAAAACTCTCACATGACACTAAAAAAAAAGTATTGGTAATTGGTATCGGCAAGTACTTGAGGAAAAGTATCTGTACTCGGTCTGGAAAAAATGGTATTGTCGCATCCCTAGTATACTACTCTTCTTTTGCAGGTAACTGGCCTTTTGATTTGTTTAGAGACCTGTCAGAGTTTTCTTCAGACCTAAAGAAGTATCCAAACTCGTAGGTACAGGGAGAATAGGCAGACTACATATGGAAGAGTGCATAATATAAGCCAGCAGTGGACCCAAATAGTGCTAACCCCAGGTAGTGTTAGCACCTGACTGTTAATGGACTGGCCAGTAAAAGCTGACCTGTCGCTACTGTTGACACCTACCTCTCTTCTCCACGGCTTCTATACACGTTCGCACAAATTGAGGAACGGTGGAGTTTTCACGTTGGCAGAGTATTGCCAGGTGACATCCAAACGCTTGATCTGTGCAGAAAGATGACAAATTGATGGTGTGAGATATAAAACTGCAATAAAGCAAGTATATAACATGAAAAAAATATGTCTCATCACTACGTCTATAGCTGTTTGACACCCACAGTGAGTATGTACTATCATCTTTACTGACTTGGTGCAGTTTAAATATTTTTTTTAACCCCTTCATGACTGAGGCCTTTTTTTCATTTTTTGTATCCATGTCGCCAGACTGTCGGCTTTACAAGTTTAAACAGAGTCCCGGCGGCAAAAGTCACCGGGAGTCTGTTTAAACAGCCCCGATGCTGGCGACGTACACTGTACATCGTCAGTCACGAAGGGGTTAAATAACACCAGAATTCCAGGCCTAATGGATCATGTGGTGCACTGTGCATTCGACATGTAGACTGCTGAGAAATTGGGTTTGGATATTTAGTTATTTCGGGATTCGGTCCAAAATTCAATTTGGTTCGAGTTTCGGATGCGGGTGAGATCCAAATTTTCGTTAGTTTTGGTTAAGTTTACGAATATTCGTTGTGAATACCACAACAAAACATATACAGATATTAATACTAAAGCTGAATCTTCTAGACCAGAATGGCATTCGGGATCCAAATTTCCAAATTGCATTCAGGAGCTCACGAAAGACATATGGGTCTGGGAGCCATATACATATATTATTAAAGCTGAGGCTCCCGGACACAAATGGCATTCGGGATCCGAATTTCCTAATTGCATTCGGGAGCTCCCGAAGGCCATTCAGGTCTGAGAGCCTCAGCTTTAGAAATATATGTATATGGCTCCCAGACCCGAATGGCCTTCGGGAGCTCCCGAAGGCAATTCAGGAATTCAGATCCTGAATGCCATTTGGGTCTGGGAGCCTCAGCTTTAGTATTGTATGTATATACTATGGCTCCCATGTTGCCATAACAAAAACTTATGTTCAGTCCCATTTAGATGCATTAAACCGAAAAACACATCTGATTGGCCAGAAAAGTCATTTCAGGATCTGAAATTTCGAAATGGAAATTCGGATTAATATACATTTGGATGCATTGGGATTGGGATATTCGGATGTGTCCGAATGTCCAAATTTCAGAAAATTCATACGAATTTTGATTAGGAACTATACAAATCGCACATGTCTAGTGTGCATACAGTAATTTTTTATCTTCAGAATTAGACAATAAATATGTATATAAATTTGATCCTCAAATCATCCGCTAGAAAGCATTTCTCTGATTGGGAGAGGAAGGGGCAATATTTTAGTCAGGCAGGGCTCTACTTTTTAGTGTCAACATAATTACATTAGGGACAGGGCAGAGGTTTGACCTGATCATTGTGCTGCTGCTCCTTTGTTGTCCAATCACAGACTGGGGCAGGTCTTTGGCCAAGCTGTATGGCTTAACCACAGTGTAGTCTGCAGGGATCACAAGACTGAATGAACAAAATTGCAAATCTTTTGGAAGGTAAAACTGTTTATGTATATGTATTTGAAATGTGTAGCTGGCTGTTTGCCTAGAGGCCATGTCACTTTATTTATTCAGGGCATAGTGACAATCTCCTGATAGCCCAGGTCCTTACAAGTAGACATGTGCGATTCCTTTCGTTCCGAATCAAAATTCGGATGAAATTTCGGAAATTTGCAGATTTGGAACATCCGAATTTCCGAAATATAACATATCCGAAATCATCCGGAAGCATTTCATTTAACCACTTCAAGACCAGGTGTTTAGACCCCCTTCCTGACCAGGCCATTTTTCAGTATTCAGCGCTGCAGTATTTTGACTGACGTTTATTCTGTCATGCAACGCTGTACTGAAATGAATTTTATACCATTTTTTAGGGACAGATAGAGCTTTCCTTTGGTGGTATTTAATCACCACTGGGGTTTTTATTTTTTATTATAATTAGGAAAAATTACAGAAAATTTTGGGAAAAAAAGGTTTTTTTTACATTATGTTAGGAAACATTTATTATTACCCAGTTTTTTGGTAAAATATAAAAGATCGGGTCACGTCGGGTAAATAGACACCAAACATGTCAAGCTTTAAGATTGCGTGCACCCGCAAAATCACAGAAAACTACCGCTCATCAGTTTAGTGTTATCAGTGATTGATGGCCCTAGACGTATTGCTCTCACTCGGACGTTCGTGGCGATATGTAACATGTGCGGCGTAATGGGCGCAATCGTCTTTTTTGCACGTATGCGCCCCCGACGCATGTTTGCATGCGTGTATGTATGGGTGGGGACTTTAAAAAAAAAATTTTTATTCTTTTTTATGTGTAACTTTAAATTTGGGGGGGGACGACTTAATTTTTTTTTCCTTTTTTTTCCCCCCCACTAAACGTTATTGCTATCACATACTGGGGCTAATAAAACCCCCTTATGTGATAGCAAAATATGTGACAGGTCCTCTTTATGGAGACATCAGGGGTCTCCAAGACCCCTAATGTCACCTAGGACCCCCCAAAAGAAGCTGATGAAGCACAGATGAATCTGAATTCCGAAAACTGAATCCGAATTCCAAATCCGACACAAATTCCGAATCAGATCCGAAATACGAATCCGAATTCCAAAAACGAAACAAACGAAATCCGAAACTAAACTAATTTTTATCTGCTGCACTTGTCTACTAGCAAGGTATACTCACTCATCTGTGCTTCCTCATGTGCCCCCCTCCATATCTGATCCCCCCTCCACCATATGATGCCTCACCCCACATTTGTCCCATTGGAATTACAGATTCTGGTTTATTAAAAATGAAGCAAAGTATATTGACTGAAAGTGATATTAAGGACAAAAGGAGTTTAAAATATTTAAAATGCTGATGAAATAACTTACAATAGATATTACTGTTCTTTAATGTTTAAAAGTTTTAGCTTCCTGCAGAATTAGCTGGTCCCCTGAGCACTGGTCCTGATAGCTTGTTCTCTTGCAAGGTCCTTGTGTGTGCTAGTAAGCTGTGTGTGTGTGTCTCCACAACACACACAGACCCAGCAAGGCAAGACACTTCCCTCCCCCCTGCTCCCCGCTCCTCCTTCCTTCTTACTTTCTCACTCCTCCCTTCTCTAAGTTAGTAGATGAACAGCTGCTGGAGACCGCTCTGTCCCTTGTGATCTTGTACTGGACAGGAAGTTCAGGGAATCTGAGAGAGTTGGAGTCAACTGTTCGGAAACATGATGACTGTAAGTGATTGTGCAAAAATTTAAAGACATACCATGCTGGGCAATTACATTTTTTTGATCTGGATTTATTATTAAAAAAAGTTTGAGAGTTTAATACTACTTTAAACCTGATTGGTGGTTATAAGCAACACCCCCAACTTTTTCCCTCCCCATAGGCTGTGCTTTACTTATTTTAAATCAGCCCCATACAATGTGATGAAATTACTCCTTCTGTTAAAGTAGCCTTGCTTTGTACATGCAAATGATATATATATAGCTTAGTTTATAATGATTTCCTCGTTAGCCACGTTTCCTAGACTTCTACCTGCTTTCTGCAGCCTCCCACCAATAGTGAACGGGTTAATTTTGTATCTTAACATAGTAATTATTCATAAACACCTCTCGCTTGCATGTCAAGATGTGGAAATACATGCTAATTAAATCTAATATAAGTCTCAGACACATCACTGGCTCTCTCTTGTCATGTTTCTTAAATTAATGTTTTTCAATAAAGCGGGTGTAGGTGAGAAGTTAGCGATTCCTGTTTGTTGCTATTTTTAATGACATGTCACCCGCCATGAAGGATGTATGATGCGACTGCGTCCCCACCTGCTAATTGTGCAATCACATTTAAATAATGAATTGCAGTTTAGCGTGAGATGATTCCTTGCCGGTGTGTCTCTCGGTCGACATGTTGCCCGTCTTCGAGTACATCGGTACATCAGGTGAGATCTCACCAATTTCAAATGAGCGCATTCACGTGCCTTGACTTCGTCGTATTTTGACAAATGATGGAAAGGTGATTGTAATGTTAATTGTGTTGGTTTCCATAAATATGTCAAATGGTTTCTAAGCAGCTTTAAGGCAAAGGGGGTTAATGGATGTGATGTTTTCAAAGATTGCGTCTGTAGTGATGGCATCACGGGGAACAATGGGGGAGGAGGGCATGAGAATAAGGAGAATGAGTGGAAGCCAGAATGGGATGAGATGGTGGCTGTTAAAATGTGGAAACAATCAGTTATTGTAATTGTTTGACCTAAAATAAGCTCAAACCAAACTTTTAAATGTTTTGGATATAATTGTATTAGATTCTCTGTCCCCCATTAGGAAGATTTTCTTTGACTTCTTGTCCGGCTGACCAGCAGGATATTGCTATGAGTTGAACTTCCTGTTTCGCTAAACATGAATATTTTTCATATTTCCCTTTGTAGAATCCACTACTGATGGGCAACCCTCAACTGGTGCACAAGCGGTTTTCCAATGTCTTGTAGGAATAAAATTACTCAAAATGCAACAAGGAAGAGTCAGCACTGTAAGCCAATCTGGCTCTAAGCTGCTGTCAATCTTGCACTGGTAGCTTACTGGCAGCAGGAGAGAGCAGAATGAGCACAGGGGTGACCCAAGTATTTTGATACCCTTTCACTGTCCAATCAACAGGTTGCACTGAATCATTGATCAAGAAGTATTCATTAACTGTTGTAGAGAGAAGTAAAGTCACCTGGCTGTGATGTCTGACAGGGGGCTCCTAGATCATAAGATTGGCCGACTCAAATGACACATTCAGCAAGCAAGTAAATTCTTGCCTGTTTCACCTTTTATTATACAGGATTTATATAGCGCCAATAGTTTGCACAGCGCTTTACAATGTAAGGAAGACATTACAGTCACAATACAATTTAAGACAAGATGGTAAGGAGGGCCCTGCCCGTGAGGGCTTTGTATTTAGTTGTCTGTCTGGCATTTAGCTTTGAGGTGTATTTATAGACAAAACCTATTTCTTTTTGGTTTTAGGATAGAATAAAGAATGGTTAGAGCCTTTATCAGGTTTTTTTATTGCTGTCGGTGTTCCCAATGGGGAGATTCAGCCTCTCTATTGTCTTGGGGAAAATCCAACATTTAACAGTTCTCTCCTGAACAGGAGAGTGGGAGAAAAGCTTCCAATGAGGACGGCTGTTCCTGTGACAGCTGCCTAAGAGGGGATTTTTCCTTAATTTGGACAGATTTCCTCTCACATCCTGTTGTGCCTCTAGACCCAGGCACAATACCAGTGGCAGAATAGGGCAAGAGATGGCGGGGGGCGACGGCCACCCGGCAGTGAGGAAGAGGCCGGGAGAAAGCTGGGAGGCAAAAATACATAATTGCAGGCACACTGTGAGGGACCCCTGGGGCCTTGGCTGGGTGGAGCCAGCGAGCAGCCACCTGAATACAGAGCCCACCACCTCTCCCTGCTGCATGGTGTTCCTGCCCAGGACAGTCAGCTAAGGTGAGTGCTTTATTCTCTGTGCCTAAGTTCTGTGTGTTCTGTGACATTGTTTGTAGTTCTCTATAACTGATGGAATTATTCTGCATTTCTGTAGAAAGTATTGCTGGGAATTGTAGTCCTCTATATCCGTTACCATTCCGCATTTCTATATAACGGATTGCTTGGAGTTGTAGTTCTCTTTAGCTGTTACCATTCTGCATTTCTGTATAAAGTATTGCTGAGAGTTGTAGTCCTCTATAGCTGTTATCATTCTGCATTCATGTAAAAAGTATTTCTGGAAGTTGTAGTCCTCTGTAGCGGTTACCATTCTGCATTTCTGCATACAATATTGCTGGGAGTTGTAGTCCTCTATAGCTGTTACCATTCTGCATTTCTGTATAAAATGTTGCTGGGAGTTTTAGTGTCCTATTGCCATTACCATTGTGCATTTCTGAAAAAGTGTTGCTGGGAGTTGTAGTCCACTATAGCCATTGTGCATTTAAGTATACAATGTTGCTGAGAGTTGTAGTCCTCTATAGCCATTGCCATTCTGCATTTCTGTATAAAGTATTGCTGGGAGTTGTAGTCCTCCATAGCTGTTAACATTCTGCATTTCTGTGTAAAGTGTTCCTGAGACTTGTAGTGCTCTATATTCGTTACCATTCTGCATTTCAGTATACAGTGTTGCTGCGAGTTTTAGTCCTCTATAGCCGTTGTCGTTCTGCATTTCTGTATAAAGTATTGCTGGGAGTTGCAGTCCTCTATAGCTGGTGCCATTCTGCATTGCAGCAGTGCAGAATGGCATCAGCTATATAGCACTACAACTCCCAGCAATATGTTATACAGAAATGCAGAATGGTAACACCTATAGAAGATTACAACTTCCAGCAATACTTTATACGGCAAAGGCTATAGATGGTATTCTGCATTGCTGTATAAAATATTGGTTGTGGGGGGATGTGGGAGTTGAGGATAGTTTCCGGATATTTCAAGCGCATTTATTGTGCACTTCCTAATTTCTATTATTATTACATTGTAATAATAATGTAATAATTATGTAAGTCACCATAATGCAGAAGCGGTGGGAGCCCTGAGCTTGTTTTCCTGCTCTCATATGGTCAGTGGGGCTCTCAGGTGTTCATTGTGGCTCTCAGGTAGTCAGTGGGGCTCTCAGGTGGTCAATGGGGCTCTCAGATGGGCAGTGCGGGCATTGTAAGAGCAGGGGGGGCCCAACAAAAATCTTGCACCAGGGCCCATTGTCCCTTAGGTCCACCACTGTTCCTTATATCTAGAGTTACATTACTGAGTTTGTCTACTTAGGTTACAGAATGATCCCTCAAACCGCATAATTAAAGCGGAGGAGGGATGTAATGGGGGGGGCTAAAAAAATCTTGCAAATTCTTCCCAAACTGAAGCTTGCTCCCATGGGTTCAGAGGGGATTGGACATATGTATATTGCACTGGGTAGGCAGCCTATCTCTACTGAATGTTATGAAAGAATACTTCAGATTGGGAAGAGAGAGACAAGAATGGACTGCTGCAGCCATAATGATAGTCCAGATATAAAGCAGTTTGATGCATTCCATACTTGTATCTAATGCATTTCGGGGGGCCAAAGAGTGCATCCTTCATCGGGGCTTAAAAAATTGTTGAAGGTGAAGGTTGAACCCAGGAAGTAATTGGTGGAGAGAATAATTACTATCATGTGAATAGGCAAGTTCCCCAGAAAGGATCAATCACACTATAAGCCTACAATCACCCCCGAGTAATTTGTTGCGCATTTCCCGAAGTACACTTGTTATGAGAAATAGTACAGAAGCTTTTTTGGGGACAGAATTACATAGCAACACAAATGGGTTTAGCATGTTGTTCGTGCATTTTTGCATGAGTGTCCATGCTGGATGTGCAGACTTTCACCCTCCTGGTGAGGGCCCACAAGAACCACTATGATGCCCATAACAAGAAGCATGTCAAGCGGCAGAGGGCCTAGGAAGAAATTGGAGCATATAATTCTCCCAAATTGGGAGCTCCAATAAACACAAGACACCACACAAAAAAAAACAGGAAGCATATACAAAGACAATGACAACATATGATGTCATATGGTACTGCTTTCTATTGGCCAAAACCCAAATACCAGAAGCTTAAAAACACATGAGCATGATCATGCTCAATTGTGAATAGTAACTCACTGTATATTCATTCAACCTTCACCTTCATGAAAGCCCTGATAAAAGGGGAGCTCTTTGGATACAATACATTTTATATTTGGACAGTTTTGTTTCTTTAGAACCTTAAGTACGCATGAGTTGCCTGCCTAGTTCTTCACGCAAAGGTGACAGGAGTTCTGAACATCCCCTTCTCTATCTACAGCTAATAAAAAGAAAGACATACAAAGTTGGCTAGAGGTACATTTTAATAGACTTGGGGATAACAACTTAAGTTGTTCATCATTGCCCCAACAAAACAGAGAAATGCAACTTCAGACTTTCTCAGGAAACTGGATTCTTTGGGACTTCCGAAGAAAATAGCTCTTCATTAAATACACGCACATGGATTGTAAGGAAATACAATTCATTAAGTTAGCAAATGTTCCCATACAAAATGACCATTTCACAGAACTCAGGAGAAGGGATCCAAGTCCCATACCCACGATCTACAAGCCTCATTCTTTCATCTGCTAACAATTTAAAACCAATGAAACGCCCACACCAAGTTCAGCAGAATAGTCCGTTTTAATATCTTAGGGCATCTGCAGCATTTTCAGGAATTGGCTGAAGGAGTAAAACTAGCGACTTCGGTTCGCACCATAAATCTACATGAGATCTGTACAACATGCATCAAGCAACAGATGGAACGTCAATAGGAAACTTACAAAAACACCATCATTTTTTTAGCTTGGACAATATATTTACACATTACTTATCTTTTACATAAAATCTATTTCAAACACAACAGTTTCCTTTGTAAATATTTACCCCTATTTAAAAGTTAAATGCGGATCTGAGTGGAATGTTAAAAACTGAAGTGAATCACGGGTGACGGTAAAACTTATATATGCCTTCAAAATCATTTTTCAGCTCAGCAATGATTACCTAAAATTTTACTTTAAATCCTATCTCCAGGGAGAAAAAGCCACCCTTGCAGGGTGGCTATCCCCACGCTGCAAGGGTTTACTGCTCATTCATGTCTAGGGTAGTTGTGTAAAGGACATTTATTTGCCTGATCCCCATTACCCCAGTAGTCAGCACTTACCTCCCTCCCCTTGTGGACTGTCCCTATGTATCCTCAAGTATAATGTGGGGCTATGGAACTACCTGATGACATCAGCATGCCTCCAGAACACAGGGTGTGTGGGCAGGACCAAAGCTAGGGGGGCTGGGGGGTGTGTGACCTAGGAACCACTTTAGCAGGGGCTCCACTGGGTGTGTGGATGGAGAACGTCTCCCTTGGGGGGGGGGGAGCAACTCTGAGCCTTTGCCCTGGGGAATGTCTAGCTTCCACATTGGTTGTGGGGGTTGGGGAGAGAGTATAGGTGCCCATCTTGGGGCCTGCTTAATGGTGATCAGTTAAGAAAAAATTATCTACACAGCTACCCTAGACATTTTAAGGCAGTAAACCCTTGCAGTGTAGGGGTATGCCCACTTACTATATTTTTTACTTTTCCTGGAGATAGGCTTTAAAGTGCAAGCTCACTTTTCACCCAAAAAGCTAAATAGGTTACCCTACCCCTACTATATAGAATGTCGGCAAACAGAACTCTGATTTAGTGCATAGTCACTACAGACAAGTTTTGGGGCTCAGAGACTGATGAAGGGGGGGTGTCCCCAAAACACATCACTAGTGGAGGTTGTCGGTGTGCTCTGCTCTTTTTCTTTCCCAGTCCTGAGTAAGAGATAAAGTCTGTCATTGCTTTACTCTTTTTGTAAAGGTTAAGTCTACCTTTTGAAACATGTTTCATGTGGCACTCATATTTATGGTGTAACACTGAACATGGACACATCGCGATCCCCCCACCCCTAAAGTGCCCCACCAGAATTGCAGGGTTATTCTCCCTGATGGATTCTGTTTAATTATGAACTTGGTGTGTGGCTCTGCCACGTCCCTACAAGTCCCATCTTCCACCACAGTAGAGGGACTCGTAGATCTCAAGGGTGTACTAATGTGGTGATGTCACCGCACTTGTAGATCATTGATTACATCCTCCGGTCCCATTAACAGAAGGTCTGTACCTGAGTTTGGACCAGGGGCTGGAGTAAAGGCTGCAGGAGTCTATGCATTGCACATGTGATCCACTGATCCTGGTTGCAATGCTTTGTAGGCTCAAATAATAAAAAAACAAATTTTATTTTATTATTGTGTGAGCATTTATTAAATATTTGGAAAAGGTGGAAAAAAGTAATTAAAAAAAAAAGTAAAAAGGTAAAAAAAAGTAATTGCCTTGGAACAAGTATGTACTGTAGACCAAGAGGTCCGTAGTGCAGAACTAAAGCCAACATTTTTTGTTAAGTTTTGGATAAAGTAAGGGAGGGTTATACCACATGCCAGATTATTAATTTGCCCCTCTGTCCCATTGGGGAGATTTCCCTCCACTTCTTGTCTGATAGCCACAATAGGAAGTGAGAGGAAATCCTTGCAAAGAGAAGAGTAGTCAGCAGTATCATCAGAACTAGTGCCCCTATTGGAAGATCTCCCATCTATTTCAGTTCTGAAGGCAGTCCAGAATTTGGGATTTTCTTTCACTTTCAGTGATAATGGTCACCGGGACAAACTGAGAGGGGGAATCTCCCTAACGGGGAGAAGAAAAATCCTAATAGGTGTTCTAATCCCTCTTCGCTCCATCCAAGAGTAAACAAAACATGTTGGCTTCAGTTGCAGTTAATTTGTATACTTTTTCTGGATGAGTGAATCCATCACTGATCAATAAAGAAGTAGAAAATTCTCACTTGGCAAAGTAAATGTTCACTTAGCTTAGTAAAGTTTTGTTCACTTTACTCATCCAATCACATGCTAGCAGAAATCCAGTGTTTTAATTTTTTTTTTATTTTCCTTGCACATGATTAAAGTAGTATTAAACTCTCAAACTTTCTTTAAATAATAACTCCATGTTAAACAAATATAAATTGCCCAGCAAAATATTTCTTTATATTTTCTCCCAAGCACTTACAGTCATCATGGCTGAGAACAGCTCCAACTCTCTCAGCTTGGCTTCCCTGAACTTCCTGCCCAGTACAAAATCACAAGTGACAGAGCAATCCCCAGCAACTATGCTTTCAATAGCTTGGAGGAAGGAGAAGAGAGGAGGGGGAAACAAGGAGCAGATGATTGGCTTGCCTTGCTGTGCCTGTATGTTTGTAGAAACATGCACAGCTTACTAGCACACACAAGGGTGTCTCCATAGTACCCTGCAAAGTAAAGGAGTCACCATAAAAGAGGATATCAGGGCCAGTGCTCAGGGGACCAGCTCATTCTGCAGGAAATTAAAACTTTTAAACATCAAGGAGCAGCATCCATTGTAAGTGATTTTATCAGCATTTGAAAAAGCTTAAAACCCTTTTGACTTTAAGTATTTCAAACCAGAGGTGTCCGGGTGACAACCCGCCGTGACATCATCGCGTACGCGTGTGATGGTGTCACGGGTTGTACCGCTGTTTCCTGCCGACGGCCGTCTTGGTGATAGACACCGGCAGAGAGTGGAGGGGACGTTCACCCGGCGCGGTCACTCCATGACCGAGTGCCCAGCTTTTCAGAGGGGGTGACACCACACTGACTGTTAGTCAGTGTGGTGTCACCCCTTCCGATGGTGTCACCCGGGTGCGGGCCGCACACACCCGGACCCCCCTTGTGACGGCACAGTTTAAAATGAATACAAGCTGACCTTATTTGTTCAGTGAAATGACTGCTATACATACACATTGTAAATACCTATTCTGAATGTTTCTAGCACATATAACATGCACATAGATGTACTGTATGTAACAAATGCAGAAATGTGCGGAAACACATGCAGAAACCTGCATTAAAAAAATATGATAATATAATATATAAACGTATATAAGTGAAAGGGGAAAATGAATGGGCCCTCTATCTATGACATGTTCAAGTGCACATCCAAAAAGTTCATAGCAGATGCAAACTACAACTCCACTCCCATCTAAACTGTACTTGCTTTTCAAAAGATAAATTATGGAGCGGCTTAACTTTAGCCAGAGAGCCAAGCAATGTTTGTAAATAAATGATAGAAACAATAATAAAATAATAATTATGTACTGAAGGCTAAAGTGCATCTAATGCGTAGGAAACGGAAAAGTTAAAAGAACATTCTAAGGGTATAAATGTGATGCCGGCTATGTGACTACAGGCTTCTAAGACTTGGGACACAGAGACATGATCTAATGTCCATTGAAGTTGTGATAGTTAAATTGGAAACAAAATTTGTTTATGTTCTTTCTTCTCTTTGCTTTTTAAACTGAAGTCTGGGATAAGCAAATATTGTCTAAGTACAAGAGTAATGAGTGCTCTTACTTGCATCTTGGTATCTGTGCAGAAATCCAGTGTGAAAACTTTCTGCCAGAGCTTCCTGTAATAAAGACCACTCACGGCTGCTCTCTTTCCTTGTGCAGTGTGACTGGCCTTGTCTCCGCCTACTTCTGTAGTTTTCTTCAGGCAACCTGTAGTGCGGGGGGCCTGTTGGGCCCCTTTCACAGCTCTGCTCTCTGCACAGGGCCATCTTCACCCTATACCCTTATATGCCGCCTGAGGCCATAGAGCGGGGCTTTCTGGCTGCTCCCACCCAGCCAACTGACATCACTGGTTGTGCCATAACTCAGCGGGACACCAGACAGAGCATCCCACTCAGCTCCCTGGTATCCAATGACATCAGTGAGCTGGGCAGGAAACTAGGGGAGCTTGGTTCCGTTTCTCTGCCCTACAAAAAGAATCTACAGTCTCAGTTTAATAATGAGAGAGGTGTACCAGGGAGTGTGGCTCATAACAATTTGCAGAGTGTCACCGGGACAGGAAGTGACAGGATATCTCATAGACTACAGTGAACACCTTTCCTGCTCTATCAAAAGCTGCATTATTTTCTTACAATCCAAGCACCACTAACTCTTTTGGCAAACTCATTCTTATTCTTTTTTTTTTGCCACTGCTACAATCTGTGCAGAAAACCCAATTTTTAGTAGTTCAGTACTGGAAGAACAGTCAAATGAATACCTTTAATGATTCCTTTGTCCTGTAAAGTCTTCAGTGATGGACGTCGGGAAATAAACTTCTTTAGTCGGGTTTTAACGCGGGATTTGTCAGATGTGTCTGAAGCGCTGTAGTTTAATCTGAGCACTGGAGACAAAAGGAGAAGGAAAAGTTAGTTACAATTTCAATGCAGACTGTGTAGAACATGTGTATGTTGTCTAATTGTACAAATGAATGCTCCTGTATGTCTAAACAAGTACCAAATCCAGTTACTATGATGATGATGCAAAAACCTCATAAAGCAGCCAATAAATTTCCTTTACTTTCCCCTGATTTAACCTATTTCTCCTTCATTTCTATCTTTGTTCTCCCTCCCAGACACTGCAGCTCACAGTTTCTGCAGCAGAGGCAGAGCTGTCAATCCAGGAAGCAGTGGGCAGGACCAGTGGCATCACAAGGGGGGTGCGGCCCGCACACGGGTGACACCATTGGAGGGGTGACACCAAAATGACTTACAGTCATTTTGGTGTCACCCCCCTCTGAAAAGTCGGGCGCTCGGTCATGGACCGAACGCCCGACAGTATCGGGAGAGAGGAGGGGACCCGGTGGCATACTTTATCCCGCCGGGTGGCTGTCTCCTTTTCTCTCTGCCGGCGTCCATCACCAAGATGGCCACCGGCAGGTATCAGAATACTGTTGCGCACACGCATGGTATCGTCACGCGCATGCGCAGTGACGTCTCGGTGGGGTGACACTCCGCCTCACCTCGGGACGCCCCTGGGCAGGACTAGGTGTAGCCAGCTACTGACTGACAATCTACAGGCTTGTGAATCACCGGTGACATTGCTGATTCACATCACATCCCACTGTAGTGCAAGCAGGCACAGCCTACACGAGAGTGGCAACTCTGCTCTGAATTCAGGAGCAGTGCAGCACCGTTGCCACACTATCACAGTGATATGCATTAGCTGGACTTCACTGGCAAGATCAACAGGTATTTGCTGGACTTTGCAGAGGGACTAAGAGAAAACTATAAGTGCAGAGGTACTTGGAAAGAAAGTACCTGCAAAAGGGACGTCCTGCAAAAAGGAAATGTTATGGGCTCTATCTGACGTGCTGCAGCTTCTAAAACTCATTCATATGTCCTGGACTTAAAAGAAAGCACAGACACCTTATCTTTAGTGTGTACTAGTCTTATCAATCCACTATGTAATAGAGATAAACAAAATAATACATATTTAAAGTCGAGCCTTTGTGACAACAATGGCTCCCTCCATAGATGAGTGCAGACATGAAGGGACAGCAAATGCAGGAACCACTACATCTGAGGACTGGTTACCTGCAATATACAACATTTTTGTTTACAGGTTTCAATATACTTTAAAAACAAAAAATGTTCCCTTTAAAAGGGTTATAATTTGGGCAACCATAGGTGACATCACCATGCGTGTGCGCGATGACGTCATCGCGCACGCGCGGCAGTATTCTGATACCTGCCGGTGGCCATCTTGGTGATGGACGCCGGCAGAGAGAGGAGGAGTAGGCAACCTCAGCACTCTTGCAGTGGTGAAACTACAAATCTCTCCTAGCTGTGACTCCTGAGCTTACATGGTGATCACATGGCTTTGGTTAGGGTTATCTTATGGGCTACCATAGGTTAGATCAGGAGCAGGCAACCTTAGCACTCCAGCTGCGGTTAACTACAAATGTCACCTTTGTCTCTGGCCTAGTTCTCCTCGCTGTCATGACAACACCAACATGGCGATCACATGGTTTTGGTTAGGGTTATCATTTGGTCTACCATAGGTTAGGGCAGGAGCAGACAACCTCAGACCGCCAACTACCAATGCCTCCTAGGTGTGACTCCTAAGTGTCATGACAGATCTAACATGGTGATCACATGGCTTTGGCTAGAGTTACCATTTTGGCTACCATAGGTTAGAGCAGGAGTAGGCAACCTTAGCACTTTAGTAGTGGTCAACTACAAATCTCACCATGTTTCTGTCTCTGGGAGTCATGCCACACAAGTCTTATAGTCCACAACAGTTGGAGTGCAGAGGTTGCCTACCTCTGGGTAAGGTTAACATTTATCTGGCACAAGAAGTCAAGAATAATTTGAAGGAGCTTCTCTAAACTTCAGAAGCCATTTAAACCTCACCCTTAAAAGCCACCCAGACCAACTTAATTTATTTTTCCACTATTGATTCTAATTCAAAGTTATGCCATAATTATGCCAAAATCTCCCAATTTTAACCAAAATGTTGTTTAATCAAAATCTACCAATTTCATTTATCCCTACAAACCATCATGCGTTGCAGCCTCCCTTAGCAGAACCCTCAGCTTTGGGTGGACTGATCCTTTAAGGCAATGTTAAAAATGCCCAGCAAAATGTTCATCTCACATATTTGCAGGTACTTAAATAAAGTCTAAATTAACTCATTACACTCCTGAGAGACAAAGTGAAGCAGTATCTTGACCGAGCTGATTTTCATTTACATTAGCCAATTATTTCTCAAGTATCTGGGGGATGTTTGGATTTGCAGCCTTGGACGTATGACTTTATAATCCAAACTTCTAACACACTTTGTGCCTCGGAGATATCAAGGGAGCTAAACTTGCCAAATTGTTGATTTAAAGTAAATAAAAGATAGCCAATTAAAGAAAGTAAAATATAAACACATGCCCATGATAATAAGAGGAGCATTCTCCTGTCGTTTTACTACTGAATTTAATAGAACGCGTCTTCTTTTTCCCACAACACCAGCTGACCTTACAGATACTTCCCCTGAACTTGTAATCGCCTGCAAAAAAAAAAAGAAGACACTTCTTCTGGAAGATACGAGAAGCAAATATTATAATTTCTTCCCAGCTAAAACAAAGGCTACAATTGTCATAATTTTTCCATCAAATGGTGGGCGAATAGATGCTGATAAGGAAATTATTGCCCATGGAATCTGACAACGTCCTTTGTGCCAGTTTTGCTCGATTTTCTCAGGTTTTCAAGATTTGTCCCTGGTTGCCCATACAATGTCTGATTTTCTACATCACAAATTTGGGAAAATGGAATTCCCCCTTCCAATCTGTCTCCCTTTCCAACGCCCTGCTATCCTTACCTTTGGACGAACATGAAAGAGCATTCGGCCAAAGGTAAGTAGAGAGGGGTGGATGCCCAGATTGGACGAGGTAATTACATTTTTCTAAATTCACCTAGAAAAGTAGAAATTCCAGGATTAAAAAAAAAAATACTCTTGCAGTTCCTTTTTTCCCCTGTGCTCTAGTGGCCTAAGAACCACTGATATCATCACATCTAATGCAGATTTATTTACCTGCATAGGCTGTCCCTGTCTCTCAATTACTCCCTTGTGTTGTCACCCTGCCACATGGGCTTCCAATAGAAACTACACATTACACAAGCATGTACCACTGTTGTCACCATCAGCAAGTGAACCCTAAAGCTGGCCATATAGTAGTAGAATTTTATCAAAAAAAATAAAAATTCAGAATGTCTATCGGACTTCCTAATAGTTGATGGGGTCAATTTGGTCATCGATTTTGACCGCAGTGATGAAAAAAGTTGAAGGATCAGGATGGAAAAACATTTTTTTGAACGAACGAAATTCTAACATTAAATGTAATTTTCATTCGGAAAACTCCATTCATTTCAAAATTTTATGTTAAAGTAGTATTAAACTGTCAATAATTAATCCAGATCAAACAAATACACATTGCCCAGCTAAGTATTTCTTTACATTTTTGCCCATTCAGTTACAGTCATTATGTTTCAGAATTGCTGGCTCCAGCTCTCTCAGCTCGGCTTCCCTCAGCTTCCTGTCCAGTACAAGATAACAAAAGACAGAGCACTCTCCAGCAACTGTCCATCTGGTAGCAAGTAGATGGGTCAAGTGGGAAGCAGGGAGCAGGGGGGTTGTTTGCCTTGCTATGGCTGTGTGTTTGTGGAGACACCCGCAGCTTACTAGCACACACAAGGATGTCTCCATAGGACCTTGTAAGGGAAAGGAGCCACCCTAAAAAAGGATATCAGGGCCAGTGCTCAGCTGATTCTGTAGAAAACTAAAGAGCTCTTAGCAACCCCTGATGCTCTGTCCACTCTGTCCAGCTTCCCACCCATCTCACAGATGTCATCGGCTGTCAAGGAGCTGAGCGGGACGCTATGGCTGGCATCCTGCCAAGCTCCTGTCAACCAGTGACGACAGTGAGCTGGGTGGGACAGGAAAGAGAGCCGCTGACAGGCATGGTTCTAACACAGCTGCCCGCACCACCACAATCATTGCAGCCCTCCCCTTTCCCCATCACTATCAGCAAAAACATCACTGGAGTGCATGTATAAAGGACATGATTGCAAAGAAGCTGAAGATCATCAGCCTGGGATGCAAAGAGGATTAAACAAAGGTGAAAACAGTATTTTATTGGAAAAGATAAGTGTTCATGATAGTGCTTTAGCAAAGTAAATGTCATCCAGTAAGGGCTTACATCTACTTTTTTTAAGGGCCGTACTAGAGTCTGCACATCTACTTCCAACGTCAAATCCAAATGCGCGAGCAAGTTTCCCATTAGTAAACCATATAATTCAGAAATAAAATGAACACGAGGTGTTCTTATCAACTGCTCTTATTCAATTACTCATGGGAGAATTCAGGCCTTCTCCTGACTTTATTTCACTCTCAATTTATATAAAATACATTTGTATATTATCCCATGGGTTTACCTATAATTAATTCCTGCCAGGCTACATTTGAGCACTTTTAACATGTGTTGAAAGCATTGGTTTTTGGACGAACTATCCATTAACGACTTTCTGAACTGTAACAATGGTTATTGACAGAGCCTGTCAGACTAAAGTACTATTGATTGTTTCACATCATGTGTATAGCAAAACCAATTTCTTCCTAGTGAATCTTCCTAACTGAAATACATTAGAATAGGCTTCCTATCAGTTTATCATAACCGCCGAAATTATGGAATATAAAGCAAGAAGAAAAAAGGTTGTGACAAACGGGTAAAATAAAAGGGACAGAGCCCTAAAGGGAAACTTCATCTTTAAAACACAATTCTGGGCTTCTGCTTAAAATGATGATTTAATTATTTAATTTTTATTTTTTTTAAGATGAAGAGGTCCATACTCAAATTAGTAACCTCCTTCACAACCCAGAAGTTTCGGGGGAACGGTGTAGATCTTCCTGGACTTGGTGGCAGTAAAAAGGGTCTATAAGTAACTGTTTGGGGACAGAGGGCATGGCAAAGTATTGGGTGTTTTTTTTTACCTTAATGCAGAGAATGGTAAAAATGGTTAAAAATGCCAAGCATTTAGTACTACTTTAAATTGGACCGTCACTCAAAAAAATTCACTTTCCTCCTACCCAATCCTCTCCACGGGATGACATATCAGACCTTTTTTTAAAGTTTCCATGTCCTTTTTTTAACCAAACTTAACTTTTCTTTTTTTTACTTTACTTAAGGTTGACCCACCCCCTTGCCTCCATTCTCATCTAGGAGAGAATCACTTTCAGGGTTGGGGGTGGTTAGAAGACCTCCCTCCTGCACTGTTGGGAAGCCTGTAGCCTCCTGGGATAATGTGACGTTGGTATCCTAAGAGGTTGCAAGAGGGGGCTGCCCCTCCTGCAGCCTCTTTGGATATCAACGTCACATATCCCAGGAGGTCGCAGACTTCCCAACATTTCAGGAAGGGTGGTCTTCTAACGACCCTAAACCTTGATTAGTGAAGGATAAGCAGGAGGCTGATGAGCTCATCTCTCTGTCGCTCTGCTTTATCCTATCCCTTATTAGTATGTCCCTTAGTAGTGCAGGAGCACTGCACCACAACTGATTGGCTTCTTGTGTGCCTGTTGTACAGCGACTACAAGAGGCTGATATCAAGTCAAGTACTTCTTATGTACTACTAGCACATTGAACCACCTCTAGACCATAGGGCATAGGGCATGTCCTGGTCTTGAAGTGCTGCAGCCATGACCTTGGGGTCATTACTTTCAGCAGTCAGAGGGCTTTTGGGTATGAGTGATCTGGGTGGCTGTAGAGACACACGATCACTTGCAGTGGCGTAACCAGAGTTATGGGCGCCCGGGGCAGAACATTTTTTTCGCCCCCCCCCCATATTATATAAACATCCACTAGAACTTCCTGACGCGATCACCCGGCTCTGTCATCGGGCGGCCGCTCGTTTTTCCGAGGCCACTGCGGGCTGCCCTCTACATTGCCTGATTGGGGAGCCGCGTCTGCCTGATCTCTGATCACTTGTACCAACCTCTTAAATTACCGCCCCCTTGCACACCTCCCACCGTGGTTTTCAGGCTCCCTTGTTCCTCTAGGGGGCACGGGACCCTAGCAAATAGTGTCCTGATGGAGAGCTGGAGCAGACCAATGAATGTTCATTTCCCAATCTGCTCTGTGATGAATGAATGAAGCAGGTAGTGCTGTGCTCTCAGCGCTTCCTGCTTCAGAGCTGTAAGAAACTGGCTAAAGTGGTGGTTACACAGGCGATCAAGCACAATCCTGTGCTTGATCATCTGCATTGGAGGGCAGGGGAGACATGAGGAGTCTAACATACCCCTGATATCGCCATAAAGAGAACCTGTCACCTCCAAGCACTATCACATAGAGGCTTGTTATCCCCTTTGTGATAGCAATAAAGTTAAGTGAAAAAAGTGTTAGAAATAAAAGATAATAAAATATATAAAACATTTTTAAAAAAAACTAAAACCAACCAGTCTGTCCCAGCCGTTGCATGCGAATAGACATGTGCATGTAAACAATTATTTTGCCACACACATTATATATCACTGTGAATGTCGGAGTGAGAACAATAATTCTAGGGCCATGGTTAAGTGTTAACTCTAAACTGATGAGCAGTTAAGGCTTTTAAAACATTTACAGCATATGGCTCCATGTTCCCCTACTGTAATGCCGGGCAGAGGAATTATTCTGGTATCGGGGAAGGTATCTGAGCATTTGAGCGAGTGCAAGTACTCGCCCAAATACTCGATATCGGCACTGATGCTGATACTAGTATCGGTATTGGTGCATCTCTAGTATTTATGAATACAAAGTTGCTTTAGTGTGTGTCTTTTTCACCTGCCTGGAGTTCAGCTTTAAATGAACATGTGCAGATAGTATCTCACTTGACAACATGATAGAGAACAGGGTGGGATATACTTTAAAAATACAGTAAAAGTAGAGAAATAATGCAGTTTTACCGGAATAAAAATACATTTTGATTATGATGCATCTCATCCTAAAATCTTGGTAGAAGGAAGAATTACAATGTGATGTGTCCCCATTGCATCTTATTCTCGTATACTTATTTTGACCCGTAATTCATAACATTTCTGAACTGTATTAAGTTCGCTTTCAGAATCTGTAGCTGATTTGTTTAACCCGTTTACCTGTGCGAATGGGACTTTTGGCATCCTTTTCTTGGCGGTGTAGTGTATCCATTTTTCCACAAAATAAATATAATTTAAAAAGCGATTTTGGCAAAATGTTTAGACGGTTGCTTATTTTATTTTTGGACACACAAATGGCTCATGTTGACATACTCACATGTATTTTAAAATGAAGCTGTGCATTGATGCATGGAATCAGCATATTTATATCTTACAATATTACAGCAATGCAGTGACAGCTGATACTCCAGACACTGTTGATTGGCAGATTAGTGCAGTCATAATAAGGAAAGACAGATTCTGATTGGCTGAGGCAGGTTGCTATAGTTCTTTGCAGCTTAGTCCTATAGTCATTGTACTAATAAAAACTTACTAGCTATGTATGCATGGTGCCTTTGCCTTCACATGGTGGCAGCATCACTGGCAGGACAATCTACTAGCTCTGACCAGAAGTAATTGATAACTGAGGGTGCCTTGTGGGCAGAAGAGGCTCTTAGATTTTTCAGGACAGTGCAGGTAAGCACAACCCTCCTGCCTTAGCTTATACCAGGGGTGGTCAAACTCCAGCTCTCCAGCTGTTGTGGAACTACAAATCTCATGAGGCATTGCGAGATTCTCACAGCCACAGGCATGGCTCCCAGAGACAGGTGCATGGTGGGATTTGAAGATTTGCCATAGCTGGAGGGTTGGAGTTTGCCCACCCCTGGCTTATACAAGTCCCCTGTAGCAGAATAATGATCATTTATTTTAACCATAAACATACTGGAGCATATATGTTCACAACCTTTCGAGCTCAAAGCAGCAGCCCTGGGCTAGAGACCATCTCTTTTACAAAAAACATACATTTGTCTAGCTTGCCCTAAACCGGCATATTATATTGGGAAATGTGTAAATACGCTTCAATGAGATGACTCAAATGAGTCATCCCTTATCAAATTATGTTTTAGGACATTTTGGTCAAAGGGAATTGCCACGTTTCGATCGTCGCTTACTAAAGGCCGTGACACACTGCACGCGAAGCCGTGCAGAGCAAAGCAAAGCTCTCCGGCACGGAGCTTCGCGTGCAGTGTGTGAGCTGAGTGCAGCCAGATGATTGACAGCACCTTCAGCCAATCGGCTCGTGTGTAACAACCGGCCAGACGTCGCATCCCGCCGCGCCGGTTTATACGCGCGAGCCGATTGGCACGCTCAGCTCTGCGAGCTCTCGCAAGCTGAGGTGCCGAGAAGAAAGTGACATGACACACTGCTCGCAAAGGCAGCGCGCCACCGCTCTGCGCTGCTTCGTGTGCAGTGTGTCACGGCCTTAACTCTTTAAATTATTCTCAGGTTCCTTTTTATTATCTAGAGTTTGACCTAGTTCTTCTTGCCAATTGCTAATTTTTAAAAATCCTGGAGTTCTTTAACAATGGATTGCAGTGCATGGCAGTGCATCTACACTAGCGCACAGGCATGATGCACACAATAACACAGGCTGTGTGGTGTGAATGAACCCTAATGGTGAATTAGAATTATGGTGGGGGTATCTTATCATTGGGATTCTTTAGCTACATAAGAGTTCAGTAAATATTCCTATTTACCAGCAAACATGCAACACTGAGATCAGTTGTATGTGTTTTTAGGAGTTCGACTTTAAATAAAAACCACATGAGCACTAATCACGTTGCAGAAATATTACATAATTTAAAAAGGCAAAACATTTCTCATGGTGTCATAAGAGGCATGGATGAATCAGGGTCACTTGAAGTCATGGGATAGAATTTTTTGAACAAGCGTTTCTCTCTCTCACTTAAGGCGAAAGATGAATCTCTTTACTATCGTGTAAACTGCAGGTTCTTGGGGAAAAAGACAAATGAGGTACAGTGAAGACTAAACACTGAAAAAGAAGCATTCATTTAGACCGAGGGCTAATAATTTTACTGTAATGCGACAATCTAATGGTTTAAGTGCTCGGTATTGTCATTATGGCCATGAAGAATTGGACACCTGCAACCCTATCAATATTAACCTGATGAACTCATGAAATCAATTGAGGAACCTTCCTCGGAAAATCCGGCTAAAAGCCATTTCTTCATAGTTCTCCGCTGTTTACTCAAGACCTTGTTTTTCAAGCACAATATGCTTATTAAAACACATGACTAAACACGATGTAGTAAGCGGAAAATGGAAAAGGAGAAACAATATAAAATAGCTTATTCAGAAGGCTCAGAAGGTGGTGTTCCTAGATTAATAAGGAAGTCTTACCCATGGATATAGGCCGTGTGACGTGAGGCTTCAGTGTCACTCTAGAAGACCTGGGAACCTTGTGGCACCAGGAGGGTTCACCTGCAGGGACTGTTTGGTGAATGTTACATTAATTCACTGCCTTAGAAATATGTTCCATAGTGACACATGATTGTGAGGCAATCCTGCCTGCCTCTTTTCCCATCACCCCCTTGTGATTGCAGTGACCCCTGTGTCTCCAGTATCCCTTGTGACTCTAGCTTGCCCTGTGTCTCCAGCAATGTTTGTGACTACAGCAACCTCTGTGTCTCTAGCAGCCCCTGTGTCTCCAGCAACTCCTAAGTCTAAAGCAACTCCTATGCCTCCAGTGACCTCTGTATTACCAGTGACCTTCATGACTCCTAGTGACCTTTGTGTCTCCAGCAATTACTAAGTCACCAGTGATCCCTGAGTCACCAGAGATTCCAATGTCTGCTGTGTCTCCACTGACCTGAGCATCCCCTGAGCTTCAGGGTCCCCAGAATCTCCAGTAACCCCAGTGTCTCCAGTGACCCCAGCGTTCTTGTGCCTCCAGTGGCTCTTTGCCTCAATGCACATCAGGGACTCCAGCACTCCTGTGCCTCCAGTCACTCTGTGAACCCTGAGCATTCCTGGATCACCCATGACCACAGTATCCTGTGTCAGCCAGTGACCCCACATCAAACTGCATCTTCATGTGATCAAAAAACATGATCCACTATCAAAAAGAAGTCACAACTTTCTAGAAAGTAACAAGGCAAGAGGCTTCAGCATGGGTCTGATCTGTGTCAAAAATTTGTGAACAAAGCCAAGAACTGCACAGACACCAGTATTTAGATGGTGCTGTCATCTCAAAGTTGGCATCTCAGTTCAGGAAGTAGATGTTGTGGAAAGAAAAGCAGATGAAGGCATTTTCAGAGGGAATACTGTGAGAATACCTGGAAGTGTTCTACTGACACCTTACTTAAAATGTATGTGCTTATCATAAGAAAATAAATAACAGTTGCTCTTTGAGATGGTGTTTCACCATGATTAGAGCCAAACAGAATATGTCACCATTTAAAACCCAATTCCAGCCTCGGGATCAGCCTCCTTGTTTGTGTGTCTCCTTACCCCCATAGCATCTCAATTTTTTTCTGAAAAAGTAAATATATACCCTTTTTTAGGTCTCTTTTGTACAGTAATATCGCAGGTCCTCTTCACTTTCTTCTTCTTGTGGACAGATCCTGAATATCCTCCTGTGAGCACAAGAAGTAGGGGAAGGTCTCGGACACCCTGGGTTCACTGGAAGTGGGCTGAATGATGATGGCTGTTGTTCACTAAAAGAGGAATGTACCTGGATCCATGACTCGGAAAGCCTGCAGAGTCAGCACTGAAGAGGAGGTACATTTTGTTTTTTTTATTTCTCATTCAGTGCTGTCCAATAGAATTTTTTTAATTTCGTGCCCAAGCTGGAGTTGGGCTTTAAAACACATCTCTGGGCAAACAAGAAAATGTACCCTTGCACTGCTAGTGTTAGAGGTTCCTTTTACTTCCAAACCAATCTATGTAGCCTCTTCTCCCCTTCGCTCTGGTGGTCTAAGGACCGCTGAAATCATCACGTCTTATGGAGGTCCATAGACCTGCATTAGAAATGAGGATGCCAAGGGACATTGACTACCAGAGTGAAGGGGGGAGGAGGCTACAGGGACCAGTCCAGCAGCTTCAATGGAGATGGCAGGACCTGACAGCCGGGGAAAGGTAAGTAAAACAGCTTTAATAGTTCCCCCTAGACATAAAGGAACACCAAAAACTTCCAGTACTGGGGGCAGCCCCACTGCAAGGGTAAGAAACTTGTGGTTTTGAATGAAAAAACATTCACATTCCAGTGATATGTATCATAAATGTGTGAGTGTATATCTATATATATTATATATCCTTATTTGATTCCTCCAGGGACATTCTAGCATAGTGACCAATAAAGTAACATGTCAAATGAACTAAAATTAAATTATCACTGTAGTTTCTGAACTGTAAAAAAAAAAAAACTCCACAGGCTGTTGACATTTGGATAATTTGGTGGCATTGTGCGCACTTGGCGTATTAATGTAGGTGAAACCTCCTTATGCATAGGCTACCTGGCACTGAAGCGCTGGATAAACGCTGAATAATCTATGATTAGATATATTTAGTCATTAGCTGTGAAAAAGACACTCAACTGCAGTAAAGTGTCACCGTAATAGAAGATAAAAAGCTGGCACTTGGCTGGTAGCCCGCATTTGAACGTGCAATGATCTAATGCAGGAGGGGGGGAAAAAAAGATATATTCATTTAGGGAGATGGAAAACAAGACAGTCACTCGAACTTTTACATCAAGGTACAGGTGTTGGGAATCATTAGCCAGACATCACCGCTATTGATGTGCTTGGCCTTGAAAAGTTAACAGGTTCCTGCTTTAAATCCTCCCAATTCCCCAAATCATCCTAGCTACCCAGTGCCCACAGCCTCTTCCTCACAGCTGCTTCCCATCCTCATTAATTAAATTCAAATCGCAGAAATATAAACATGCAGTAGGACGTACCAAAAATGAACTCTTTCCAAACACACAAAATAAAAATCTCGCAGCGAGGCAATTCTGGAAGATGCAATGTGCATTGCATACACAAAGAGGATCTTTTTTATTTTTTTTTCCTCTCTCGTAGCGGCCTCGTCAGACAGACTCAAATCATCTCGTCTACAAAACGCCGCAGGTGTTGTCATTACCCAACTAACTTTGCCATCACCTGTCGTATAATGTGCTTAAAATATCAATAAAGGCCTATTGCTTATTCTTGCCGACATGAATTAGTCTTCGCGGCCAGGCATTGTATGCCGCAGATAATGTCTAAAGAAATTTAAATTTGTTTTTCGTGCTATTACTTTACTCATGTTGTTATCTCACATCCTGCTATTGAAAAGCTGTATTCATTGTGCCTAAATTGTGCTACATTATGGAACCCTGTGAATAGGTAGCAATCATCCATTGAAATCCGGAGAGAACTTTTTGCTGAAACCGCTCGTGTTTTGTTTTGATCTGAGGAGATACAGTTTTCAGATTTTTTTTTTCCCTTGAAAGAGTTGTACTTGTATGTACAAAAGGAAAGGTTGCTAACATTGAGCTAGGGGATAAAATGATACTGTGAGGTGGGTGAGAGATAAAGCTGAATTCCAGGAATAAAAGACACACATTAGTGAAGTTCTGTACTTAATAATACATCATTTTTTAATGCAAGTAGTGTAAGTGCCTGCATTTGATTTGGTATTGGCATCTTCCAAGGCTGCCCCTGGAAAAGCACCTTATCCCTGTGCTGATGGGGACAAGAGTCTCTTCCCCACAAGCCCTGGGGCGTTGGTTGTGGGGGTGCAGGCAGGGGGCTTATTCACATCAGGGTACCCTTCAGGAAAAGGGGCACCCAGATGCCGCCTCCCCCCGTTGTGAATAAGTAAGGGGCACTTGTACCCCTACCCATTCACTAAAGGGTTAATTAAAATTGTAAATAAAAAGTCCAGACTATTGAAAAAATCATTTATTTGGAATAAAAACAAGACATGTTTTTGACAAGTTTTTTTTATTAAAAAAAAAAAAAAATTGATCCACCGATGTAATCCAACGTCAATCACGACGTCCACGAACAGCCAGCCGAACACCATGACAGTTTTTGTGTTCGGCAAATCGAACTCACGTTTGGCTCGAACATCGAGCCCAACCCTAGTGCTTATGTGCTAGCAAGAAGCATGCAAGAAGCAGAGCAGGGAGATGAACTCGTCAGTTTGCTGCTGCTCTTTCACTGACCAGTCACAAGCTGGATCAATCAAAAAAGGAAAGGGGTGCCACCAGAGATAGCAGAGTGCAAAATGCTTTTTTTATATATATATTTGAGGATCATTCCTCAGGAAGGGAGTGACATGTGGCGGCAAGGCAAGTTGCAAAGCTAAGTATTCACACAAACTCATAAGTCACCGGAGGGTCCATTGCGAGTGTACCTTCTGTTTTCTTTCCGATCCCTTGCATTGGGTTCTGTTTTTCAACGGATGTTAACACAAGGGCAGTGAAAAATGAATGGGTGTGAATGGGGCTAGTTCACACCACTGCATAACATTACGTTGCACTGAAAATAAGTAGTGCAGTTTCTTCAGCTCAAAGTAATGCAACGGAGTGGTGTGAACTGGTCTAATTCACAACCATTACAAATAAAGAACTACCATGACCAAAATATGATTATACAAGCCTGATAAAGATTATAGGTTTGGGCTAGACCTTTGTTTGCAAACCAATGGTGCAATGTGCATAGTTGCCTTCAATGACCCAACACAATATCTTGTATGTCCCAGGGAACCATCCTTAAATGACCAGTTTTCTTGAAAACCTTGACAGGTAACTCCTTCTATTCTAAGATGTCAGTAATTCAGTTTTAAATAGAATAAAAGTGTCAACAGATAATGTATCTCTTAAAGGTCTACTCTTTTTAAAAAGCTCAAACTTAGTATTATTATTATTATACAGAATTTATATAGCGCCAGCAGTTTGTGCAGCACTTTACAATATAAGGAAGACATTACAATTTCAATACAATTCAAGACCAGATGGTAAGGAGGGCAATGCCCGTGAGGGCTTACAATCTAAAAGGGAGGGGCCAGTGATACATGAGGAGGTAGCTGTGTGGGGATGAACTGTTTGAGAATGTGATGGCTCACTGGTTTGGTTGAGGTGGGATAGGCTTCCCTGAAGAGATGAGTCTTTACGGGTTGCACGGTTAGTAGATCGTACGGTTGCTGAACCCTTATACCTGAATGAGCTAAATGAACCTGCAGAAATATAAACCAGTGTGTTCCCTTTTCTCAGAAAAGAAGTTTGGAGAGCAGAGTGACTAAAGCTGAATGTCCTGCTCAGAAGCACTCTGAAAATGCTTCCTGAATTTGTCTGCAATGGATATAAAACTCAGATTAAAGGTACACTTAGGGTCTTCTAATCTTGGAACAGGTGCAGTTTCTTCCCACATTAGTGTTCCGCCAGTCGATTTTGCTTATTGCCTGAGGCTGCCCTACCTAGGTGCCTTTTGATCATTGTTACAACATCCTAAAGAAAAGGACAACCAACAATATCTGTTTATCCCACTAAAGGGCCCTGTTTTGGGAAAAAAGGATTAATGTTTATAGAAGCCATATATGAGATCAGTCCCTTGAACTTCAGCTTTCTGAGCTGTTTTGAACAATTCTACGGAGAGTTTCAGATAGACATTTTTGTATTATACCATGCCCAGGGGAGAACTATACGATCATTTTAACAAGGGCTTTTTCAGTCTCGGCTGAATAAATATGCATTTTATTTTATTAATCTTCAAACAACTGCAATGAATTTTACCCAGGACTTTTAAATCACAGAGAACAAAACAAATAATAGGAATTCTTTAGAGGGAAAGGCTATGCTAAAGGACCTGAGGTGAGTGTTTCAAAGCAAACAGTCCTTAAATGATGTGCAAATGATTTCTTCCTTGTAACTTGATTTATGGGAGCTGATTGCTCGACTGAAAACTCTAACCTGCGTTAAAACTCCGGGCTTTGAAAGAAAAAATATATCAGATGTGAAATGGAGACAATGTGGCAGGCAAAATATGACACTTCGAAGAGAAACAGACAAATAATGCAGAGCTGAAAGATGCAAGACCTTTTTGCTAACTCAGTTCGGTGTCTTAGCATAGTAGATTCTTTACCATGCCTTCAGCTCTGAGGAAATGTTTGTCACTGATACAAAAATGTTCTTTTCCTAGAACAGGTATAAGGATTTTTTGATCATTAATTCGTAATTATCGTTTAACTCATCCGAAGTTAAAGAAAACTCGGATTCGGACACATTCGAATAACGAACGGAATTGACTTTCAGAAAAACAAAATAACGAAAAATAGAAAACGAACTGAAACAATTTTTTTGCCGACTTACATGTCTAAAGTACACTGGTGTTCTTTTAGACATCAAGACAATGTAAGGGTAAGATAACTTTCCCACAAAGTTTTGTCACCTTTTTGCTCCCAACCCTCTATGTAGGTCTATCCCTTCTAAGGCCTGTTTCATTTTTACATTTCTCCACCAGCTCCTTGATTCGTTGTCCATGCCTGCACAGTTTGACCTCATAGACTTCTATTAGGCTGGTAGATGCATATGAGCAGATCAGTAAGAAGAATCAGTAGGAAACTACAGGAGGGAGGAAATGGAAGCAATATGCAGTAACTGGCAGGTGCCTGCCTGCCCAGCACCTGTGTTATAGCTGTGAGGATTTGAACCTGGGTCTTTGAGGTGGTGGTGCTGTAGCATTGCCTTTAAACCACCAGGTTGACTCAGTACTCCTTACAGATAATTACACAGCAGTTTTCCTCTGGGCTCTCTAGCGTCACCTAGTTACCAGCTGCAGTCAATCTGCAATCAGCCCAGCCTTCAAATACCGAGCATTTCCTGTACTCTGAGCCTGTTTATTTGGGTTTGTTCCTGGGTGTACTACTGCTGGAATGATTGCTGAATATTACTGAGACTTTGGCCTGTTTCCTGACTACTCGTTTTGCCTGCTGATTTTGTACTGCTTCTCGAATACGCTCCTGGATCCTGATTTTGTACTTCCCTGCCTGTCTGTTGCTGACCCTGCCTGCCTGACACCACCTATCCTTATCCTCAGCCTCACACCACTTTGGACTCTACCTTTCCACAGGTATCTTACAGTAGTAACCTCTCTCTCTTGAGTTTTACAATGATAGATAGTCTGTTGGTGGTTCTTCAAATGAAGTAGGTGATAAACTGGCTTCAGAAATATACAATGCTTTTAACAAGACTGGTAGATTAAAGCGGTCATAATAATTGGATGAGAAATAGAATGGTTGCGCTGGTTCAAATAAGTATAATCATGGACACATGAATAGTACACTTAGCACAGCCCTGATATATTGCTCTGCTATACTAACAGAAAAAGTTAGTGACCAATAACTTTTTGCAAAGAGTGATATACAATGCTTGGCAACAGACTGCAATGGGGAGTATTAGCCCTTAGATCATCCTTCTGCTATATTTTTACTTTAACTGTTTTTGTCTGTTTACTCTGTCTACAGAACAAAAGGGCAGAGAGCAATGCTTACAATTTCCATTACAGAAATCGGCGAGGACAGAAAATTATAAGCTTTGATCAACAGACCTCTGTTATGAGCCCCGTGCAGGAGAGACAAGGTGTTCTGCACATTTGCATTGCTAAAAATTAAAACTCTGTAAGCTGTGTCCAAAATAAAAAGGCAATCATAAAGCAAAGGACTACTACCTTATATTGCCCATGGTCACCCACAGCTTATCTTCTCTCCATTACTGACTTGCCATGCCTTTTCCTACACTGTGAAGTGGACATCCTGGTAGAAGATCAGGGATTTGCTTCCTCATATCAGAGCTTCCCTCCTGACCTGACTGAAGGAGGAATATTCAGAAAGTAGCAGGAGAGATGTACAGATCACAGAATGGATAAAGCATCAGCAGGGAGATCTTTACACTACATGTCCTCAGGTACAGTTTCCTCTCCAGCAAGTACAACAGTGAGCAGCACAGTAGTGACATCGCCAAATCTTACTCCAAATCTTGAGAGACTAGCAGAGACAGCAGTGACTTAGGTGTTATCACCTTACAGATATACAGCCAAAGTTCAAGGTAGGAATTGGTTTCCTATATTTCAGGAAGAATAAAAGCCAAATGGTATTTTCTACAGGGTATTGCAGGCACAATTAAAATGACATTAAAGTCACCCCCCCCCCCCGCCCCCCATTGTGTTTTATGCACTT
>NW_017306408.1:307659-321294 GCF_000935625.1 Nanorana parkeri | reverse complement strand
GTCAGGCACAATTAAAGTGACATTAAAGTCCCCCCCCCCCCCCGCCCCCCATTCTGTTTTATGGACTTACCTACTTACCTTAAATGATGCCTCTTGATCCGATAATCTTGTTTCCAGTAGTTTTAAGGAGTCCCTCCAGCACTGGTGTCGGTTTCTGATCCAGCGCTGACTGCTGTGTCTTCTGTGTGCCATGGTGTCTGTCCACATGCACACTGTCGGCTGCATGCATTGACTTACACTGTGTCTCTCCTCTTCTCCCGGCCGAAGATCTGTACTGCACATGCCCCTGCCACCATGATCCTTCACGGCCGCTTGAAAATCTTCAGATTTTCAGACAGGAGCGAATGGCGGAGACAACATGAGTTGCGCTCCAAAGCTCTAATATTATGAAGATTTGGTACCTGCCATATCCTGCTAAAACACAATACTGAGTTTTTTGTTGCACAAGGTACATTACATGATGAACTCTATGTGCATGACTACCCCATTTTATGCCTACTCCATCACTGCTCCATCACTTATCCCCAAACATTTTATGGATTAACTTGTACACAGGTATTTTCTGCACATTTTCTATCTTGCAGTTATAAAGCAGAGTGTCTTGTTGCAGTCTTGTTTATGCAGAGTGCCACCTACTTTAAATGTTCAGAGCTAGAGAAAATGTCCTTACCACATAAGAATCTCTCAGGGGCTAATACACACATTTCCCTGTGTATCTCAAGTTCACATGCAGAAAAGTTCAGAATTTTCTAGCAAATAGAAAAAAAATAAAATAATGGGAATTTACAGAATTTACGGTCTGTTCCATATGTCCCAGTACATCATGAATGATTATACTGGAAAACAATGTACAAAAAGCAGATAGCTGCACTTAGTTGTGGCCTATACTTGTTTATTTAAGAGTTTACTATGGTTATTTCTGAGATAGGGAAGCACTTTAGGAGGGACCCTACACCAGTGACTTTTAAGGGTCTTGAGAGAAAAGCAGTGGTGTGGGGGAAGGAAAACAACAAACCTGGCCAACTAGTTATATGAGTTAAGTGAGCCTGTTCTGCTTCTGAATCTAACCTAGGCCACTCACAAGTATGGAGATGCAGTTGGGTCAGGAGATGGAAATGCTTACAAGTAGTGTGAAAAATAATGAGAAATACTGTTGGGTTGTGTTGCTGGCTGGCACATTTTGTTGGCAACTTATTATGAAGAGTATCCTCCTCTGCATGTCTCTCTGCCTGCTCTCGCCAGACTGTGTGTTTGTCCACCTAATGGTATGGGTCACCCCAACATTTTCATCAAAACCTGAACCGTGGGGCTGAGGTAAAACTATGCTAGATAGAGTCAACAATTTTGTATTGAGGAGCTTACTTGTATTGAATAAAGTTAAGTCTTGTCCACTGGCATCTGCAAGGCCCAAGTGCTCCATTGCGCTACCTTATACAGATGGCTTATTTCGTTGAAAAATGTAAAGAACTGTAGTAATCAAGGTAAGTTTTGTAGCATTTCCAAATGGTTACACCCCTGGAGGTCAGCTAACTAGTTGAATAAAGGACCTGCCACAGACAGTAATCTCCCATCAATCCAACTCAAAATGTTCATACCAAGCTCCTGTCATCTCAACTCTAACGGTGGATACCTTGAGGACCTTTTACCTACATCGTTGGTATATGTTGCACTTTACTGCTGCTTCCTATTGCCTTTAGCCATTACCCTTAGCCCAAAAGCACCCTAGCCCAGGGGCGCCACCTGAGGCTTTGTAGGTGGTGGTTCATCCAAATCAAGGTGTCACCTTGTATCCTTTTCCGATATAACAAAGTTTCCATTCCAGTAATAAAACGATACGCAACGCTCATAAAAGATATGTAACAATCACGCTGAAGAGCTGGTAAAGAAAGAAAGTGAAAGATCTCACGCATTATGCCGATTTGCATACCAATGGCCACAATGGTGGAGGGACCAGCACAGCTGTGTTTTGAAGTGCGATTGAAAAGAACAGAATTGAAAGTTCTATGCAGCAGCATTCCACGCGAGCATCCCGTCTTTGTTTAGTAAACTAAATTGTGAAGGAGAGCGTTTGCCTCTTTTGTGCGCGAGCTGGGAAATACGCCTACCTCACTTACTTGGCCGCATTATCTTAATAATATCGGCTTCTTTTTTTCTCTCTCTCTCTGTACAGCATATACAATATATATTAGCGTGCTGGATTGTGGAATAACGGAAGCAAAGCTTATATTCATGGGACCATTTGCATACTCAAACCCAGATTGAGCTTTGATGCCACACAGCTGTGATATGACTGCACCAAATTTAACATCTGCTAGCAAAATAAAAGCCCAGAAAAATAAAAGGAATTAAGCCTCTCTATCGTATTGACTTCTGCATTATATACATATTTTTCCCAAATTCATATTAATACAGTTAAATAACTGGCGGTATTAGGGAATCTGGTTAGAGGAAGATTTAGCAGTTAAAGAGAACCTGCCATTTTGTAGTAGACATTGTACTACAAGGGAGAAGAAAGTCTCCGGTTTCAGAGTATTTTTGAAGTGTGAGGTGAAGATGCTATCATCCTCTATGGATGGAAGTGCTAGGAGGTTAGGTTGAGGGAGAGTTAGGGTTTCAATGCACCAATGTTCACCTAAGAAGAATGGGTCAAGAAAAAGATAGAGCTATATAATACTGGAGGGGATAACCTTTTTAGAATCTCTCATTCCTTTCTTCACAGCATATGAACTCAAGCCCCATAATCACCAGATGTACAGTGTATATGATGATGAAGGATGTAAAGAAGAGATGGCAATATAGTTTACAGTTGAGACGTTAAAGGATGTGACCTCACTTTTCTCTTGCAGGTAAAGCAATACAGCTTGATCTAGGACCACCCTAGATTGCCATTGGAAAGTGAAGGAGCAATAACACACTGATGAGGTCAACCCTGTGCTCTCCTTTCATATCAACCAGCTCCCAGTCTGAATCATGTTGTGCAAGGAACTGCAAGAGGCTACAATAAAGACAGCATGAGGTAGTATTTAATTAAAAATAACAATTAACTTCTCTTATTTGCCCCTTCTTGGTCTACTTAAATCTGTTTCATAATTGCCACAAAATGCCTCTTGATCCTAACAGAAATCTTGTGCGCTGATAACTTCCTGAGCTCCCTGCTTGCACTGCACCCATCAGTTACAATATGTCCAAAAGAAGTCAACCACACTCCGAGGTCCAATGTGTTGAACACCTCTTCTATTCAGACGTTATACAGAGATGGTGGCACAGTGTAAAAGCTTTTACACTGTGTCACCATCTCTGTATAACGTCTGAGTAAAAAAGGGGTTCAACACATTGGACCTTGGAGTGCGGGTGACTTCTTTTGGAAATTTTGTGAAACCGTGGTGCCATCCGCAGGTCATACCAGCACCCATCTCTATGAGATTCCAGTCAGGAGTGCTGTGGATTACACATGACATCAGTTACAATATTCCCAGGTCTTTCTGAACCCCTCCCCCATGTTGTGGAGAAGAGGAGAGGAAATTAATCTGATAGTCATGTTCTAGAGCAACAACGCTGCTGCTCCATAGAAACAGTATGGTGAGTGACCATTGTCATCCTACTACAGGAAGTTTGTTGCTCGCAGGATCAACAGATGAGAATGAAAATAAAAAAAAACTGAAAAAATGAAAACTAATGCAGTCACTTCATCTAAGGACTGGTCATCTACAATGCATTACATTTTTGTTCTTGGCTTTACATACATGTTATGCATGTTGTTAAGGTTTATATAGCTGATTTAAATGGGGGTATTTTGTATCTCCATAGAGATTTGATTGTAGTGTATTTCAAAGTTTGCTGACTGCAATCAAACAAATTGAAAACAGTATCAAAATCACACTTAGTGTGCCCAGTTTTGTGCCTCACCATCCCACCCTAATCTCATAAATGTTGGCAACTTTTTCAAATGAATAATAGGGACATTGTCCAAATTAAATGCTCCTCTGTTAAATATTACCTTAGATGTCCACTTCACCCACCGCATTAAAGAGGACCTGAACTCTGGAAGATGTTCCCAAAAAAAGGCAGACGGCCAAACAACTAGTCACCATTATTGCCCACAACTGATCTTTTCTTTAGTAATGATTTACAATGCCTTTTCTGCATGGTGCCTCTGTGTGGAGGTGGCTACCTTGGTAGAAGCAAGGTTTGGCTTCCATATGTCAGAGCCATCACAGTAGTGGCATCGCCAAATCTCACTTCAAATCTCCCGAGACTAGTAGTCAGTGGCAGAGGTGCTTTAGATCTCATACTGCAAATATGCAACTATGGGGCTGTAGGCACAGGAATGCCTAGGCATGCTCAAATACAAAGGAAATGCATATTTATGAAGAGGAATTTAAGACAAAAGATACATATTTCATGGCACTCTTTAGGCACATTTACAACTTCTAGACTTTCCCTATAGCAAACCTTCCTTCTTTGGGTTCAGGTCAACTATAAAACATTTTTAAGGCCCTTTAGTGGTTTGTAAGTGAAACCTGTATTGCTGGTGACACATGAAATGTCACAGGGAGGCAGATAGGGGCATCTCAGGAGCGGGTTCTATTCAGTTTCAGGTTTTAACCACATAGTTACTTGTCTTAGGACACTATGAACAATATATTTCTAGGGTGACATATCCCCTTTAAAAGACTTGAAACATATTCAATATTAACTCAGATACAACCAACTGTTGTTTATCATTCTTAATGTCAAGATACTGAAGTGGAAAAAAAAAGTCACATGACATTCAGAAGGAATTTTCAGATGAAAAATAAATCAAAACTGCATTTTGCCAATCTGTACAGTGGGACATATTGGAATGTCACAGCCAATACTCTTTGGCTCATGTGGTATTTTGCAAATGGAGCCAAAAACCCGTAGCAAACTTCATTCCCTGACAATATCTGATATTTCGAGAACAAAAATATTGTATATTTTGATAATTAACTGAATAGATCATATAACATTAAGTCAAAATATTACCCTCTAGTCAATATTGTTTAAAAAGACATTTCTTTGATTTTGACCCAGACATCATCAACATACAAAATTTGGAGTTCCAAGGAAGAATACATATTAATGATGAAATCTTATAACGGGGATGCTCATCGTGTGTGTCCGAAATTTGCTGGGGCTATTCACAAAGAAGCTGAAAGATCCAGCCATAGCTGCGGCTGATCCTAAGGCTCATCGCAATAGCCCGTACAGCAGCCGAAGGTGGCCGAGCGGCTCAGTCGAGCTGAAGGCATTTGCTTCGGCTCGACTGAGCTGAAGTGCCAGCCGAAGCGAGGCGAACGACCTGCCGAAGGCCGGCCTTTCGCCCCGGAAATGACAGCTGTGATATCACGGCTTGCCCCGCCCAGTTGTAATGACAGATCAGTGTCCCCAAATGACCTGGGGAGGCTGATCTGTCATTAAACATTTACATTTAAAAAAAAATATTTTTTTAAACTTGTTTTTCTCCTTTTTTTAACAATTTGCTATAATAGCCGAGCTGAATGCCGGCTATTCACTCATTGCCATTCGGTCCCTATGTGAAAAGGGGTGAACGGCAGCCAGTGAGCTGCCGGAGCTTCGGCTCAGACGAATCCAAATGTTGGATCGGCTGAGTCGAAGTCCTTCTGCACTGAAGTGCAGCCGAAGGTAGCCGATGTGCGGCTGAAATCAGCAGTAGTGAATAGCCAAACGTTGTTCGGCTCACTTAGGCTTGGTTATTCACTCGGCTGCCTTCGGCAACTTTGTGACTAACCCCCTATATATCTTCATTTGTTCACTTTGATATTTCATTTATGGGTAGATGCTAGTGGCTTGAATCACCATTTGGTGTCTAACTTCCCCAGGAATTCAGAGACAAACTCTGATCTAATCTTTGAATCTTTGTTCCAAGCTCTACCCAAATTTGAAACCAGATGGGTAAAAGAATGAAGACACAGGTCAAATAATGTTGAACGTCTATTGTTCAAGAAAATGAGGGTGCAAAACTCAATTATCACATTTCAGACCTCCTTCTTATGGGATATTTCAAATCTACCACTTTAAAAGCAGAACGTTTTCTTTGCACACTTTCAAGTCAATTTGTACTCTGAGCCTAGGCCAGCTTGATGACGATCATCCAAGAGAAAGGTCCGTGACAGCTTGAACTCAAAATAATGGGCTGAATGAGGCTGACTGTCATTCAACCCGTAAGAGTAGAAACATCTAGTGGTGGGAAGGAATTACTGCTGGTAATCCTCAATAGCTGAGGATTGAAGGTGAATATTGCAGTGAAAGCTGCTTTTTTTTTTTTAACTTCTGCTTGGATTTTATTTTTAGTTATATCAAAATCAAAAATTACATGTGTAGCGCCCTGGTGGAAAGGGTGCTATTGAATCTAGTGTTAATCAGATTGTATGTGGTCTGATACTAATTTGTAGTTTGGTTCATGTGGTTCTCCCCTGAAAAATCTATCATTGCTTTCCATCTGTCTGCTGCCAGAAGTACTACAAGGTTTGCCCTGGTGATAGAACAGAGCAGCCAATGGGATTGCTAGGAGTAGATACCCCTTCCCAGTCAATTACTGTTGAATGAGCCAGTGGTGCATGCTGGGAGAGGAGATAAATACTCGGGGTGGGCCATGTGAGCGCTCTCTTCCTCCCCCAGGCCCATATGTTCTCTCTGGTTAAAGAAGCCTCCCCCCCCACACACACACACACACTTTCAGTGGCAATGTTGTCACCAGAACAGGAAAAGCAGAATCTCCATTAGGAACAAAGACAACCATAAAATTGTTGATTTAATTGCTGTCTGTGTCCCTCTTGGAGATTACCCCTCACCTTCTGACCCAATACCATCAGGAGGCCTCTCAGTGGGTCACAAAACTCAGTAACAACTAGTAGAGATTGTAATCCTTCCTTAGTCTATAAAAAAATTAGACTGGAGATAATTTTTTTAATACCTAATTTGGATGCTCAGGATGTCATGCTCCCACTCACCTGCAACCCTATTCTGTTTCTCATCCACTACAATCTTCTTGTTTAATATCAAAACATTTATTAGACATGTAAACCCACAAAAAAAGTATTTGTTTCGTTTAGTTTTGCATCAATTCGGATTTATATTTCTTTCCTTTTTCAGATTTATATAGTATTTGAGGTTGAATAAAGACACGGGACCATCAAGTTCAACCTTCAATGTGCCTGTGTGTGTGTAATGCGTGCATGTGTGTGTATGAGTCACCGTGTGGTTTAGAAGCACCTGTACCCCTGTATGTTACGGTCTCTTATGAAGGTATCTAATTGATTTTTGAATGAATCAATATCCACTGCAGATACCACTGCTCATGGTAGAGAGTTCCAAAATGTAACCGCTCTGACTGAAAAGAAGCCCATATGCCCTTTGTGGATAAATCTTTTCTCCACCAATTTTAGGTGGTGGCCTCTGATCTTTGTTAGAGTTTACAATAAAAACTTGATTGCTGATGTTGCCATCACCACTAAACATTGTGTACATCAAAATCATGTACCCTCTTCAGCCGCACTTGGTTTCTGGAGGAATATACAGCTCTCCCACTTCCTCCATGCGCTACCCCCCGCCACTGACTTTTCTCGCCCTCTCACGGCCTTTGAATCGGAATGCGATAAATTAGAACACCTTAGACATGCGGTCTCATTCATGTATTCTCTGTTGAATACTCCTATAGCAGATAGTGTCCCCGCTTACATCAGTAAATGGGAACGGGATCTAGGTGTTAGTTTCACTCCTACCCAAATAACGAGACTTCAGTACTTCTCCCTTAAATCCTCCATTCATACGAGAGTTCAGGAATCAGGGTTTAAACTCCTCACTCGCTGGTACAGAACCCCCCAACTCCTCCACTCAATGTACCCATCTGTGCCCAACTGTTGCTGGCGCTGTAACGAAGCTCCCGGTGACTTACTCCATATTTTCTGGTTCTCTCCGAGAGTGACCCCATTCTGGTCTTCTGTGAAGTCCATACTGGGTAAATTCACGGACAGAGAAATCCCATGGGACCCAGCCTTTTTTCTCCTCCACCATAACTCCTTCCCCAGAAAACACTATAAATTGTCTATCCTTCCACACCTCCTGAACGCAGCACGCTGCTGTATTCCAGCGTTGTGGAAATCGTCCCAGGTTCATGTACCCTCCTAATCGCCTCACTTCCAGCGTGAACAAGTATAAATTTAGCAACCTTGTCTCATAGCTTTGATCCTCCAGCCACTTAAATAGTTTAATTGCCCTTAATTAGTTTAATTGCCCTTCTCTGGACTCTCTCCAGCTCCAGGACATCCTTTCTGTGGCTTGGATCCGAAATTCAATTAATTTGGTTTGGATTTCGAATCCATCTGACTTTTCATTTCAGGAGAAAGTCACATGACCGTGCCTGTAATGCAACCCCCAACAGCCAAATAAAACCCATCTGATTGGCCATAGAACAGTCACATGTCTGATTAAGTTTTATTTTGAAAGAAATCCAAATTTTCAGACAGATCCAAAATATTTGTTTAAGGACCTTTCAGATTCATTTGCACACGTTCACATTTGGAAATTCGGATGCATCTGATTGTCCAAATTTAATAAAATTTGTATGAATATTCATTTGGAATGAAACTAAATTTTCATGTCTAACATTTATGAGTTTTATATACCCAAACAAAACATTTACCAGTAAAGTATATGCAACCCATGCTGCCTTTAAATACCTGTGCTTGTCTTCAAGTCAGTTCCTTTGTTTCTGGGGAGGACCTCAAATCTTAAGCACGGGACCCTTACATCTCTTCACTTTGAGATTTAGACCCACCCCTTCCAGGCATTATGCTCCACCCCAGGAACTCATGTGCAGCATGATGCCTGCAGTTGGAGGGGGAGCTATGAACTCAGGTGCAGACTGAATCATACAGTTGGTGGGAGGAGCCAGGAACTCAGGTGCAGACTGAATTATGCAGTTGGTGGGAGGAGCCAGTAACTCAGGTGCAGACTGAATCATGCAGTTAGTGGGAGGAGTTTAATATACCCAAACAAAACATTTACCAGTAAAGTATTTGTGACTCATGCTGCCTTTAAATACCTGTGCTTGTCTTCAAGTCAGTTCCTTTGTTTCTGGGGAGGACCTCAAATCTTAAGCACGGGACCCTTACATCTCTTCACTTTGAGATTTAGACCCACCCCTTCCAGGCATTATGCTCCACCCCAGGAACTCATGTGCAGCATGATGTCTGCAGTTGGAGGGTGAGGTAGGAACTCAGGTGCAGACTGAATCATGCAGTTGGTGGGAGGAGCCAGGGACTCAGATGCAGACTGAATCACGCAGTTAGTGGGAGGAGTTTTATATACCCAAACAAAACATTTACCAGTAAAGTATTTGTGACTCATGCTGCCTTTAAATATCTGTGTTTGTCTTCAAGTCAGTTCCTTTGTTTCTAGGGAGGACCTCACATCCTAAGCCCAGGGCCCTAACATCTCTTCACTGTGAGATTTAGACCCCCCCCCTTCCAGGCATTATGCTCCACTCCAGGAACTCATGTGCAGCATGATGCCTGCAGTTGGTGGGAGGAGCCAGGAACTCAGGTGCAGACTGAATTATGCAATTGGTGAGAGGGATTTTAAAATCCGAGTGACATAAAAAGTTGGAGGGGGACTCGATGCAGAACATGAATCTGAACATCATTTTTTTGGTAGACCGACCTTCAAATTATTATTTTAACATTTCAAAATATAAGCACATGTTTCATTACTAGTACATGTGTAACTTGTACAAAACCTGCAGTGTTATAAATTGCTGTTTTGAAATTTCCTAATTTTTGGATTTCTGTGCAGGCGAACTGGACAATGAAAGAGCCACCTGTTAATTGCTAACAATGTGGCATTTGTTGCTGTGTGCCAATATTACAGAAGTCGGTTTTGGCTCTCTCGCTATGTAGCACTGGCTACAGTCTTGCACACGGGTCTGTGATTGTAGAAAAATCCAAATTCCAAAAAGCACTTTATTTATTCCACTGAATCTCCTCTATATTAATGTTTATGGCACTGTTCATTTATATGAAATTTATTGTTAATGTGACAGATGTACATTTAAATAAATACAATATAGAGTTTCTTTTAAAAAACAAGTGCTCTTATTTAAAGCAGAAGTACAGTCAAGACTCACTCAATACTCACATTAATACCAGGTGATATGCACTGGTACTTTGTTTATCATTGTGAGTTGTGGCGGTATCTGTGTTAAGGAGAGATATTCACCAGAACTGGGATTGGAACCAGATTAGGCAAATTTGCGGCTATTAAAAGCAAAACCCCAATCCAGTGATACAATCTTTAAAATTGAATGGCTAAAATGGTTCTTTGTAAACATAAGCAGATCACTGCAAGACAGCCCGTACTTCATCCCATGTTGTATGTACCATGCCTTCACTGACATGCCTCCTTCAAGTGAATGGGGAAACCAATCAAGAAACTGCAGTTATTATGGCATTTTGGCATGGCATTTTTACATTATTGCCCTTATTTGAATTTAAACTGCACCAATAAATCCAAAGTATTACATTAGACCTAAATTAGGGGCACTGATGTCCCTACAGAGAAAAACTAGCGATGCTGAGAGAAACTGAGTGTACTTGTAACTTCCTGCTGAACTAAAACTCTAACAATGTTTTCAGATGTCCCAGCTATCTGTTGACCACACAACCATTAGATCTAAGGACTGGTAAACGAGAAGTAAAGCCAACATTTTCTTTCACTTTAGTTCCATTTTGGGTCACACGAGTAAATTTACTAATGTACTGCTGACCTAAAGTCAGCATATAGCTACTGCCCACTATACGCCAACAGCGCACAAGTATTATTGTTGGAATCCACCTGGCATTCTGGCTGACAGCTTGGCTCTGCCTCTCTAGAGCCAGAGCCAAATGTGCCCACATCCGCCCATGTCTGTTTCCCCAATGAGCACTGGAGGAACAGAGATGGGAGCGGGGAATCCCTGTGGGAAGAGACCAAGAGCTGAGCGATCATACATTCATGATCGCTCAGGTCTTGGTATATAGAGCTGGCTTTTTATAGCTGCAGTGTCCCACACTGGCTCCAAGCATTGGAATGAGTATATCTTACTCTCCCAATACTTCTCCTTTAACTTTCAAAATAATGTTTTTTGTTTTATTGGGGGGAGGAGGGGGGGGGGTTAGCTGTGCTTTAATAACAATGTAGTGCATCCTAAAGGTGGTGCTATTTCATATGGGGTGAATCGAGACACCATCACCTGTATTTTTAATGGTAGTGGAAGCTGAGCAGCAAATAAAAAATTCTGATGGGGATTATGTCAGTGAAGGTTCTCATTCATCCAGGTCATGGTATATCAGTAAAAAATAAGTCAAGACAACTGGACTTGCTGTATTTTTCTTGAAGACGTTTCACTGGACATCCGACCAGCTTTTTTGTTTTAACACCTCTCTCTGGGCAGGTTAATAACACCTCCTAGCTCCAATTATGCAAATGCTATGAACACCTGGTTGCAACTAACAGATTATGTGGATTGGAGCAACATTCACCATATCTATTCCCAGATAATTTTTCTACAAGTCATTCTGAATTGAGAAAGTTGGTTGGATGTCTAGTGACATGTCTTCAAGAAAAATACAGCAAGTCGCCTTGACTTATTTGACTTGACTTATTTGTTTACAGATATGCTGGGGATTAGCTCACCATGGGACAGAGATATAAAAAACTATTTCACAATTTAACTCGCACTTGCCAGCAAAGTTTTGCATGGAAATTAACTTTTATAGTTGTATCGGAGAAGAATAATGGAAAAACATTCCGATGCTAAAAAAGCAGCACATGCAAAGATCCTAAACACTTACCCAGTGATTTCCTTAGCTCAGTTTTCTTTTCTCTGGATTCTGCCCCTGAGTGTAGTAATTCTGAACTTGCAGACTTACGAACGCTAATGCCCAATGGTGGAAACAGCTGCCTCGTTGCCTAAAAGACACATAGATAATCATATGACAAAATGCTCCAGTCTCACCCAGAAGCAGAGCTAGAAACCTGTTAAATACAACGCAATTATTTTTTTTAACAATATTAAAGGTCACGGGACAGGACTAAAGCCAGGGTCGGATTTCCCACAGGGTCAATCAAGGCCAGGCCTCAGGGCAGCAGGGAGTAGAGGGGCAGCAGGGGTGTTGAATTCAAATCTTCCGACGCCCAGGATATGCAGTTCGGGCGCCGGACGAGTTGTTGTTTTCTACATTTATTTGTAAATGTACAGTGGAGAAGCCACCACTTGTTTTGTACAAGTGATCTCGGCAAAGTCACCGAGATCACTTGTATGCAGCCTGCATACAGGGGGGTGCTTTGAGGAACCTGGCATTGGGGCAGCAGAGAGAGTAAATCTGGCCCTGACTATACCACAGTTGCAAAACTTCCTGGAAAGCCTTTGCACTTCTATGTTTGGTTAGTTGTTGCTTGCTTTTGCTTATAAACACAACCTGCACCTTGGTTATACTTTCTTTCTTAATAAATTTCAGGCAGCATGTTGCTTGAATTTTTAAGGAACACAAATGAAGACTGTCCATGTGTTTATTACTATAACAAATACAATGGGTAGTTATTTTCCATTGTGGTTAATGAATCAATGGAAACAATTAAAACATATTATTTTTTATAGATATTAAGATGAATTTATAACATTCCGCTGCAAACAGTTGGGAACTTTTGATTTTAAAGCACATTTTGTTTCTTTTTCTCAGAATGACTAAAAAGTGGATCTAAAACGATGAACAATAAGGAAAAAAGCCAGGGTGGGCTAAATCTTTGGGGAAAGGCTAGCAATTTTGTAGAAAATAGAAACAATCTTTTAACATAGCTCTCTCTTGTAACATAAGAATTATGTTGTACCATAATTACATAAAAGTGTAAGGCCCTGGACAAAGTACATTGTTTATGTCAGTGGCATTTCACAAAATGCCACTGACATGAAGTCACTGACATACGCAGTATTTCACATTAGGGAAGAGAGAAATTAAGCACAATGTATGAAAGAGAGTATGAAAAACTGTGAAGCACTTACAACAAAGAGCATAGTAGAAGTCCACTTTTTTATGGTCTAGGTACTCTATGAGTAAAGAAGATCAGAGCACTTGCACCAGCAATGTAAAATTTCTCCAAACATGGCTTCTTGTGGACATCTTTCACATTAATGAATTTGGTTTAAATAGTCATGACACAAGTGTGTAAAGAGTGGACAGGTCCTCTTTATTGGTAGACACAAAGCGGTCAGTTCTGGGAAGGTTACCTAACAACTGCTGGAATCTTTCCCATGGCGATTTAGAGCATGAGGCTCAAAGGGAGGGGTCATACATCAGGCATAGGGAACATAGGGGCACAGAGCACCATGGGAGAAAAAGGTCAGCAATTGTGTGGAGGCATGAGTCCTCATTCCAATTGGGAAGTGCAAGGTGCTTGCCCAGCAGGCTGAAGTGGCACATCCCTTAGCAACAAGGCAGACTTATGTATGCCATTATGTACAGCAGGTGCTGAGGCAGTCAGTGAGGTTTTGGTACTAAGAGTTGTGTTCCCTGAGGGTATGTTGGTGGTAATACGTGGCCAAGGTCAACATTTCTG
>NW_017306408.1:248125-307598 GCF_000935625.1 Nanorana parkeri | reverse complement strand
CTTCCCAGTCAGGCTTTGCAAAAGAAACTGACTTTCCATCTGGTTGGTACATGGATTACTACACATGGCACATCCTCTTCACTTTCTGCACTGTCTCAACTGAATGTGCAAACAAATCTTCTATTTGACCAGAAGAATGGAAGTTTTTGTGCCGCAAACCTTCAATAAAAATGAGGCGTTCTCACATACATCATTTCGCCTCCTTCAAAATACCAAACAAATGACTAATTCTCCAAATAATCTGCATATAATTATTTCATTATTGACGGCAAGCACTGTTTGTTTTCGTCTGCATGTCTGTCATTTTGGCTATCCACTAAAGCACATAAACAGGCAAGACTTCTGAAAGCGTAAAATAAAGGTAACAAACGCATGCATACCAAACTGTCAATTGTATTTCGGATGGCGTGGAACCATTCTTTTATGGTGATGTCTACATCCGACTGCAGAAGGATTTCACTTCCTGACAGTGTTGTGATCTGGGAAGAGAAATGTATGGTAAGCAGGTGTTGAAAGATTATTTATTAATACTAAACAAGGCTCGTCCATGGGATTTCTATTGTATCCATATTAATGAGAGAGAGAGAGAGTTAAAGAAGAACTCCAGGTTTTAGAAAAAATTAACCCTGGCAGTCGGGCTACCCCTGCACTGCAAGGGTTAACTGTTCATTATTTTCTCTAGGGGCTTAAATAAAGACTAAATACACACCAGTTTCTTGATGCTGCCTGTCTGCTAAACCAGTCCCCACAGCTTCTTCTCTGGGCTCAGTCGATCTAAGCTCCACTAGTAGCCCCACTGCAAGGGTTCATTTTATTAAAACCTGGATTTTTTTCTTTAAGGCCTTGTTCACACCAAATGCGTTCAGGGTTGTTTTTGGTTAAAAAAATGTGTTTGCATGCGTTTTATGCATTTGCATGCGTTCCAGAGCAGGTAAAATAGGGCTTGCTGCAGTTTTTTTACATGCTCTGGAACTGAACGCTGCAGTGTGAACTAGAGCCCAAAATACCATTGAAATACATTGGACGCAGTTTTGATCCGGTCTGTAACAGATCTGCTCTGCTCCTGGAACGCGCTTGGTGTGAACAAGCCCTAAAGGTGATTAAAACAAATACAGTGGAAGGCAGTGAAAGTGAAAGCCATAAAAAAATCAATTGAAAAAAAATTGTATAATATACTCACCTTACAGTGCGTTTCCTGGCCACTTCCTCTAGGTAATGCTGTTGTCACTGTGGGGTCCTTAGAAAGCCAAATATCCCAAATCTTGTGAGACGACACACAGGAGCACATTCTCACAAGATATGAATTCTTCATCTTTCCCGGGATCATGCAAGAAGTCCAAGTGACATCACCTTTGCCTATTTGAGCCTGTGAGGTCTGTTTTAAAATGTATGTAAACCGTAACAATAAACTTATCTTATTTGCTACCTTTTATAGGTTAAATACACCATTGCAACCATTTTGTTATATCTGTTTGATAAGCACAAAAAATACTTGTTGACCATGTCAGATGTTCAGAGCTTCCCTTTATCCTTTGCACTCTTCCTTTGTTATCTCAAAGAGTCTAATTAGCTCTCCCAGATCATCTCTTGGACTTGTCAATGCCTTAAGAGCTGAGTGCATTTCTGCTAGATCAACATGTATTTTTCTGTACTTGCAGGAACTTTAAAGGGATAAAATATGGGAACATATGCATGGATTGCAAAGATGTTCTCCATATATCTTTTCCCTGATATGTACTTTAAGGAACACTTCAGTCAAAATGAAAAGAAGCCTTAAAATTCATATACGGTACATAGAATATCTGGGCAAAGTATCTGTTTTTCTTCTAGGAAAATCTGTAGTATATCATACCATCTTATCAATTTAAATTACCCTTTGGCTAGTAATCTGGTATTCTGGAAGACTGATTATTGAGCCATGTGACTGTGACATTGTTTGTTCATTGCAATTTTCTTGCCTTTTCAGAGTGAGATAGGGAAATGTCAAAGCCACAAAAGATGCAGTTCTTCCCAGAAGCACATTATGAAGGGATCAATCCAATCCAAAAAGTTTCTGGCTTAGGTAGAATCTGAGGAATCCGGAAGCAACGTAGTTCCTAGTTTAGTTCATGTTCAATTTTTTGTGTTCCTGTTCACCTTGGGGTGTTAATTCCACCTAATACTAATAAATGAAGAATCCAGCAAGAAGATTGGGAGCTTCTCATAATAGCCGAGGCAGTTGTGCAGACTCTGGAGCGCAGATATCTCACCAATAGAGTACCAGTGATACATTAGGAGCCATACGATGATTTTAAGAAGAGAGAACATGGAAAACCACTACACTGAACCCAAAGATGCCCTCAAAAACACCCTGCCAACTAGCACTCAGCAAACTTGTCCAATTTACTTTGAAGACCACAACCACTTTCAGAAACCTACTGATTTTCAATGCTGGCTTTGTCACCCAGCTGCAGATAGATCTCAAAAACCCATCAAAAAGCAAGGGCTTCTAATTGCATCTGAACAAACCTCAAAAGAGTGAGCTGTGGTGGCCCCACATCTACTCAACAGATCGGGAAAACCATTTAGTACATGTTTCCGATGTGTAACCCCCACCAATCAAAATAAGGGGAGAGATGGTGTTGTTACATTCTCCCTAAATAGAAGACCATTTTAGCTCTCTAGACTTAACAAATTAAATTGGAACTAAACTCTGAAAATAAAAGCTTGCTATGAGCTGGATATCTTTGGTAGAAGAGGCATGCAGCATCCTATCTGACAATGTCCTATCTTTCCCCTAGGAATTTTTTTATTTTCTATGTACAATGTATGATGATTGCACTGAGAAGTACACTCCTGGGTCATGGAGATGCCTGGAAAAGAGTTGGGTGATGGGAATGATGTACCTCCTCTGTGCATGATTAGGATTACATCATCAGTAGCCACCAAATTCCTGTGGAGGAAATGGTGGCAAGGGATGGATTGGATATTGACAGTCTGGATCAGACAGCACTAGAGGGGGGCAAACTTGCACAATATGGCAGTATACCACCCAGCAATTCTGCTATAAAGTTAACCTGTGCTTTGCCTATGCCGTATGCAGTGTAAAGCAACAACACTTTCATGTCCACCGCCATTTTCCCACACATTCTTACTTTACCTTTACTCCCACACTGCTCCTTTTGTCTGCCTAAAGCAAAAAGGAGTGCCTTTTACTTCTTAGTATTGGCGAGCGTGTGTATCTCCCATGATACAGCACTGGGAACCTAAGTGGCCAATTGCCATGTCCACAAATGTCACATAGGGGCAGAAAGAGAGATCTTAGCACTGAGATATCTCTAAACAGACCAACATGGAGCTTACACATGGCTTTTACTCTTTGATCCCAAAGGGAAATGCAATAGCTTTGTTCTTTAGAAAGAGAAGGTGAGTTTAAGCAGCTGCGTGGGCAACCATTTATGTGGACCTGTTTCTTTGCTATGCATAAGCAAAGCACATGTTCGCTTTAAACCTCCTTTAAGGTCATTCCATTTACCTACTTCTTAATTTAACCACTTCAAGACCAGGTGTTCAGGCCCCCTTCCTGGCCAGGCCATTTTTCAGTATTCAGCGCTGCGGTACTTTGACTGACGTTTATTCCGTCATGCAACGCTGTACTGAAATTAATTTTATACCATTTTTTGGGGACAGATAGAGCTTTATTTTGGTGGTATTTAATCACCACTGGGGTTTTTATTTTTTACTATAATTATGAAAAATTACCGAAAATTTGTGGAAAAAAAAGTTTTTTTTTAACATTATGTTAGGAAACATTTATTATTACCCAGTTTTTTGGTAAAATATAAAAGTCGGGGTCACGTCGGGTAAATAGACACCAAACATGTCAAGCTTTAAAATTGCGCGCACCCGCGAAATCGCAGAAAACTACCATACCCAAAATTGGCCATAGGCGACACTTTAAAAGCTTTTACTGCTCATCAGTTTAGTGTTATCAGTGATTGATGGCCCTAGACTTATTGCTCTCACTGCGGCGTTCGCAGCGATATGTAACATGTGCGGCGTAATGGGCGCAATCGTCTTTTTTGCCACGTATGCGCCCCGGACACCTGTTTGCATGCGTGTATGTATGGGTGGGGACTTTAATTTTTTTTTATTAATTATTTTTTTATGTGTTACTTACATTTTTTTTGGGGGGGTGACTTTCATTTTTTTTTTTCATTGAACTTTATTGCTACCACATACGGGGCTAATAAAACCCCCCTATGTGATAGCTAAATATGTGGCAGGTCCTCTTTATGGAGACATCAGGGGTCTCCAAGACCCCATAATGTCACCTAGGACCCCCCAAAAGAAGCTGATGAAGCACAGATCTGCTCCATCAGCTTCTTTCCAGCTTCCGAAGCTGGAGAGTGACACAAGAATGCGGAAGTGATGTAATATACAACACTTCCACATTCTTTCAGAGGAGAGGGGACCGGTAACAGCGGGACAACGGCGTGGGGGACAGTGGAGGGGGCGCACCGATCGTTGCAACATACAAGCGATCCGCCGGCTCTACAGCCAGCGGATCGCTTGTACAGTATGTTAACAGGCATCACTGCCTGTTTTTAAATATCGGCCATTTCCCGCTCGCGGGCGTGTCTGGGCGGACGTCTAAAGGCGCCCACTCAGATCTAGAGAGCTCCCGGCCGGCCGGTTTTTTTACTACGGCCGGCCCGGAGGTAGTTAAAAAGAAAAAAAAAACTTTTAGAAGACTGTTGACTTCCATTAAATCCTGTTCTCCAGCAACAAATGCGCAGAAATCTCAATATATACCCATGTCCTCTCATGTGAACAAACCCTTTAGCAGTTGCAGATAAATGTGATAATGATAGTAATAATCACAGAAGTAATGAAAATAAAGTCCTAGGTATTGCCGAGGATTTAAGCCACTTATAAAGAGCAGTGCCGTCGCATATTGATGCGAGCAAACCTTTGTATCGCTCGGAGAGTCTCTGTTTTATTTCTCGCAGATTAACTGTGCTTCTCTATTTTTATCTTTTCAATTTGGCTCATAATTGTACCATCACATCACAGCTCTGTCAGTCCATATTCGAAGTGCTAAAATTAACACGAATGTAGTAATACTGAAAACGGAACACGTCGGAGCAGAAAATATGTTAATGTACAATTTAGTACAAACATTCTATACTGTGAAATGGCTCGTGCCAGTAGACCATTTCACTATACAGAATACATTTGTAATGATGTGAAAGCATAGTTCAAGCTAAGCAGTAGGCACAGTTTCTCTTCCTTCATGCTGTTACGTTCGCCACGCACACACATCAATTCTACATCCTTTTTTTATTTTTTTATTTACTGAGACTTTGTGATCATATTTGTACATATTTTCTTTCAAAAGTGCCACATATGTGGTGTTTGTTTTATTTCCTACATTTTAATAAAAATTGTGAATTCATTAATTTCCTATTAATTATTATTTATTGGTGTGTGTATAAATATAGAAAATAATTAATAGGAATAATAATTTACCCTATATTGATTTTTGTATTTAAGCTCATTTCTGTCTCCAGGCCTGATGTCTCTTCAAACACAAGGATTACAATGCTACCTCTATATGCCCTACATGCACCATGTAGCACCATTGTCACCCTATGATAAGCGCTCCTGCTGTAGCTCCTGCTTCCTATCTGTGAATCTGTTCAGTTCTTCACTACCCACCTCCTCTGTGATTGGCTGTACAAAAAAAAATCACCTATTGCTGTGACACAGAGAGCTGCTGAGCTATGCACGCCTCATAGAATTTAAAAGACAAACCTGGAGATATTAAGTGGAGGTGCTACATGACTGTGGGGAGGGCTTGTCCCCTGGGAAAGGATTAAAGATGAGGAATAATTAGTGGGTCTTATCTGATTGGAGGAGAGGGTCAGGTGGCCGGGAGGAGCCACATGGGAAGGAACTTTAGGGGCTGCTGGGAATCCTTTCTGGAAAGTCGATGGAGGAAGCAAGTTGTCCCACCCACCCTCCCGTTTTTCAGGGTGCAGGTGTTACAACAGCTTGGCGGATAAGGGGGTCTTTGGGATTTAAAAACAATGTGAGAAGGGCACAAAATGAGGGGAGTATTTGGTGGTTTGGTGCTTCGGGGAGCTTGGCTCCTTCAGGAAGTCGGGCATAGAATTTGCAGGAATTGTCCTCGAGCTGATGGGGGTGCAGGTGGGGACATGGGGTGAATTTACAAAAACCCATGCCACACAGTCCGTGTGTTCTATTGGGAACTAAAAAAGGGGGCAGAATTGATGAATCCAACAGTCAAAAAAAATGTAAGCTAATATAGCCCCATCACCTTTTGTGAGGTGGCTACTAGAAATGTATTGATTGCCAGGGCTGTAGTCAGCCTGGCTGGATTATAGTTGGCATTTATCTGGTTAATTCCAGGTGTCCTGGCATTAATTGCATCTACCTGGGTGGAGTCCACTGTAGTGTGGGGCAGCCAATGAGGGGCACTGTGAGTGTAGGTGCAGTTTAGCAGCCAATGACTGGGGTTTTCTCAACCTGTGTTGCATGCTGGGATAGTGTACATATACTCCAGGGTATTGCCAGGTGCTCAGTCTGGTTCGGGACCAGCCATCCATTAGTCCAGGTTGGTGTGCTGTCCAGCCTGCCCCCCAGGCTCGGCCTGGGGCCCGGGATGCTGGAGTGCATGAAGTATTTTGCTTAGCCTCAAGTGTGGCTGTTGCTAGAGGAGTAGAACCAGGAAAGCTGAGGGCTGCTGAAGGTACCTGGAACATAGTGGACCTCAGGAACAAGTCTGGTGTCACTCCTGTTCAGGATCTGTGCTCATTCCTGCTCATTTGCTACTCAAATTGCTATTCGCTGTGCTACAAATGGATCTGCACTGAGATGCTAAAATGGGCTGGTGAGTCTGGAGTCTATGTCTGTACCACCCTGAATGTCTAGCATCCCTATACACTCTCTCCCCAGTGTGAAGATGTTAATAAAAGTTATTCAGCATTCTACTTCTGGAGTTGATATCAACTTTGTGGGCACTAGAAAAAGGGTAATGCTAATGGAGCAGCTGAAGACCAAATCCCATCTGTATTCAAGCCACCTGAGTGGTCCTGACTGCTGCCCGAGATATAGTAATTTGTTTCTTATTTTGCCCCAACATACATTTTAAAGGAGAACTATGAGATGAGTGATTTCCACTCACCTCATAGTTCTAGCCAACCTGTGACAATGAGACTGTCACAGGTCGGCTCAGTAGATCGGGAGGTGAGCGAACACATACCAGGTTCGCTCACCTCTCAATCCTGTCACGGCTCTCTGCCGTGACAGGGGGAGGGGCTGGATTCCCCTCTCCGATCTGCCAGCGCTGACTGGCGGAACAGACGGGGGAGGGGGCGGGTACAGCTGGCTCTGCCTCTAGATAGGCAGAGCCAGCTGTCACTCACGCAGCTGGGCGGATCCCGTCATCTACGTCGGGATCCGCTCTGGCTGCGGCGTCTCAGTATACCACGAGCTGTAGCTCGCGGTATACTGAGCTTAGGGTAACGGGAGGACGCTAGTTTGTGTCCTCCCGTTACCCTAAGGAGAACTATGGGGAAAAACACTGACCCCATAGTTCTCCTTTAAGTCCACCACACATGTTGTAATGTTAACTGTGCACTCTCCTTTAGATTTACCAACAAATATGTGATGCAATGTCCTGCCCGATTGCATACCAATTGCAAAACCGATTGCTACAAGCTCGCTCCCGGAATAGACTACAATCTCAACACAAATGAGCTTGACAAGCTTGGAGCGCTGACTACTTTACCACACACACAGGGACCATGGGGAACAAAAGTAGCCCCCCTCCAGGAGGAAGGACAGTGTCAGCACCCATTCAGAGATGATTGGAGGATCTACAGCCAAGTGATACACAAATAAGATACATTTCTGTTAATAGTTAAGATGCTTGGATGTATTTTTAAGATATAACTCCTGAGTTTAGTGTCACTTTAAATTTTTTTATGGGTTCAAGATTTGTGATATTTATATTTTGTATTACTAATAAAAAAAAAATTCTCGCAGTGCAGGATTGCTTTCTTTTGGTATTGCTAACGAAGCTCTGATCTGGAACAATTAAGCATCAAGTGAAGTCTCAATAGTCAGAACTCATGTTTATTCTGCGTCAGCGACTGACTAGGAAGAGAAGCCAGAATCAGCCTGATGCAATATTTCTATGACAGGTTCGCTTAAAAATGTCCAGGAATATGTTATATTCATCAAATATTGGCAGAAAGAGGTTAAATCGCGAGCGAAAGAGACAATTACAGCTGGTGGAATCAGCATCCATTTGTGTGCTCTGAGCTCCGTACATCCTCCTCTGTGCAGCTCCAGCCTTCAGAAGAACTCAGTAAAGAAGCTTTTAAAGACTGCTACTGCTCTCTACAGTTTAAAAGCATCCACTTCTTAATTACATGTGATAATTCACTTTGTTTTTTTTTCTTCCTTCTATTGCCATCAAAGCTAGCTTTTTTTTTTTTTTTTTAGTTAAAAAATATTGAAGCTCACTTTATATATATTGACTCTACGGCTCCTGTGATAAATGAGCCTTGCAAGGGTTTTCCACAAAAGCGTAGTTGCACTTTGCGCTATCTAAATTTCAGCCCCTCTGGGGAACGGGTATTACTAGATGCAGTTAGCTTTGAGCCTGGCTGGCGATTGACCGATTTATGATCACAAGGCTTCAAAACTGATCTATAAGTCGACAATAAAAAAAAAAAAAAAAAAGCAAAGCGTTATTATGTTGGAGTTTACTGGAGGCTGGCGCGCGGTGGTAAGTCTAGCGCTTCACTGGGACGAACATACTGAAAGACCTACAGGAATTCCAAGACAAATCTGCATGAATATGAGAAATCACAGGACTGTCATTTCTCATATCAATCATGATCTGCTCTTGTTAAATAGCTTTTGAAAGCTTGTCTTAATACGTGGAGCACTTAAGGCGTAGTCTGACATAAATATGCATGTGATTTTTTTTTTGCAATCTTAAATTTGTTAAGTCAATACGGAATTCAAACTGTTTTTTTTTTTTCTTAATCATTTAATCTTATACTAATCTTACGCAAACATATTTTACAGAAAATGTATCACCTCGTATTTATTCAAATTATGTATTTACCAATTTTAAATGTATTTATTTTTAATAAAAAAAATTGCATTTATATGGATAACAAACATTTATTTAAATTGGTCTGCATTTAATCTAAAAAAAAGTACATTAAACTCAGAAATTAATTCTTAAAAATACATTCAAGTAACTTAACTATTAATAAAAATGTATCTTATTTGTGTATCACTTGGCTGTAGATCCTCAAATCATCTCTGAATTGGTGCCGACACTGTCCATCCTTCTGGTGGGTGACTACTTTTGTTCCCTATGGTCCCTGTGTGTGTTGTAAAGTAGTCACCGCTCCAAGCTCGCTCCCAGAATGGACTACAATCTCATGGTTAGTTTACTAACTTATATTAAAGTTAGAGACCATCACTGGAATGATCTTGGAGCGGTGACTACATTACACCACACATGGGGACCTTGGGGAACAAAAGTAGTCACCCTCCAAAAGGAAGGACAGTGTCAGCAACAATTCAGAGATGATTTGATCTACAACCGAGTGATACACAAATAAGATACATTTTTGTTAATAGTTATGGCACCTGAAAGCATTTTTAAGATTTAACTCCTGAGTTTAGTGTCACTTTAAGGCAGGAAAATTAGACTTCTTAATATCTTTGTAATATCTCTACATAGGTTTAATGTTTAATTCATCACCTGCAAGAAAAGAAAGGACTTCAGGAGGATGCTATTTTTTTTATTGACAGGCCAGTAAGGGAATACCCCACCCACCGGACGTGTAAAGGATATCTATAGTGTATATTGTGTCTTCATTATACACATGAATCATAAAATGTTTTAAAACTATAATTTCATAAATATTCATTTTTTCAGTCATGCAGTTATTAAAAAAGCTACATAAGAATATTAAATATTTGCTATTTTAACCAGCAGAAGAAGCCCTAGACTAATTTTAACATATGTATCATAATTTTACTAATCTAAGCGGCTTTGCCTAAAAAATGATGTTATTTACTGAATAGCTAATGCTTGCTCAAACTTAGGGGCCAATTAATAAATCTTACGCCGGTTTATAAATCTTCAACCATACGCTGGGCGACTGCCATTTACACGGCATTCTTGACACTTGATGGAGTCAAGGAAGATAAGAAATTCCTATGCTCCTCGGCTACATCGAGTGTCAGAAATGCCATGTAAAGGCATTGGCCCAGCGTATGGGTATGCCTGGATGGAAGATTTTTAAAATTGGCCCTTTAGTGTTGTCCCTACGATCAAATCAAAGCTGACCATGCTAGTTTGGCCCATTTACCGCATGGCAACCACATGACTTTGTCCAGTCCCACCTTTCACACTTTGTCTTATTGTGAAATAAGTCTGGTGGACTGAACGACACTTATTTGCATCAGGCCCAAAGCTACGCATGCAGAAGTCATCACTGTGAACTAATTAGTGAAAATTCGGATATCTGTTTGTTATTGCAGCACTGCGAAAAGTGACATTGATGCCGAATGGGGAAATCTACAGAGATATCAACAGCAGCCCAGCCATGCAGAGACATTTAAATTAAATATGCCTGTGAAATGTTATATACAGAAATCATTAGTGACATTACCCTTCATAATTATAAGAAATATTTATGTCAGAAAACAATGGCCCTTTAAAGGGAAAGTATATTTCATTTTTTTTAGCTGTATGTGAATATGATAAACTCTATGTAAAAAATCTTAAAGCATATGTAAACCTAATCCCTAGAATCTAACAACACCATAATATGATTTTAGAAGTCATTTCAATATGTCTGCAGCTTTTATTAAAATAGTATATTTTATTAAAATATACCTGGTGATCCTGCCATGGAGGTCCCTGCTCATGCACCTCCTTTTAGGGTGACAACACTGTGTCCTTGTATATCAATTGCGCTCCTGCATTGTCACTCTGTCACATGGGCTTCCATTGGAGACTAGAAGTGTCCACTTCAGCAAACTTTATGCAGGCATTGTCTGGTGTTGTCACCTGGCTTTTCCCCCGGGTCTCACTTAAACCTTTAATACAAGCAGCAGTATATATAAACATGTGTACACTAAGCTTGGCCACAGCACACATATCTGAACATGTACCGTGTAATGAACCAGCACAGCAAATACTGTGGATCTTTTTTTTAACTTGTATTATTTTTTAACAATCACCTTTATGTCTGGACATATTGTGTGGTTTTGTTTCTGTATGAGAAGCACATTTAAAATCCATAACTGTGGTCAGATAGATTCAAAAACATCTGATAATTTTTTTATTTTTTTTAAGTTTAGCCATCGTATGTTTAGAAGCTGGATTGTACATTCCATTGTAAAACTCTGCACAGACCTATTTTAAAGTATTATTATCATTATTATTACAGGTATTTATATAGCACCGACAATTTACACATCCCTTTACATGCTGCACATTCACATCAGTCCCTGCACTCAAGGAGCTTACAATGTAAGGTCCCTATCTCACATGCATACAGGGACAATTTTGACAGGAGCCAATTAACATTCCAGCATGTATTTGGAGTGTGGGAGGAAACCGGGAAAACCCGGGGGAAACCCTCAAGCACAAGAAGAACAACATGCAAACTCCTTGTAGATAGTGTCCTGACTGGCAGTATGCATGTGCGATAGGGACCTTAGAGGTTGTTCTGTACATGCAGAGTATAATGGGTGCCCCTGGCATTTGCATAGCTGCAAGGTAGTGGTGTTTGAATTTTGTGGCAGTTCTGAAAAATTGCTGCAAGTTGCAAATTGTTTAGCCAAATAAAGCGGTAGTAAACCACATTATGGCACACTTACCCTAAAAAGGTCCCCCACTATAGCCATTGTCCCTACTTCCGGGCTCCCATGCATCCTCTCCAACTATTGGATAGTCACTGATGATGTATCTCCTGCACATGCGCATCTTAGAGGTGCCGTGAATGAGCTGAAAGTGTACACTACATGGCGCATGCACCATACATAAAACATTGCTCCGGGAAAGGGGAGAAGCTTTTTGGCTTTTTTGACTTTGTGAGTCTGTTCTTCCAGAAATGTCTACCTCCCAGCAATTTTTTTTTCACTTTACTTCTACTTTATTTTTTATTTTTTTTAGTTTTGGATAGAACAGGGAAGGGCTAGAACCGATGTCAAGTTTTCATTCTTTATTCTTTGTCCCTGATAGGTAAATTCATCCCCCTGTTTGTCCTGGTCCCCATTGACACCAAGATGTAAATAAAAAATGTTACAGCTGTCACCAAAACAAGAGGTTAGGCAAAAGTTTCCAATGGGGACAAGTGTTCCAGTGTAATCTGTCAAAGAGGGGAGCTACCATTACTTTATAGAGATTTACTCTGACTTCCGGTTGCACCTCTGGTACAGGAAGTGGTAGGAAATCTCCCCAACAGGACGCAGGGAACAAAAAATAAAAAACTGCCATAGAGTTTAATCCTCCCCTACTCTATCCAAAATGTAAAAAAATGCGTCTTGGGCTATACATACATTGTAAACTGGAGAGGTCATTTATTAACAATACACATTGTTTAGTTTAGCAATTGTATACATTACAGTGAATGTTTAGTAATCGCTTTCTTTTATCCATAGACCAAGGTGTGATCCTTTACCAAAAATTACTTCAGCGTTTTTTTAATCAAGTAGACCAGCTTTTGAAGATATATCTTTTCTTAAATATGTTGCTGCAGAACATAGGATGTTGCATGTTTTAAAGTCTTTAGACATGTAAACTATCTATGATCAACCTAACGTTATTTAATTTAAAAAAAACCCAAAGGTTCTTTATTATGATTGTTAAGTTTTAGTTTACTCTTTTTTTGTGCTACAATATTATTGAACCATTTTAGGCTAAGACAACATTCTTCAGTGACTGAAGTGGCAACAGTGACACCTGTAGGTTGGAAGAAGATTAGCTCTGCTCAGTGATACCTGGAAGAATAGCTAATTATGCAAAAAAGTAATAATGAAAAAAAAATATTCTTCTTTGACATAACTTATTGTGTAACTGATCTTCTATGTTTTGTGATAAAATTCTGCAACGGGATTGGACAAATATTAGCACTGCTGCTTTACCAAATAATGGACACAGCTAAACATCCTTTATATTAAAATCGATACCAACAACATGAAGTTGATGTCATTTCAAACAAGAAATGCTACAGTAAAAAACACTGTAAGTGTTTACAGCCATACACATGTGGAATTTAAAAAAACTAGCATGTATGTGTAGCCATTGATGCATCTGAATTCCCATTCCCCAAAAAGCGTGTTTTCCATTGATGACTAAATTGGAGTCATACTTTTTGCTGGTGCTTGGTTGGGGCAGGCATAGGCACAGCATGGCTCCCACTTAGGAAGATTATTCTGCATAATTCAACACCACTGACTGCCTAAAATAGCTCCAAAAAAATCACACACACACACAAAAAAAATTGATTTTAGTTGACTGGTTTACAAGCTTACCTAATTTCCATATTAGCAACCCTAAAATTTACAGAAACTGACAAACCTGTTAGTAGGCTATATCTGAAACAGTTCTGCTTATATTTAACCTCATAATTATGGATTAGCTCAGATTAGGATCGAAAACGGTCCAAACTTGAGGTCCACCAAACCTAAAGGGAGCTCCCTTCAACCATTGAAGGAAGCTCCTTCCAAATCCTGCCGTCTTCACCTTCGTAACATCTCCAATATATGCCCCTTCCTCACCAATGAAACCACAAAGCTGCTCATCCACTCACTCGTTGTCTCTCATCTTGACTTATGCAACTCCTTCCTCATTGGCTTACCTCTACACAGGCTATCCCCCTTCAATCTATCATGAATGAGGCTGCTAGACTCTTCCACCTAACCAACTGCTCAGTGTCTGCAACCCTCTCTGACAATCCCTCCACTGGCTTCCTATGGCCTAAAGAATAAAATTCTAAATATTAACAACCACTTAAAAAGCCATCCACAACTCTGCCCCCGGCTATATCTCAAACCTTGTCTCAAAGTATCACCCTAACCTTCCCCTCCGCTCTTTCAAAGACCTAATGGTCTCTAGCTCCCTAGCCAACTCCTCCCATGCTCACCTCCATGACTTCTCTAGAGTCTCTCCCATCCTTTGGAACTTTTTACCCCACGTCAATCTATCTACTACTCTGACTGTGTTTAGGTGATCCCTAAAGACTCATCTCTTCTGGGAAGCCTATGCTGCCTCAAACTAACCACTGAGCTATCACTTTCTCAAACAATTCATCCCCACACTGCTATCTCCTCATGTATCACTTGCCCCTCTTCTTTAGATTGTAAGCTCTCACAGGTAGGGCCCTCCTTACCATTTTGTCTTGTAATTGTAATGTCTTCCTTATATTGTAAAGCGCTGCACAAACTGTTGGCGCTATATAAATCCTGTATAATATTAATAATAATAATGCTGCCCAATTAGTTGTGAGCTGGGATATAAGCAAAGAGTTTGGATGCAGTGACGTCAATTACCTCATGTGGTTACATGCCCATATTTGGTAAATTACATTTACCTAATATGGCTATGTGGCCATATAAGGTCATTGATGTAAGCAATGGGTCGGAATGCAGTGACATCATTGACATTATATAGCTACATATCTATATTTTGTAAACTACATTCAACTAATATGACTAAAGTATGTGGCCATATAAGGTCAATCACATGAGCACAAACATCCCGCCTCTTTGCTTACATGCAGCTGTGGGGCAGATCGTCTGGCCCACAGCTGATTGGGTAGAGGTGGGTAGTAGGATCTAGGTGTTCAATGCTGGACCTCTGTTGCATATTATTTGGGTTTTTTAGCCGTCTGTTTCCCCATTGCAGAGATTTACCTTAACTGCCTGTCTCAGTGGCAGCGATCATGAGAGCAGTAAGTGAGGAAAATCTCCCCAATGAAGGCACAGACAGATATCACTACACATTTCTATGCAAAAAGAAAAAAAAAATGGAATTCCTTTCTAAAGAACACCAGTGATTAGGAAAACACGGATTGCCATTGAAACATAGCCTGCCACTGAAGGCTTGTTTCTAAACATTTTAGTTGCCTGGCTATATTTGTCTTCGGTGCTTCTGTGCCACTGCCCAAGAACAAGCATGCAGCAAACGTGAGTGATAGAATGGTCAGCATTCCGAAGATGGTGACTGAGAAACCGGTGAAAATAAAGCATCAGTATGACAGCCAGGCATCAAACATTTTTCAGAAGGAGAGTCAGGAATGGCATATTTCTCCCATGACAGGTTCCCTTTTGCATTCTCCGTTCTGCAATGGCTGCCTCACAATTATTTATTTTATGTCCTTGTTTAGAGATTTCGTAGAACAATTTAGTAAAATGTGTATTAAAGAGCACTGACACGGTCCAGCAGATAAGGAATTATTGAAGAGAAGGAGTCTTTTCTCATCTTTTCCATTAGTGACTGTTTAAACTCTTCCTATTAGTTTGGAAATGTCTTTTTTTCCAATTAAATGTTAATGAGATGTTAAATCAAGGTTTTCCCTGCATGTTTGCTCTGATTTTTTCAGTTGGATGTCAAAGATCCTATTATGGAATTTAAAAGGGTAGTGGACACCCCCGGTCTGTTGGCCAACATTGGTTCTCTCTCAATTAATGCCACCACAGCTTAACTGGCACTATTCTAAATACCTACAGTGCCACTAACTATATGAATGAGCAAATGACGGCTGTTTGAATTGCCGCTCGCGACTTCCAGAGGCGATACAATCTTTCAGTTTCAGAGGCACTTGAAAATTCAATGGCTGGATGGCAAGTAAAGTGTAAAAAAAAAAAAAGATGCAGTAATCCCTCGGAATGGAGTTTACAGAAGCTGCATTTCTTCTATAAGCATTCCTGCTATATTATTCGGCGTTGTGTAAGTGAACACAGAGGCTCTAAATCATAAACACTCAAGCAGCTTTACATACGCCTTGTGCAGAAGCACAAAAGTCTTGTGATAAAATACAGTTCTATTTAATTACTTTGGCTAACTGGTTGATTTATTACAAAGCTGTGGTCAGTGCGTTTCATTGTTATTCGTGTTTTGAGCGTCTCATCGTTACAGTGCAGGGTGGGGAAAAAAATTAGCGTTCTGTGCAGATGAATATAATTTTGCGTCTATTTATATTTTTAAAGTTGAACTCCGGGCACACACATTTTTATTTTAATATGTTCCTCAGTAGACACAAAGGATATAAATCTACTTTGTGTGCGCCAAATGCCTTTGCAAACTCAGATAACACCTTGTCAATATACCGTGTTTCACCGAAAATAAGACACTTTCTTATATGTTTTAGCTCAAAAAAAAACCACACTAGGTCTTATTTTTTTTTTAATGTACAACAATCCCCACTTATTCATGTACAATAGTCTACATGTATTCAGGGCAATCAGGAGTGCCGTACCTTTCCAAGAGCAATTTGCTATCCAATCGCTGGCCAGAATAAGTGAAGCGCACTTTCACTATCAATTCCTCACAGGCAGAGTGCATTTGGTATCACTCCGCCTGTGACAGGAGACGGCGCTATAGAGGAGGCATCGGCTTATGCGGCTCTGCTCCCTGCGGTGCCGCCTTGCTTCCTCTAGCGCTGGCTTTGTTGGCACCGCTGATTCTTTCCTGCCTCTCCCACGACTCTTCAAGTTCCCCCTGATGCCACCACTGGCCCTGGAAATGGTCACATCTGGGTCTTATTTTTGGGGTAGGTCTTATATTTTAGCAATTCCCAAAAAAAGTACTAGGCCTTATTTTTGGGGTAGGTCTTATTTTTGGGGAAACAGGGTAGCAGTGATGTCATCACTGGGCTGTGCATATTCTGTGCAGAGAGCAGAGTACTGGGAGGGGCCCAGCAGGTACCTCCCACTACAGGCTGTATGCATAAAACTATAGGAAGGGCGGAGACAAGACCAGTCACCCTGCATAAGGAGAGAGAGCAGCAACCGGTCTTTATTATAGTAAGCTCCTACACAGAGGCAAAGTTTCACACTGGATTACTGCATAGATCTGGAAGAAGTACACAAAATGCACCAACATTCAAATAATTGGTACATTTTTAAATATAACTCCAGCCAAAAAAATTGTTTTTAGTTTTGGATAGCATAGGGAAGGGTTTACCCCCTGTAACATTTGCTTTGCTGTGTGTGCCCCCGTTCAGAAAATTTTGCCTCAATTTCTGTCCCTGTGACAATTGGATTTGGAAAATATTGGGTTGTCAAGGAAATAAGGATTGGTGATAAAGCTGCAGCAGAGACACCTTTTTCCCATGATAACGCTTACAGGAGGGAATTTCCCTTCTTAGGGGTAGATTTTCTCTCACTTCCTGTTGTCTCAAGGACAGGAAGTCAGATACATTTTTTCTAATGAGGATACAGACAACAGAAAAAACCTCACAGTGACCTGGAAGAGGCGGGCACCCCTCGTCTGCATATCTAACAAGAGCCAACATCCTGTAATGTACGTATAGCACTATAAACCAGACCCAAAAAGGTGGGCACTCCTCGTCGGCACGAGCGCGGTAGCATTACAACTACCCCTGCTGTACAGTAATAATGTAAGTCGGATGTTTGTTACTCAGGGACTGCCTGTATATAGATAGCTATAGATTTATATTATACTTACAATGGACCTACGTTCCAGCAAACCATTGCGCGTGGTAAAGCACTACTGTGTCTTACGGTGAGCTGCACTGGGTGAAAAGGATTAGTCTGGTTTTCAATGCACTGGGTTGTGTTGGCCATTTGAACATTTGTTACTATATGTTGAATCATTGGGAGGTAAGCTCAACTTGATGAGGTTGTCTTCTTGTTCTGATTTAACTATCTAAAGCAAATATGTCAATTAGAAAGCCCACAGTCCAGAAATGACCCGCCACAGGACTTCCTTAGGCCCACCAGTCCTGAGCTTTGTACCGGCAAGCAGGATTTTTTTTTTACTAGCTGACACTAAGAACTGGAGCTCAGCCGGCCACCCTCTAAGGACCCCGCACCTCTTTCTGAGGACCCCCCACCTCCACGTTTCTCTTCGGTACCTCCCTTCTGGGCCGCAGGTTTCTTCTTGCCCGCACGTTTTTACACGTTTGTTGACATGTTTTGGTGGGCCGCCAACATACATCTATGGGCCACTCCATCAAAAATGTATGTCAAACACAACATGCACCGCTGTTATACCTTGCATTAAAGCACACAATAACAATGCACAAAAGTGTAAAAGTAGTCTTAGCTATTCCTGGCTAATTTCCAATACATTAATTTCCATATGTTGCAGAGGATGCAAGGGGTTAGTGTCATGTTTTAAAGCAAATTGGAGGTTGGGGGTGCAATAGGGCTCACAATAATGTGTAAGTATGCACATCACACATATGCATTATGTGGAACTTACCTCTAGATTTGTCCTCCTCCAATGATAATAGCTTGGTGCTTTCCATTGCTGGGCCATCTTCTTTTCCAGTGGAGGCTTCCTTCATCTTTAGCACAAGGTGAGCAAGTGATGATACAACGCAATGGAGTTGTAGCATTACAGCCATTGGCTATAACTCTTTGGCACTATGCATGCGTCCAAGGAAGCATTTCTTCCAAAAACAAGAGGCATACAAATTCTCTTTTAGTAGAATACTATGAATACTTTGCCCACCAGCATTTTATTTCTGTCTTCAGTTCAACTTTAAAAACTTCCTAATTAGCCCTTCAGGTTATATTATCACATTTTTACAGGCCAACTACCCCATATGTTTAATCAATGTTTATCTTCAGAGTTACATATAAAGGACTGGTAATGTACATAGGACGTCAATGTAGTTAAATAAGTTAAGGGATAATCAATGTTATATTAGTCTCCGCCACCATATTATTTCAGTACAAATTGATTGTACAAAAAGTTGCATTTGTCCTGTTCCCCTTGCAAAACATAATCATAGCTTTTATCATGCCATGAAACTTGTGAAAAGTTTGCTTGCCATCAAGGGAAGCCTCGTGGTGACTTCCAGCTGAAGACACTAATAGCACATTTTATCTCCTGTCTCTTAAAGAATAGGACACCGGGGAGCCATATTTGTTTTAATTGGCACTCACATATGTACCATCTCACGCAGATAATATAGGACTGGAGTTCCAGGCACTCGCTGCTTATATTTAGAAAGCAAAGATTTTTTTTTACTTACTTTATGTTTAAGATACAGCCTATTAAATTAAAAAGGGTAAAACACAGAAATGTATTTACCATATATACATACACACACACACACACACACACACACAAATCTATACTGTATATACATATTTACTGTACATGTCAATTATGTAACACCAACAGTTTTTTTACAGTGCATGTCCAGCCCAAACTTTATTTTTTAGTCTTGGTTGGGGGAATCGTTAGCACCCCTGTCAAATTGTATATGCTATCTATGTCCCATTAGGGAGTTTTCTCTTCACTTTCTGATAGGGATGCACCGACACCAGTTCAGATACCAGTGCCGATACTTGGCATTTTCATGAGCTCTACCAGGGTTGCAGCAGTTGCAGCTGGAACCTAGCTCTGGTGCTCCACCAATGTCCTGAAATCATTAGTCGATATTGTTTTAGAAAAGCTGTCACATGACAATAAACAAAAGTGTATCAGTACTGGTATCTGTGAGTACTTGGGCAAGTATCAGTACTTGTACTTGCAAAAATGGTATTGGTGCATCCCTTAATATATGTTTATAAAAACAATATCATACATTAAAACAGAGATGTACAAATCCCAGGAGCTCTGTGTGCTCCTTACAAATGACAGCTGCCTCCTAAATTTTGATTTTTTTCTCTAGTCTAGTCATGGAGCTCGAAAAGTACTTGTACTTGTACCGAGTACAGTACTTGGTATCGGTGCATCCCTACTTTCTGTCATAGAGACTCATCAGGAAATCTCTCCAAAGAAAGGAGAAATCCTTGGTCTTGTGTCAATGGCATCCGTTTGACATCAGTTTGATATGTTTCTGAGATTGTTTAGCATTTAATGACAGGTGCATTTGACTTGCAGTTGATCTGTTTTACATGGACATTACTTCCCCATAAACTTGTATGGGAATTGCAAAACCTGTTAACATAAAGTTGTCAAAAGAACAGGTCTTTCCATTGGAAGAAGCCGTACCCCCCGATGCTCCTCCCATTAAGGTAACAACTGTAAAATTGCTGACTACCTAGTCACCAAGCTTTCCCAATATAGAAGGATAACTACCACTGGACACCTTAAACATGTAAGGGAATGGCAAGACTCATTCACGTTAAGATGTTAAAAGAACAGGTTTTCCCATTGAAAGAAGTCTTGACCCATCATCCCCCACCACACCACCACCTCCCATTCTGGTGATGACTGTAAAATGTGGATGTTCCATCATTTTCTGTCACATTGTCACTGGACAAGAAGAGAGGTGTCAAAACACCTTATACACAATGCTTATTTTGATTAAGTTATTTGTTAAACAGTGGCACAAGAATAAACATGACAGTTCCAGATCTTGCACTGTAGAAAGTAAAGTCAGGTGAAGTAGCTCCAATATTGCTGCTTAAAAATATACTCTTTAAACAGGCAGTCCAGTGCTTCACGGCAAGTATGCCGACTACCTAGCCACCATGTTACTCCAATATAGAAAGATAACTACCATTAGCCAACTTTCCAAACAAGATAGAGGCCATATTTTGAATTCTGTAAAGTGACCTTAAACTACTATTCATGATAGATATATGTAGGCTGTTATTGCTGGCAAAAGGCCTCAGTACTTCTAAATGTCCCACTTGTATCAAACCCACAGCAAATAAAAGTCACGGAAATTAAACATTTCTTATCTTTTGATCCGGGGTTAAGGAGTAAATATATTAAAGGAGAAGTACAGGGAGCCAAAGCTGCAGCTTTCCCATGCCATATCAAGAGCTGAGCTAACCACTGATATGTCAGCTCTCTGTATCTTCTCTATGCAAGTAGCAGTGATTGTCAGATATTAAAACCCTCAGGGATTCCCCCTCTCCTCTCTATTCCTCCGGCGCTCATTGGAGCGATGGACAGGGGAGGGAGTGGGCACAGCTGGTTCTGGCTCTAGAAAGGCAGGGCCAGCTTTCAGTTAGTTTCCTGGAGAAGATCCCGAACTTACAAACAACTCCCCCCCCCCTCACCCCACACCCTGCCTTGTGCATTTTAACTTTTTTTTTATACTCATTTAAGCCCTGGTGCTTCACAAGGACCATTTATAGTTGTGGGGAACCAGTAATCCAGCAATGTAAGATGTGCCCGTTGGTCTCTATTTGTTGATGTCCTGAGGGGTCCCAGCCACTGGACAGTCAATAGGAAGTGTGCATGTCAAACTGGCATTGACATGGGCACGTAAAGAAGGACCCACCTTCAGAAAAGGCTCAACATCACCAGGGAGGGAGCAGTGTGGGAACATGTAATCTGGTAATTAAATACTGAATAGAGTTACATAACCCAGCCACTGACTACATATATGGGGTGGAGGTTAATATCACTGCCAATCACCATCAATGCAGGGGAGGGGATATGAGGGGTTAATGATTAATTACTCCCACTTTCTCTTTGGTGTGCATTAAAAATACAGCAGGATTAAAAGTGAGGAGTCCAACTTTTTCGAGCTGTCACCAGATCAAGAGGTGAGGGAAATCCTCAAACAGAGAAATCTGTTCCTGTGACAACTCTCTGAGATTTCCTTACATTTTCTTTTGCATCTTCAGGACAAAAAGTGGAGGAAAACTTCCCCAACAGGGCAAAAAAACTTGTAAGGGTTTTAACCCTTCCCTGCTCTAAAAAACTAATAAAAGGTTTTTGCTTTACATACTATACATGAAATACATCTTTCTTCCCATCGCACATGACTTGACAATAGCAGAATTAATTTAGAAAGTAAAAATCATTTCGACATTTTTTCAGTCCACCTGCCAACCCTATGATCTGACTTTACATGTGATAGGCCACTTAGTCACCCTCTGGCACGAGTGCCAAAATCTAGATTGCAAACTTGACTGGGCATAGGAAGCGTGTGTGTAGTGCAACGTAAAAGCTGCATACGCCAGCAATTAAAAATACAATGAATGCAAAACAATTGACGGAATCATTGCTCCCATAAATAAAAGTCCTTCTGGTGGCTTCCAAAACAAAATGTGGGAAAAGATCAGTAACCCGACCATTATCACAACCTCTGAATCGAAAAACATTTGTTAATTATACAGCGTGTTCAAGAGGATCATTACTATGCATGCTGAAGATGCATCACAACTATGGATATAGTGTCATGTACAGATGCACCATGCTGTACTACCTCCAGGAACCAATCCTTATTTTAAATGTTAAAGCCCCAATTTTGGAGGGCAATGCAGGATACAGACATGGCCAAAACCAGCCTTCTTTTTTTATCAAACTGTTTACAGCAAACAGATTCTATTTTTTTCACATTTGTAACAGAAAATTGACAGTGAGAAGCCAGTTAGTTTAGTTTCAACTACATTGAAAGACCATGGAAAACAGCTGGAGCTTAAATTGGTTTTAACAAACCAATAAACATCCAAAAGGATGGAATTTAAAGACAGAACAGAAGAGACTGCTTACTTTAAGAGCCTATTAAGACTCGTGTGTTGCCAATAAATGTATGGGTATATGTGCATTATGGTGCACCTGCACTATAGCACACTTTTAACACTCTTTTTTTGAGGTTTGAGGTTTGATGCTACCATGAGTTTGGGTTTGGGATGCTCCACTGGGTATGCAAATCACAAACATTTGGCTGAATACTTTGTCGCCAGAAATAAGGTACAACCCATAATACAGCACATAGCCTTTGTCCCTGGTCAGCTAAGTCACAAGCAAACAATCTAAGGCAATGGATAACCCAGCCCACTCAATTGACTATTCTATAGAGGAAGAGATACTGTGCTATACAGTGCTTTAAATGTTGGCATTGTTACATGTCCCCCATGGAAGTGCCCTACTTCCCATGCTTTTTGTTTTACAATAGCTATCTTATTAGCCCGACAAATAGCGAAATTTAAATAACAAGATTTGCCCCAGTGGAGTTTGCTCCAAAGTTCACCAACTTTAAACTTAAAGCAAAATTTGAGAAACTGTTTGTGAACCAAACCTAGGCAGGTTCGGCCATCCTTGGTGCTGAGGTGTGTTGACAAAATGATGGTGTACCTTGCCGTGACACACCTCAATGTCAATACATGCACATGCCAAATAGTATGTGGCTCTGGTAGGAGTCAGGTAGAACCCCTCCACCTCCCAGCCAATTGATTCTTTCACTGAGCAGTTAAGAAATACTAGGCAGGACTTACAGTCATGGTGTCACCATCCAAGCTAAATCCTATTGATTGGCAGGCAGTGATACCTTCAGTATCACTAATAAATATTTACATTTTAGTTTGTTTTTTTATTATCCTGGAGTTCTGCTTTAAAATGGCTATCCTATATTTGTTGCTTTGTAGCTTTTGGGTCCAAGGTATCCACAAATGACTCCAGGTCTTTATATCCTGTACATACAAAGCAAAAGAGTCATCTCCATTATCAGGTGTATGTCTACATGACAATATTAATGAATACGATCTTGAAGGATAGATCTTTCATGTGTCTCAACAAAGCAGCCACCTCTACAACTGATCTACTTACTATGCACATACTAAATTTCAGGTTAAACATATGCCCGCTCCTAATTAATGCACCAAAGGAAGCAAAACTTACACAGGTTTGTGGTGATAAACAATCACTCATTTTCTAATTAGCTTGTGTGAAGCATTAACTTTTCCTCTCTCCCGAGATGGAGCTTGCATTATGCATGACACCGGTGTTGCTGTGTGGCTGCAGCATGCCAAGGACAAGGCCAGCGATGAAGGGTTAAATGTACTCTGGTCATTTTCCAATAACAGCAGTGAATCCTGAATCCTTGTTAGTAACATCTAATTAAAGGGATTATTCTTTTGTTAAGGACCTTGGATAAAATTGTGACGAATGCAGTCTAATCTGTAGGACTGAGCGAAGGGCACAGCTGAAGTGGAAAGTGCAGTATCCCATGGAAACCAGTACAGGTTCTTTCACTGAAGTCAGCTTAGTGGAGGATGAATTGTAGAAGGTTGCTGTGGGTTACTGTATTTTGCTCCTTTATTAATCATGCTTGCTGCAACCAATGATAAAATATATTGTTTCTGTTTTCTGTGATGTATGCCACTTTTATGAATACATTGTTTTCTTCTTTTATGATTTTGCTACCTCTAATAAATCAAGGATTGTGAACATACTACAGGAGATGGTCAGAAACTCAAAACATGCTAGAGGAGATGGTCAGAGATTCAGGGCATGCTACAGGAGATAATCAGAGACTAGGAACATGACACAGGAGATTGTCAGAGACTGGGCTTATGATACAGGGATACAGGAGATGGTCAGTGGCTCAGGGAATACTACCGGAGATGATCAGAGGTTCAGTGCACACTGCAGGAGATGGCCAGAGACTGGGGACATGCTTGTCTCGCATAGCATAAATTGAAGCCAGGCTTTCAGTCACATTCTGTATGCAAATACCCCCCTGACCTTTCTATGACAGTCATGAGTAGCTGCCATCTCTATACATCAGAAGTCAGGGGAGTGGTTACAAAAAGAGATGAGGGCTTAGCTGTTGACTTTTGACAAAAGTCAACCTTTGCATATCAATAACAGTACTGCTGAGGCTGCATGGTTTGTGGAGAGAAGGTGATTGATTGAAAAAGCTAACTGCAGAAAGGTCTGTAGCCTGGTTCGAGGTTGTACGTTTATGCACATACACGTGCTTGTGCAAGTACAACCATGTACTACAGCCCACAGTCATGGATTTCAATGGGCGACTATATACAGAAAATGTAGCTCCCAGGCGGGTAAATACACCTGTGTGCATAAGTCCATAATTGGCCAACTCTAAGAGGTGATGCTAATTCAGGGACACATTTTTCACTGTATATAATCCTGCATAGATGTACTCTGCCCCAAAACTAATGCGGCTCCTAGGAGTCATGCAGTGGCAGTGACCTTTTCCTTTCAGGGTCCATTTACGCTGGTCCAATGTGTTAATCACATGGAACCATGCGATTAATGCATAAGATCAGTGTGAATGGGCCCTAAAACAAACACTGGCTACAATGACAGCAATGATACCCAGTTTTATTGCTTCCCCAGGCTTTCCGTAATGACTGGGAAAGAACTTAAGTAGGAATAGGAAACTGGGCTTTAGGTTGCATTCACACCAAAATCAGCAGGAAATAAGAAGTCAACGGAGAGTCTGTTGACCTGCAATTGTACCTTCCAATTTACTTCCGATCCGATGTGTTGCGATTCGTTTTTTAAAGTTTGCTAACGAAAGGGCACAGAAAAATTAATAGGTGTGAATAGAGCTAGTTCACAGCGCATCTGCTGCATTACATTGCACTGAAAAAAGTAGTGTATGTTCTACTTTTTTTCAGTGCAACATAACATAAGGCAAAGGAATGGTGTGAACTAGCCCCATTCACGCCCATTCATTTTTCGGTGCCCTTCCATTAGCATCCGTTGAAAAACGTATTGCAATGCAACATATCCATTGTGAATGGGCCCTTAAAGGTCCTGGTGACCATTGTCTGCTGTACAGAAAGCAATGGGAAAACAACATTTTTGATTATTCATAAAGTAAGAAAAAATCTTCTAATGGGTAAACCTTTTCTGGCCACAATTGTGTAAGAAGAGGTATTCTCTTGCTTCCGACAGATCTCCTCAGACGTCTGCTGTGTCTCTGGGATAAAAAGTAAAGGTGAATTTCCTTTATGGGGCAATATTCCCTACCGTTTCCATAGCTTAAAAAAGTTTTAGCCTTATATAGTTACTTTAAGCAGTTGTGCTTCGGCACCCTGTGTATCCATCACCCACTGTCTACCTGCATGCACTGCCACATTATGTTCAATCAGCCTTTGCAAATCAGCATAAAATTCCCATCTATCACTTGCATTGTGGTATGAATAGATCATACGGCACATTTTAAAATAAGTGGATAAACTGTTATTAATTGTTCTTCGCCTTTGTGTTCATTTTACTCTTATTAACCATCAATCTGTGATCCCATTCCCACAACTGACACACAAACCACGGCTCAGCATACTTCCCGTTTGAAGCAACTGCGTGAGACTGGAGTGTAATAATGAATAGCCTCACTGGATTATTATTAGCATGCAGGCCTCATTACAGTCAATCATATGCCAAAGCAGGTTTCAGTACAGATTGCTAATATTCATATACATTTTGTATTAATAAATCTTTAACTGGTGCCACCTGGAAAACAAAAAAAAATCTTTGTGCAACAGTCGATATTTTCTCCCCAATTACGAGCATTAAAAATGCATTCATAAATGGCTTTCTCGCCTTGCCCACTAATGAGAACACCTGCTAGGTTTTCCATCAGTGAGAGCGGATTTGCATGGGATCCAGGTTTCCAAATGTCATTTGTCATCTTTTGATAGACAGGAATTTATAGAGAATTGTAGTTAAAAGTTAATCAGCGTCTCAAATTTCTGCTCTTTCTGAGAAAGGAGGAAACCCTTAATCCCAGACCCGTAGTGTAAGATTTGCCTCGGATGGGATATAGAATATTCCAATGCACAGTGGAGACATTTTTCTTGTATTGTTGACTACAAAGTGCCCAGGAACCTTGTAGATTGCCTCCATGATTAAGCTCAGTGGTGGGTACAATGCGTCAGTGGGCCAGTTCCTACATCCCAGATATCAAGTAATTGAGCTGCAAGTTTGAAAATGACTTGCTAAACTATTGTAGACTTGCCAAGCTTCACAATTTTATTGCACAATTACAGCAAGTCTGCATTGCAAGTCTCCTGGCCAGCGAGCTTGCAGAACTCTTGCTAAGACCTGCAGGACTTGTGCTGCGAGTGTTCTGCAAGTCTACAACTTGCCATGGAATGTGTGCAGCAAGTTAACAAGAATTACAATTTAACCTTGGCACAAGTTTTTGGCAAGTTATCCTTGCTATCTGGGATAGAGTTTCCTGTTACACTTGCATTTGATTTGAATGGTGTGCTGCCAGCTTTCTTTATTACCCATTGTAGAGGTCAGTCCCTGAGAGGTGTTAAAACAGCATTGTATGTGGCAGATAATAGATGTCCCCTCCACCACCACCTCAATTCAAGCTTGGATTCTCAATATTTTTGCATAAATGGCCTCTTTCACACCTCTTTTAAACCAGTCCTCCGCAGATTATGTGGATTGGAGCAACATTGACCATATTTATTGCCAGACAATGTTTGTACAAGTCATTCTGAATTGGGAAAGCTGAAACGTCTTCAAGAAAAAAAAAGGAACCCAGTTGCCTTGACTTATTTTTTACAGATATATCATGACCTGGATGAATAAGAACCTTCACAGATGAAAAAAAGTGTAGGTCTAATCCTTCTCCTCACTACCTACTACTAGTAAAAAAAATCTTATGCTGAAGTTGGCCTTAGAGATAAATACATGGTGTCTCATTGTAGGTGAGCCTGCTATTCTGATATCATGCTAAATCAGTTTTTTTAAATATGTTCTCAAAGATGTAATTATGCTCTAAATTCTATAGAACTTTAATCCATACATATTAAAAAAGAACATTACATATGGTATAACATTTCTGAAAATTGGATCGGTTAATGAATTCATTAAAATATATGAAACCTCCTATTAGCATTTTTTTTTCTTTACTCTTCTCGCTATAAATAAACACTACATTTGCAGTCTATTTTCATTACAAATTACAGCACAATATCATACATACAAGACAAGAGATGACTGTATATAGTCAAACAAAACAGTATGTGGTATAGAACAAAACACCAAGCAAAACCTGCTCGCTCTTTAACAACAGGAAATAATTTGGAAAAGCTTCTTTTTGGCTCCCACATGAATGTATTTACATCAAATGAGACGTAAAACTGAAAATATTTTTTCCTTTACACTTTGTGGTGCCGACAATAAAGGAGTAGCTTCGGAAATATGGAGAACGAGTGTTCACAGGTACATAGGGGAAAACGGAAAGCTACTGTATACCTTGAAATGCATACAGGGGCACGAGGGTTGTAATTACTGCACAGTACTGTATCATTATTGGTACACATACCTCCCAACTGTCCTTCATTTGGAACCAAAATCCTATTGTCCTATTTTTCCTATTTAAAACTCCTATTTTTCCTCCTTAGTTGTACCTCCTTTTGGTGACAGATATCTATGAAAAGGTTCTATTTAACTACCAAAAGTGTTATTCTGCACTAAAACCTTTTTTTAATGTATTTTTATCTTGTTTGTCATTTTGAAAAAGTAGTATAAAGGAAAAGTAATGGTGAAAAAACAATTCTGGGTTAACCAATATTCTTTGGCATATAAACTCTTAAGGCCCCATTTGCATGGGAATCGGCCAGCACGTACTGCTGTGTGCTGCGTGCACATCCGTATAGGGCAGCTCCTGACAAGGACAGATGATGCGTGTGATTAGTACGCAGCCCCCGTCCTTCTCTATGGGAATACGCGGCCGAACGCCCCCCTACGCTCACCTCAAGTGCACGTCCGTGCGGGTGCAGGTGAGTATACTCGTTTGCAAACAGGATGGATACTGTCTGCGTCCTAACCAGGAAACACGCACACGCACGGGCGTGCACTTGAGGTGAGTGTAGCGTGGTGTATGGCCGGCTAGTCCCATAAAGAAGGACAGGGGCTGTGTACTAATCACACGCAGCACCTTTCCTTCCCGGAAGCTGCCCGATATGGCCATGCACGCAGCACGGAGCTGAATGTGTCGGCCGATTCCCATGTGAATGGGGTCTTATGGTCCATATCACTGGGGATATGGTAGGAGTGTGTCCACTGTCTAAATACACTGTGCTAGAAAGTGTTCCTCTTACTCATCTCAGAAAGTTGGGAGGTATGGTTACTGCAGCCAATGGTACCAATTCCAATCCCAACTCTTAGTGCCCATTCACACTTTGTCGTTTTTGTGCATTGCTTTAATGTGCTTTGTGTAACACGTTAACACACATTGAATTAAGACAGCCCATTTATTTTGCATGGGCTGCCAATGCACCAGAATGAGCAAAAAATAAATGGACATGCAGCATTGTTTCTGACACGGACCACCACAATGCACAGTAAAGTTCTGCTTTGAAACTCATAAAGGTGTCCTGGAGACTGAACAGGAAGTAAAAGGAAATCTGCGAAAAGGGAAATTCACCAGAAAAGTCCCTTACAATAGAATTCTCTTTGTTCCTGTTCAAGTGACATCTTTAAAATTATCCATTTTTCCACACTCAAGGGAACACCAGACAAGGAAAATTGGTGAATGTTTAAATGGGGAAACGGACAGCAATAAAACCTGACACTGCATCCTACTAGTTCCAAAAGTAATCAGTAACATTTTGTTGTATGGCTTCACTCAACCAAACCACTTGCTATGGATTAAATAACATTATGTTTTGCGTGTTGCTAAATCATATATCTAAAGCTAAGCCATATTTTAGTTTTGGATAAAGTGGGAGGAATAAAATATGTGTAGGTCCTAACAATTATCATCTCTTATTTGTCCCTTTTTGGCCTGTTAGATGTACAGTTGAACGCATTTTGTTTTATCTGTTGCATAAGTTAAAAATGATCCTTCCAGAAATTTAGTCAAATCCTAAATTTCCTGTGTAGTCTGCAATGTTACCCCGAGCAGCCTTATCTACACTGTTCAATTGACATCTACGCACTACCCTATGGTATGGAGATGAAAAAAGAGGGCACGTTCTACCATTTAAATTAGGGGTAAGGAGCCTACGGTACCAACGTTCTTCCTTCATAGATACAGAACAGTGGAAGAGCATTGTCACCCTAAGATGAAAAGTGTGTTACTGGTAGGAAAACCTGGAGAAAATAAAGGAAAAAAAAAAAAACTAATGCACCCACCACATCCAAGGACTAACAATTAAATTTTTTCTTGGTTTTGAGTACACTTTAATCTTTCTGTCAAGGTTTTGATTTCTGTCTGAGCCTACATTGTGGAAGGTTTTCCCTTACTTGCTCTGGTAGTGACAGCTGTACGTGAAATGGGAGGTACTATTGTCATAGAACATGACCCAACAGGGACATGGAGAGCAATTAAATCCTGATTGAAGTTGTAAACATTCCCTAGTGAATCCAAAAACAAGATACAAAATTTGGCATTGATGAAAAAAAACAAGAAAGCCTCCATTTCTATCTCTTCATTTTGAAAATATGGTTGCCTGCCTAACATTCCCCATCATGATGAACCTTTGACCTGGAAGGTATTGAAACCAAGGTGTCAGGCAAGAAGTATTTTCAGAAGATCAGCAATGGCAGTCCCAAATTTGCTATAGTCTCGATTTCAATGAAGGGACTATAGGGTTTATAAATAAAATGTATCTAGGGTCAAATTTATTTATTTATGTTTGAAAAGCATAATGATTTGATGCCCATGTCTTTCTCTGTTTTCCTTCACTTCCTGTTTTAGAGACACAGGAGAAAGAGAGTGGAGAGTCCATCCTAGTGGAGGGAAATTCCCTTTTAAACTGTTAGACTTCAGACAAAGCTAGGCTAAGGTTAGGTTAGCTTTAGAGGTTAGGCTATGGGTGAAGGTAGATTAGCATCAATGCCTTTGCTAGACCCGGCATCAGGGGGTACATGCCCTGGGTATAGTGCCCGGAGCCCCAGGTCAAGCAAGACCTAACAGAGCAGGTCACTCTAAATCTGACTCTGCTCTGTTGTATGGAGGGATTTTAAAGGGACACTAAACTCAGGAGTAAAATCTTAAAAATGCATTCAATATCCTATTAACAAAAATGTGTCTTATTTGTGTATTACTCAGCTGTAGATCCTTAAAGCATCTCTGAATTGGTGCTGACACTGTCCTTTCTTCTGGAGGGTGGCTACTTTTGTTCCTCATGGTCCCTGTGTGTGTTGTAAAGTAGCCACCGCTCCAAGCTCACTCCTGTGTACCGTCTCAACACAAAACAGTAAACTAACTGTAGCCCAATGTGAAAGCGACAGGGACCATGAGGAACAAAAGTAGCCACCCTCCAGAAGGAAGGACAGTGTCAGCACCAATTCAAAGATGATTTGAGGATCTACAGCCAAGTGATACATAAATAAGATACATTTTTGTTAATAGTTAAGGTACTTGGATGTATTTTTAAGGTTTAACTCCTGAGTTTAGTGTTACTTAAAGTAAACTTGACAAGGTATGTATTTTGTTAATCTTTAAGAATTCGCATTTTGAACATTTAATTTAAGGAGTGTGAACTTTTATCAATTTAATTGCGAATTAGCAGTTTTTCATTCCTGTGGAAAGAGACTTTAAAGTTTCACAGTAAGTGCTCATTACTATATAATATTGTGGCTCCAAGGCTTCTGTTGCACATCCTCTATACTCATTCCAAGCTTGTTGAACGCCCTTGTCAGACCATTACTTCTGACTAAACACAACACTTTGTACAAATTACCCGAGATGTCAAACAAGAAACAAGCATCTTTGTTTGGTTTCCAAAAGAAACCTATTTTCCTTTTAATATCAAATTCATTTGAAATAGGTTAAGTGATGGCAAAAAAAAGGCAGCGGAGTTGAAGTACAACAGTATAATGGCAATCATTTTTGCCAAACAAAACTGAAAAGGCTGAACATGCTCATGTTTTAGATTAAAATAATTGTAGAGAGGAAAAAAAATATCATTGTATGTAGATGTTTAAAGGAAAATTATGCTGAAATTTAAATCGTCATGCGAGTTTAGCTTAATGTGTGTTCAATTGGTGAGGGTCCTGGCAGTGTCAAAGCGTATCCGTGCCACAGGGCCTCTCCACATACACTCAGTGGGGGTCTTGTCACTGTGTGTTTATTTTGAATTCTAATTATATATCAAGGGATTTTGCTGATGTGCAGTCACATGAACCCATCCCTTGCATGGTAACACTTCTGTTGGCAACGATGTTCTATCCAATAATGGCCACTCCCAAAACATCTTCTTCCCCTGATTAGAAACTTGCCATCAGTTGCAGGAAACTGATTTATAACATTCAGATACTCCTGTATCCTTAAGTCATAATAGGAAGTAACAAAGTATAAATAAACATAGAACTGAGAAGAGCCAGGAGTAGTCACGGTCTCTGTCGACTTGTGGTCACTTTAGAACCGCTACATTCCCACATATCAATGGGAAAGCAAAAGCAGCTTAATGCAGGTCAAGAAGGGGTCAACTTGTGAGGGAGTGCCCCCATTGCGGAAGGTTGTTTAGACAGTTTAGACAGGGTCTACAGAATTGACAGTTAATGACAGGTCTGAAACTTCAGTAACCAACAGACTATGTCACTACTCTTTCATGGTTCTCCTCTCTTCCAACCTGAGGCATCCTCAGGAACCACACATTTGCATAATCTCAAGGGCCCGTTAGTGTATAATGGTTCTGGGCCTTAACTCTGAAACCGAAGGCTCAGATTACATGGGGCCCAGGTAACAGAACAAATTACAAATTATACACAACTTCATATGTATAGCATAACATATTTACAGGGCAGAGCACAGATATTCCCACAGAACAAGACTTTATTTACTTAGGGGTCTATTCACGAAGCTGCCGAAGGATCTGGCCGTAGCTTCGGCCGATCCTTCGGCTAGCTTCGGCCCCAGGACCCCTTCGCTTCAGTAGAACCGAAGGGGTGCTGTACGGGCTATTCACAATAGCCCGTACAGCTCCCGATCATGGCCGAGCGGCTCAGCCGCGCCGAACGCATATGCATCAGCTCGGCTGAGCCGTGCTGAAAGCCGAACCTGGCCGAGCGGCCGGCCATTGGCTAATTCTCCCTGGCGCCCTGGGAGTCTCCTGCTCCATTGCTAGCATTGTACCCGCCCTCTGCTGCAGTTCCCCAACAGTCCATCAGCAGAGGGCGGGTACAATGCTAGTTTGGGCGGAGCTAGCTGTCACTGCTTTACTTTTTAAACTTTTTTCACTCTTTTTCTGTTCTGCTTGGTACCTCTGAGGGACCGAGCAGAACAGCCGAGCCGAATGCAGCTCGGCGGCATTCGGCTATGCATTCACTGCTGTTCAGGATCTTTAAGAATAGCCCGAACAGCAGTGAGTAGCCTTCCGGAGGTTCGGCTCAGCCGATCCAGATGTTGGATCGGCTGAGTCGAACTCCTTCTGCACTTCGGGTCGGCCGAACATGCTGAGCATGTTCGGCCGACCCGAAGCCACACGAAGCAAGCCGATGTACGGCTGATTTCAGGACTTGTTCTGTAATGTTGGAGACATTTTGACATTCACTCAAGTAGCTTTCTAAAGTTATCAACTGCTATTAGCTATACCATGATCTGAAAACTTAGAACACAATATTATAAATAATAATGCAACATCCATTTTTCATGCAATATCTCACTTTATTAATGTTGGTTTGGCCCAACCAACCTTGGCAAAGCAGGATGTTGCACATGAAATGGCTATTGTATACTGTAGAATGAAGTGTGAAGAGGAGGCCTTTCTAATGAAGTTGAGGAGATCACTAAAACCCAACACGGGTTCTAATCCTTCCCCACTCAATCCAAAATGAAAAGGTTTTGCTTGACCATACAATTTACGTGATTAAGCAAGTTTGTTTATAACCGAAAAGCAGCTGCACTTTAAGTGGCTGTAAATAGCAGGAATTGCAGGTAAACCAGGTGATATACAGTATATTTTCAATAGGGTTAGAAAAGTTTGCATTTTTTGTCAAATTGATAGGCAAGCCAAGGAACAACTGAATTTTAGCTGTTTATGCAGGTGAATAATCTTCCTGAATGTGCTGCTTTTTACTGTTATCCAGGTCTCCATAAAAGAGATTTTCCTTCCCACTTTCAATGGTTTTATCAGGCACTAGTTGAGAGAAAAAAATAGCTGCACACTTTTGGACTCTCTCTTTCTAAATGATTCTCCAACATGACCCCTATAAACTTGAGACAGGATGGAGGCTGTGCCCCCTTTGATGCATTTAGTTATATGTGTTATAAATAAACCTGAACAGCAGGATATTCATTGACATTCTCTTTACAGCACAGATGTACATAACTCGCAGATAGCACTTTCCGGGGCTGCACTGGTTGGCTGCAGAAGGCACATATTATAGATTTACATATTATATTACAGATTTAACTGCCTATAACAATGACAATTTTTTTTTACTGCTGACTATAATAAAGAAATAAACTATGCATACATTATTACACATTTCCTTTAAAAGATGAGTTCAAAAACACAACCCAGCCTTCTTACCCCCCTACCCTCCTAATCTAATCTAACCAAGTGACCCCCACACATAGGTGCTAACTTACTTCTTCCAGGCAGCAGGGACCTCCTCTGCTGCTTACTCTCCTCCAACCTGAAGCCTTCTCCAGTGCTGGCTGTGCTTGCCTAGTGAGTCATTATAGACTTGACTGGGGCGTAAACCAACACTGGAGATGTGAGGCATACAGCACTAATCTAGTCTGATCGAGTATAGAAACTCACTGCATAGGTGTGTGAAGAAGATTTTGGATTCAATCAGTAAACCCGGGAGGAAGCTGATGCCGTCAGGCAGAGCTAACTAAGCAACTTGCCGGTGGTGTCTGAGTTAGATTAAGTTGTGTGTAGTATGAAGCTCTTCATTATTCAAACCTCTGCAATATTACAAATTATTATTATTTCTAAATTAATTTATATTGCTTGTTTCTCCCTGGGGACTCAAAGCGCTTATCAGACTGGTGTTGGGGGAGATAGCCATGTTGGGCGTGCTCAGTAGAATATCATACTGGGGCCATTTTTTAGGCACAATACAATTAACCTACCAGCGTGACTTTTGAGTGTAAAGGGAAACCCAAGCAAGCACAGTGACAGCATGCAAACCCCATGCAGAAAGTGTCTTTGTCAGGATTCAAACCAAGAATCCCAATGCTGTAAGTAGTGCTAACCACTAAGCCATTGTAGTGCATCATGATTGTTTTCGTAGACCTGTATAATGAACACCTCAGCAGTTAGGGTTAAAATCTGATTTTATTTAAAAAGACACTGTCATCTACCTATTTAGGACAAAGTGTCTCCTGAAAGCCCCCCTAGCAAGGTATACACACCCATTTCTATTATCTTACAACCTGCCCTTCTATTACCTTACAACCTGCCCACTCCATCGGAGCCTTCAGAATGGGGCTTCTGAATATGGTAGAGCATGTAAACTCCCCAGTGTGATGCTATGGGGGCATGAGTAGCCAATTCAAAGGTCCAAACACTGTCATTGGGTTAGGGGGCAGTGATGTCACCCATCCTGGAAAGCTCTTATACCATTTGACACTGGAGCTTACTCATGGTGGAGTCCTGCAGCAAGGAGACATTGAGAACACATGGATGGGTGGGTATACCTTGATGGGCTGTGCAGGGTGGGCTATCAGTAGGGAACTGCCACTCTTCCTAAAGAAGCTATTGTGCATAAAAAGGATGAGAGCACCTCAAGATTTGAATACATCCAGCAAGACCTTATTGGTCATGCCTGTTGATCCAAATCATTAGTTGATTATTCCTTCTACCGTGCATCTCTGTGAATTCAGTGTCGGCATTCAGGCCCATATCAATGGGGTACTGTTAAGCCCCAAAATGTTGTCTGTTTTGACTACTTGCCATGACCAATAAACACTTGGTGTACTTATCCAAGTCTTGTCGTGCTTTTATCCTTTTAATGCAAGTTAGTTATTTCAGACACTCTCTATTAGACCCCATTTTCAGAGAGCTGCCTCAAATAGCTAGACTTCCTCCTACTATTCCCTTACTCATGGGTTCCAGCGGTCCACAAACATTCTCTGCTGTAGAAGCTGGTGACACTGTCTCTTTAGCCCATTTAGAGTATTGACAGGTTTACATCAAACCTTTTGTAACACTTCCTATAACTTAGCATCCTCTTTTAGCTACTGATCCGATTGGTTACTCCAAATTCCTTTTTGTAGTTTATAAAGCCTTGCAACAATAAAACATACAACACATTAATGTTATTGTTATTTTAATAGTCAGGCAACAGTGCAGTATTGTAGCGATCAGTTATTTCCTTAATAAAGTTTCCTTAATTAACTGAGTCAGCTTAACATTGCACAATGTTAGCTCTGCAGTTTTATTTTCTCATTAAATAAAGGTCTATCTGTCGCTACTAGCGTGCTCCTTCTTTCATGTAAAAAAAAAAAAATGACAGTCAGGGAAGGAAAATAATGATTAATGAAAAGTTGCCAAAAAGATTTAAAAAACTCTGAGGTGTTACCTACCAAAAGTTCCCCTTCTGTCTGAGATACAGCACAGATTGCAGGCGTGACAGGAAATATGGTGCTATTGTTAGTGCCATGGCACTTTGGTTTTTTTGGCTTGAATTAGTCCAATCTGTGACATGCCTGTGAATGTCTCTCTTCTGTACTGTCTGTATGGCATATGGATTCCTGGAATGTAACATCAGACCTAGCCACAGAACAAGTGTTCAAAGCACCTTATTATTTAGGAAAAAAAAGCCAATTACTCAAAAACACAAATGTTAAATGTTTCACATTTAATGATCGGTTGATCTGCAAAACAAATTCAATCATTTATATTTTTTTTGTTTTACTTTCAGAAAGTTTACTTTTTTTTTCTTTAGGATTAGGGCACTGCTGGAGGAATGCCACTATACAGTAATTACAGATATTTTTCTTGTAACATCTTACTACTGGGATCAATTTAAAGAAACACTCCAATCACACATCAACTACATTTAAACCACCTAGCCAAATATTTAGTGCATATGTTGGCTGCACCTAGATACACTGCTTGCTATGGCTAAACCTATATAGTAATAGTGTCTTTATTTTTGAATTGCCTGTAGTCCGAACCTCAACCTGAGATATTGTAGACAAGTACGTTCCAAACATTGCTGCAGGCTCCAACACACACACTCACTAGTGCATGAAAGAGGTATGCCCAACACAGACTCAAATGGCAAGAGGCTGCAAACATGCCCATTAGCCGACTAAGAATTCTAAATAATTTGGGTCCTTTAGAAAATGCAACTACAAAGTATACCAAACCCAATTACTCCAATGTACCCCAATTACTCCAATGCACCCCAATTTACCAAACCCAAAGTATACCAAACCCAATTACTCCAATGTACCCCAATTACTCCAATGTACCCAAATTTTCCAAACCCAAAGTATACCAAACCCAATTACTCCAATGAACCCCAATTACTCCAATGTACCCCAATTTACCAAACCCAAAGTATACCAAACCCAATTACTCCAATGTACCCCAATTTACTCAAAATTACCGAACCCAAAGTACACAAAACCAATTTACCCCAATTTACTCAAAATTACACACGTCATATATAGGATTTAACATGCTAACATCATTGCAGAAAAAACCTCTAGGTCCAATATATTTGGAAATACATGTAGATGCTGCATGGTAACATCAAGAAGTGCCTGTATAGGGCCCAGTCCCACTCTATTCAATGAGAGTGCCAATAGCATTACTAGAACTGAAGGCAGGATTACCTGGCAGTTACTTAGTACTCTTTACAGTATATTATATAATAATAAGCTCCGCTATAGAAAATGACAGCTGAAGACTTCCCATATGCACCAGCCAAATGCAACAAATGGTGTTATATATGCCAGTTGCTCAACCAAGTTAATCTAGAATTATGGCTTTCTATTAAAACAATGTGCTGCAGCACTAAATTATAAGGCATGTGCCCTGGCCCCATAGCGGCCGTCTGGGTTGCTATGGCGATTGTTACACCACTGCACTATGGCATGGGCTACAAATCATTGTTCGACACCAACTTTCTGATAGTGACAATGGTGAAACATTCCTGTACGATGTGTGTCAGCACAACTACTAAGGGCCCGTTTCAGTAAAGTTCTAACAAAAAAACTAAACAATGTGTCACCACTAACACTGTCCTGGGCACAAGCACATCATCAGCTGTGCAGTATAGCACAGCTGCTGGTGTGAATAGGCCCTTATGGTCTCCATCAGTTCTCGGTGTGACAAAGAAAAAGCAAGATTAAAAGACAGTAAAAAAGGCCCAACAAAGACCTTTATGGAAGAATTACCAGTTTTGTTGATGAACTGTAGAACCAGCACTTGATGATCTTACAAAGAAAATCATACTTTATTCCACATGCATCTATACAAAACACAACTGCTGACACGTTTCTATCTAACTTGGCCTTAGTCAAAGCTAAGCTATGACTAAGGCTGAGTAAGGCTGAAATGCATCAGTGTTTTGTTTTGTATAAATGCATGTGGAATAAAGTTTGATTTGCTTTGGAAGATCATTGTGTGCCGGTTCTACAGTTTTTGAGACTATTGTTCCAGAAGAGGGTCATCCGTGCACCGAATGTGAATTACAAGGATGCATGACAGGGGGGAGCTGTGCGCTTTGTGTTTCTATCTTTTTTTTTTTTAATGAAAGTTGTAGATTTAAAATCATTGAACATAACTTGACTTGCAGTTTAACCTCTATTGACTTCCATTACGTTGCCTTCCATGGCATTTTTTTGCCAATTTTTATTTTAGAAAACATTATTTGGGTTTAATACCCCGTGGGAATTATTTTGATTCGTTTTTGAAGCATTAGTAAACTTTAGGTGCTTTGACATCTTTGGTTCACCCTATATGGGGACCCCTTATTGTATATATTTTTTCAATTATTATATTAATTACCATGTCCTGAGTGTGTATGTATTATTATTATTTTTTTACTTGCATTGCGTTAACATCCATTTTTTATGCGCTGAGTTACATTGTGCTGAAAAAAGTAGAGCATGCTCTACTTATATTCCTGCTAAAATGCAACGTAATGCAGCGCAGCAGTGTAAATTGGTCCCATTCACACCCATACAATTTTGGGGTTATCTTCTGTTGGCATCCGTTAACATCCACATCGGATGCTAATGGATTCAGTGTGAATGGGGCCTTACATGTTAAATCTTCTTGGAGATTTTAGAGATTTGGTTTAGATTTACCTGCCATTTTTTTATGCATAGGCAAAGCACGTGTTCGAGTGAAACAATACTCATCCTACTTGCTTGCTCACCAACTCCAATATCTTCACCCATTCGTTGTCTAAGACGGCTATTCACAAAAGGGTGAAGAGTTTGGAGAAGGCAGGTGAAGTGAACAATCTAGGACAAAATAGCTGATTTGGAAAAAATCTCCAATTCAGCTCACTTTCCAGTTCAGCGATATTGTCCTAGATTGTTCACTTCTCCTGCCTTCTCCAAACTCTTGACCCTTTTGTGAATAGACCTGTAAGTTTGGGATCTTCAGCTATCTTGATTGGTCAGGCATGCGTGCAGGAGTTTATTAATTCCGGCACAGAGGTATACTGAGAACCTACACTGAGCTGTGTGCATACATGCAAGAAAGAGCCTGCCTGCTCGCAATGTTTTACTTTCTCCATTTAATTCCACTTCAAGTCTTTTAGAACACTAACCGATGGATGGACAAATGCCACCAAAAAGGGTTATCTTAGAGTAACCCTAAAGTTCAGATTCTGAGCTGTAAATCTCACTAACTGCATGTAAAAAAGCAGCTCTGGTAAACAAACTATATTAGCAAATGTCATAACTTGATCAGACTGATGAAAGGATAAGACATTTCAAAAGTGACAAATAAACTTTAACCACCGGTCCACTTCTACGTGATTTAAATTACAGCCAAGAAACGAGATGGACCGAAATGGTGTTTATGTGCCGGTTATGTATCCAGACTCTCGCAGTTGTAAAAAAAGGTAGGCATAAATTCAGATAGAAATAACATAATTAATTTTGGAGAGCTGGTGCTCGTCTATTGCACCTGTTATGTTATCAGCTCGTTTTATAAATGTTCCATCTGAGCTCTGGTTGCCAACCTGGGCTGCGACGAGCGCGGCTGACAGAACAAAATGTGAGAAGGTCCTTCTGTCTTTAACGCCTGCTCAAGAGTGAATCAGCCTCCAATTAATCTGTTGTTTCTGTAGGAGTCTCAGAGAGAAAAAAAAAAATCTGACACAGAGAGGTTTCTGTTCCATAAAATTCGCTCACCTCCAAGGTTGGCAATACTTTTTAATTAGAAAGTAGTACACAAAAAATATCAGCAATAATATGTGGATGTGGTGTTTTCAGCACCCACAGACACTGTATTCTGCATATTGTTTATTGTTTAACACAGGGCAATATAAATCTGACTTGCCAGCAAAAAATAAATGCCCCTTTTTGATTGTTACTAGTAACTAACTTGTTTGTACTGGGTCACACTATAAAGTACAAAAAAAAGCAAATACTGTGATGTATGTTACCATACATCCATTGGTGTGAATGAGCCCTTGAATGTATTTTTATCTATATCTATATATATAATCGCACATGCATATATCACATTTTGCATATCCAGCAGTTGATGCCCTCAAGGCTACGCTCCACTATTTCTGGACCATTTACTGCAATCCTGTGAAATTACTATAAGGCTTACATGATTTGATCTCCTGCTATTCAGGTGTTTATACAATAAATACAATGGAATGGGCCAGAAGACAATCACCCCCATCTTCCTCTCTGTAATATATGCAAACTTGTATGGTTTTAGTTAAAGAGTCAGTCAAACAAAAAAAATGAGCAGGCAGTGCTAGATTTTCTAATTAGAAAGCCCAGTATACTCTTGAAAAAGTTAATGGAAGCAGCTTTTATTAACCCCTTCCTGACCAATGAAGGGATTATTCAGTGATGGTCTTTCAGTTCGTTAAAGACCGGTGATGGAATAATCGGGTTATGCGGTTAAATGAACGCTGGTCCGTGAAGGGTCCAGCACTCATTAAGTTAATGCTGTTGCTGGGTCCCTCAGTGTCTGAAGCAGATCCTGAACAGCAATTTAGTGGGTCCCAGCATGGTGATCACTGCAGGCTGATGGCAGTGATCACAGTGCTGTTACAGCCACTGAGTCAGCTTTCAGTTCAAAGTGTTGCGGAGCTGCAAGCCGGTTCAGTGTATTACAAAAATGATACAAAGTATCTCTGAGGAGAATACAGTATCTCCACAGAATTCGTACAGGGTTATTCTGATAACCCTGAGCCGAAGTAAACAGAGCTGAAGGACGCTCGGCTATTCACTTCAGCTCAGTATGGCTGATTTCAGCCGTAGCTGAGCTGAAGTGCAGAGGGACATTGACTCAGCCATCCAACATCTTGATCAGCTGCTGAAGCTCCGGCAGCTCACTCGCTGCCATTCACCCCTATTCACATACTGGCCGAATGGCAGTGAGTGAATAGCCTAGCGTGGCATTTGGCTCAGCTGTTCTGCTCAGTACCTCTGTGGTACCGAGCAGAATAGAAAATCAGTGAAAATAGTAGAAAAAAAAGTTGAAAAAATATTTAAAAAATGTAAATAAATAGTAAAATTCAAAAAGAAAGATATTTTTAAAAATAAAAAAATAATAAAAAAAGGAAAACTGTTTTCCTATTGGCCGCCACCTGCTAGAGTCTTCTGAACTGAAGGGCTCTGGCGGCCGAAGAGAGCCGAAGGATCAGTCGAAGCTACAGCTCAATCCTTAGGCTCAATAGTGAATAACCCCCTCAGCACCCAAAGCCAATCAATTCATGTTCTGACAAGAAACATACTGATCGGAGAAGCAAGCAGAGTGACAATGTAATTAGCTCGTCATTGTGCTCCTTCTACTGGGGGAACGTCCAGGATGACCTGGGCTCAAAGTAAGTGGGTTGAATGATACGGGCCATCAGACTGAGGACATCTAGTGGCAGAAAAAAAACACTAGAGGGGAAATCTCTGTATTGAAAATGAATATTGTAGCAAAAGCCTCTTTTGTTATTTTATAATTTAATAGGTCATTCATTTTTATCTTGCTATTTTTGGCTTGAGCTATGCTTTAAATAAACGGTTGTGTATCAAAACACCTGACTCACCTGATGTTCACATAAAGTCCGCACATGTCACCGTGTACCGGGAAGCCTTTTATTTACAAATATTATGTGCTAAAAGACTAGAATCCAGCAACACAAAGCTAACATATTTTGCAGGAGTTAATTATCCTGTTTTATCCCAAGAAACTCAGCTTTAGCCTGTAATCTGTGAGGAAATCTGCTGCTCTGGTCTCAAATCCTTCCCTCAGCTTGGCGATTATCAACTACATTTTTGTACTAGAGGGAATTAATGCCACATACGGCCTAAGCAGCTTTGAAGTAGAAAGGCCTAGACCTGTATTAACTTTGCAGCACATTACCGCGGCCGTACAGAGAATAAGCAAGCTGCACTGGCACAGATGTCCGGCGAATTCCCGTGTACTGCTTTACCTTTCATTTCAGTACTGTACATCTCTCACGCTGATCCCGGCCTTTGCGCGAGGCCCCAGGTAACGGTATGCTGCTGCTGCCACCAGCCGAGTGTTAACGCTCTGATGTAAAGGCTGAATCACCCGAAAAAAATAATAAAAAAATAAAAAAGACCTTTTGAAGTGGTTACTTTGCTAGGGACCTTGACTGAACATGCTGCTGCTAGGAATCAGAGAGCTCGGCTTTGCCAAAAGAGATGCGGTTCCTGGCAAATATAGACAGGAGGGATCAAGCTAATTTACAGCTTTAATATATTTTTTTTTAAAAAGAATTAAAGATAACAAAGGGATGAGCGTACATTTTAAAAGTATATTCAGATATATGCAGTGGGCCAGATAAACTAAGATTGGTGGTTTTGAGGAATAAAATGGTTGCACCTGATTTTGGCACATTGCATGTCAAATAAACTATTATGTCCCAGTGCATGTAGCTTATTTGGTGTGTAGTGCTCACCCCCGAAGTAGCCGCTGGAATATACCCGGTTAATCATCACTAGTCTATCTAGGGGTATGATCTTCAGCCATCCCTATTAGCATTTAACCACCCTTCTTCTAGTGCCCACAAACTTGCAGTCCACTTCAGTAATGCAATGCTGAATAACTGAAAAGCATCTTCACACTGGGGAGAGAGGGTATAGGGATCCCAGGCTTTCAGGATGCCACAGACATAGGCTCCAGACTTCCCAGACCTTTTAAGCTACTCAGTGTAGATCTACTTGTGATACAGCGGATAGTAACTGAAGTAGCAGAGGAGCAGGAGATAAGTACAGATCCTCAGCAGGAGAGATACCAGCCATGCCCCAGAGGTCCTCTATGTTCCAGGCACCTCTGTCAGACATCAGCTTCTCTGGTGCTCCTTCTCTGGCAAACAACACAGGTCTCCTCCATACTGGAGGCCTAGGGAAACTCTTCCCACACTCCAGCCTATGCCCGCCCACAGGCCACAGGGCTAGCCTGGGGGGCAGGCTGGATAGCATCCAGCTCTAATCCATGGCTGGCACCGGCTAGTCTGAGTACATGGTAAATCCCAGTATATGTACCCTATCCCAGCATGCACCACTGGTTGAGAGAACCCCAGTGATTGGCTGCTCTACTATACATACACTACAGTCCCTCTCATTGGCTGTCCCACAATATAGCAGAGTCACACTGCCAGGGGGTACAGGCAATGCCAGACACCTGGAATTAACCAGATAATTGCCACTATAATCCAGCCAAGCTGACTACATCCTGGCACACTTACTTTGGTCCCCTGACAATATTTGTATACCCCAGAGTTCTGCTTAAGCAGAGAGACATCCATGAGCTACCTCAAGCTCAATATTGTGTCAGGAATTTTATGAAGTGCAGACCATGGCATTGAGCAATACATGGAGTATTACAGAGATAGGGGTATTTGCTTTTCATTATAAATTGGCCCCAACCCAGATAGCAAGCAATTGAGCTGCAAGTTTGAAAATGACTTGCTAAACTATTGCAGACTTGCCAAGCTTCACAATTTTGTTGCACAATTACAGCAAATCTGCATTGCAAGTCTCCAGACCAGCGAGCTTGCAGAGCTCTTGCTAAGACCTGCAGGACTCTTGCTGTAGACTTGCCAAGCAAATTTGCTACAAATTCAAAAAGTGTCAACTAGAACTTGTGCTGCGAGTGTTCTGCAAGTCTACAACTTGCCGGGAATGTGTGCTGCAAGTTAAAAATAATTACAATTTAACCCTGCCACAAGTTTGTGGCAAGTTATCCTTGCTATCTGGGAAGGAGCTGTCATCGATGACATCTGATGACATATTTTTCTCAGACCCATAAACACGATGTAAATTATATGTATGTAGTTATTAAGGGGGGGGCTCATTTCTACACCATGTTACATAGTTACATAGGTACATAGTATTTGGGGTTGAATAAAGACATAAGTCCATCAAGTTCAACCCATATAGGTCCACGCTCAACTCATTCTTAGGAATACTTGTACCCCTGAATATTACGGTCCCTCAGGAAATCGTCCAAAAGTTTCTTGAACAATTCCACACTCTTAGCTGAAATCACTGCCGGTGAGTTCCAGACCCTAACCGCTCTTACTGTAAAGAACCCCCTTCGCCCCTTGTGCTGGAATTTTTTCTCCACCAATTTTAGGTGGTGGCCTCTAGTCTTTATAATGGAGTTAAACTTAAAGCGTTTGTTGCCAATGTTGCTGTCACCATTGAACATCTTGTACATGAAAATCATATCCCCCCTTAATCTCCTTACTTCCAGCGTAAACATGTTTAAGGTCAGAAGCCTTGTCTCATAGCTCTGGTCCTTCATTCCCCTAATTAGTTTGGTTGCCCTCAGCTGGACTCTCTCGAGTTCAAGGACATCCCTTCTCAGTACCGGCGACCAAAACTGGACTGTGTACTCCAGATGAGGCCTATATCTAGATCTATATAGAGGCACAATTATAGACTTGTCCCTGCAATACATCCCCTTCTTAATACAGGACAAGACCCTACTAGCTTTGTTTACCGCAGCTTGGCACTGCAAGCTACCATTCAGTTTGTGGTCTACAATGACCCCCAAATCTTTTTCTATTTCTGACTTCCCTAGCGGCATACCCATAATTGTATAACCCATTTGTTTATTTTTATTTCCAAGTGCATTACTTTGCATTTATCGACATTAAACCTCATCTGCCATAGTATTTCCCACTCCCCTATTTTATCCAGGTCCTCCTGTAATGTTATATTGTCACGATCCGTTTCTAATACCCTCCCTAATACCCTATTTTTGTATCGTCTGCAAACACAGAAACATGGCTATTCACTCCCATGTGACATGCAGACATCCTCTAGAAAGAGACGGTACAAATATTTGCATAAGATATAATGAGGACAATTTGACCATAAGATAAGTCATACAATTAATTGATTTCAGGTGAACTTTATGATAGTATCTGAAAATGGAAACTAAAAAAAGTTATGAAACTTTTTTATACACTGTACTTATTAATAAAATATATTTGATAAAGAATATACAAAAAAACAAAAACATTTGATAGCCAGTGAAGACAATAAACCATCGCTCTTGCTTGAGCATCTTTAGGACATTTTCCTATATAATTCTGGTCAATGTAATCTCTTCTAGAAAAGCCGGGCCGAGCTTTAAGCAAACCATAGACATAACCTCTATTTTGTATTCATAATACTGTATATGCCTCATATATGCTTGTAGTAAAATTGATTTAAAGTGATCTCATAGTCTAAAGATTTTTAAGCTATTTCAAATGCTGCTTAAACCACTTAGAATGGACACTGATGTTTGAAAGTTTTAGTTTCCTGTAGAATCAGCTAGTCCCCTGAGCACTGACCCTATCCTGTTTTAGGGTGGCTCCTTTCTTTTGCAGGGTCCTATGAAGCCACCCTTGTGTGTACTAGTAAGCTGTGTGTGTCTCCTGCTCCCCTGCTCCCCTTTCCTTCCTCCTCCTTCCTTGCTCCCAAGCTAGTAGATGGACAGCTTCTGCAGACTGCTTTGTCCCATGTGATCTTGTACTGGACAGGACGTTCAGGTAAACTGAGTTGAGAGAGTTGGAGCCAGTTATCTGGAAACATGATGACTGTGGTTGAATTGCTAAAGGAATAGGAAATGTTAACTTTGCACAATGGAAATTCACTAAGCTTAAAAGTTATCTAAAGGCAACACTTTGTGGTGAAGTATTTGAACTTCTGCCATGTTTGTATTGTGTGTGTCTCCCTGTTAGGGGCATTCGCACTCTCTGATCACCAATGTCACCAGGAATAAAAGTTGGGGTAAATCCCAAATTTTCAGCTGTCACCAGAACAGAAATTCGAGGAGAAATCTTCTAAGGGGGACCCTTGTTCCTGTGACAACTGTCTATATGGGGATTTCCTGTACATTGGAAAGATATCTTGAGTCAACAGGAAAGGAAGTAAAGACAAATCTCACTAATGAGTAGCAGATGGCAATTAAAAAACTGAAAGTGGTTTTTATTTTTTTATTATATTATTATTAATTTTATTATTATTAATTTATTTATTTGCATTTGTTTTTCCCTCTTGCAGTTAGGTGATGTCCTTGCACAGTCGCTCTCTTTGTTTCCCGCTGGGCCAGTAATGCTGAGCCTCATAGGACTCCCCGTTAGCACTGATCAGGTGCTGATGTATCAGGACAGATGATCCTCGGCTGACAGATGGTAGGGTGACCTGAAAAACCTGCCCTCTTTTCTGGGATCAGGCAGCAGATGACAGGTATTATTTCATAAAACAAAGTCTAGGAGGAATAGTCGGGGGGCACTGGCATTAATCTCAGGCTGCAACCAGCCATAGAATGTTTGTGGCAGGACAAATCTGTCTCCGTGAAAGAACAGAAAAAAATGATTCTTGATGAAGATGTTCATTAATTTTAATAGAATATGCTTGACGGTCTACAATACAGTCCCTTGTGCTTTTCATATTTTACAACTTGATAATAGTAGAAATGCTCCCTCTTCAATGAACAAATTTCAAAGCAGTGCAAAGAAGTATATAGATCAAGCTGTCTTGTGTGGTTCCAACTTGTAAGTAGGTTACCTTTAGTCAGTATAACATTAATAAATTGGCACAGTACAATGCCAGGCATTTTCAAACACCTGCAAGCAACTTCAGCTTCTTTTTTCAATGGCCTGTTCCCAGTTCTGAAATTTGGAACTTTGCCCCTCCTGCAGTCTGCATTGGCCTATCATTGTGATAGCCAGTCTTTCTAACTCTTTTTTTGAGTCAATGCACAGTTTTAAACTATGCAAAATCTCAAGGCACCTCTAGTGTGTTCCATTAATGTGCATCAAACTTGGAAACAATGTGTGCTTTGACACACAGGAGGAGCTTGCAGTGCCATTAGTGGTTGGATATTGATGGTTAATAAACTCAGTGATAGCGACCCCTCCCCCCTGAAACAACCATATCCTGGCAGCACCTTTTCCCCCCTCCTATCAAACCACTCAGAATGGCCATATACTGGCATCACTTAGCCCCTTCCTTTATCCCCCCGGAACAACCATAAACTGAAAGCACCCAGGCCACCCCTTCCATCAAACCACCCAGAATGACCATATACTGGCAGCACATAAGCCCCCCTTCAACCCACGCAGTGACCATTAACCAGCAGCACCCAGAATGCCTCCACCCCCAAACCACCCCTGGAATGGACATATACTGGCAGCACCCAGATCCTTGCAACCCTTGCCGCCAACATCCTCTCTCTACAGAACGACCACACACTCACAGTGCACCTGGGGATGAGCAGTTTCCCAGCAATAAAGATAAAGAGGGTTACAGGTAAGCGTTAACGGTACCGAGCTGAAAGTAACTTTGTAATGACATGCTGCAGGACGTCTTGATGGCTGCCTACAGACTCTGAGGCCCCAGGTCTTACCTGGACTAGATAGGCACCAGAAAGGCAGCCAACTGAGTCCTACCAACTGATGACAGCATTGGTCGTTACATTAAACTGCAACAGACACTACCGACAGTGTCTATAGTTATGGATGAATCATCCATTGCTAAGGCTTAGTTGTGTGCCTTGCCTGTGCCTCTCCAGTGTGAGCTATACTCAATTTTTGTTTTCCTTGTGCCGCGGAACAGTGGTTGGGAATTACTGCTTTATCCAGTAGTTGTGCATGATAAGTTGTGCATGATAATAAAAGATCCAACTTTATAGTTGTAGCAGAAATATTGATAATAGAAGACCCCATGGGGTGACCTGAAACAAAGGTAAAATTACCTATCTACATTCAGACTTTAAATGAATGTTGAGTGGGACTGCATATGTGTTATTCTGTTATTCTTTCTTATGGTGAGGGCCAACACTAACATCTATTTAAAAAAAAATAAACCCTCCCTGCAACTCTATCACTACCCCTCCCTGTAGCCTTAACACTAACCGGCCCAGTAACCCTATCACTAGCCCTCACTGTAACTCTATCACTAACCTCCCTGCAACTCTATCACTACCCCTCCCTGCAACCCTACCACTAACCCTCCCTGAACCTTATCACTAACCCTCCCTATAGCCCTACCACTAACCCTTCATGCAACCCTATCACTGCCTCTCCCGGTAACCTTAACACTAACCCTCCCTGCAACCTTATCACTAGCCCTCTCTTTAACCCAATCACTAACCTCCCTGCAACTCTATCATTATCTCTCACTGTAACCTTAACACTAACCTTCCATGCAACCCTATCACTACCCCTCCATGTAACCCTATCACTAACCCTCCCTATAATCCTATCAATAACCCTCCCTGCAACCCTATCTCTAATCTTCCCTGCAACCCTATCACTAACACTTCCTGTAACCCCTTACACTTCCTCTTACTTTATCCCCAACCCAAACCCTGCTTGTAACGCTAACATTTGCCCTTGCTGTAATGCATCAAACCCTCACTGTAACCTTATTACGAACCCTCCCTGCTACCCTAGCACTTACCCTCCTTGTAACCCTAACACTAATTCTCCCTGTAGCCTTTGCAATAACTCTTCTGTAACCCTGTATCCCAACCTCTAACCCTTCCTGTAACTCTAACATCAACCTTTTCATACCCCTATCACTCATCCTCCTTGTATCACTAACACTTACCCTCCCTGTAACCCTAACTCTTACTCTCCCCATAGCCCTAATATTAACCCTTCCATAACCCAAACACTAGCCTTCCCTGTATTTCAAACACTAACCCAAAACATTAACCCTAACACTAATCCAACTTGCAACCTTAACACAACCCTCCCTGTAACACTGGTATTAATTTTCCCTGTAATCCTAACACTTGCACAAACCCTGTGAACCCGCACACTAACCCTCCCTATAAACCTACTGCTACCTCTCTGTAACCTCTAACACTAACCATTCATTTAACCCTAAACATATCACAAAGTCCTAAGCCCCCAATTAGAATACATCTTACGCTGGTCTGGTTTCAGTAAATTAATTCCGATTGGCAGCTATAGCTTACTACACCTTGCCCCCTTATCTAATAACTGAATAACTGCATATAACAACAACAAAAAATGTCGGGCACTGGAAGAATTATCTGCCAAAATGTATTGCAAATATTTTAAACAAATCTCTAATCCTGACAGCTTGCATTTTGCATTAGGCTGGGTTGCCTTTCGGTAACCAAATCCTATTTGCCAAATATGTTAATTATTCCAAGCACTTTGTGATATAAACCTCTTGCCATATTGCCTTATAAACACTGCATAATCAAAAGATAGCGCAACTTATGTTAAGGCACCTTCGTCAAGACTGGTGCCCGGTGTTCAACGTAAACGTTCCCAGCACATCGTTTTAAAATTTTGACTAATGTGCTCGGTTTTTTTATGCTTCGATAAATAATTACCGTATTTGAGAATGCAATAAATATGGAAGCAAATGTATTATTCCTTTTCAGGAAATAAACTGTTCAGAAAAGATGCAGGAAATAATGTTTTGCAAAAATAGTCCTAGTTTCTTTTTGTTCGTTTTTAGATTTCTTCGAGAAAGTTGAGTATCAAAGGAATTCTTATGGTAAACAAAAAGTTTTCTGAGTGCGAAACTTAGCTCTAAATGTTAATATCCTTTTGGAAGACTTTTGAGCGTGAACTTTCATGTTAGACTTGAAGCGGTTGGGGCTCCTGTCGTGACCAATGACAATCCAATTTTATATGTATTAAATAAATCATTTTTTTTATGCTGAGGCAGGGAACTAAGACTATTTAAAGGAGTCTAAAGATTAAATTATGCTATCAAGGGTATAAAACAAAATAGACTGGCATAGAGTTAGACAAATTATAATGTCTATATTAAACTCTCTAAGGGAAAGTCTAATTTCTGCTGCTTTCAATATTTAATGCATGTTTTCTTCAAATATGGTGATTAGCAAAACATATATTTCATGGGGCTAAGTTTAAAAAAGAAGTTTAAGATTTTTACAAAGTGGTGCAATTGAAACTCGGTAGTACTATTGTAGTACTAGAGTAAGGGATCATGGGAGAAGCAAACAGTAAAGTTATCATACTGTTGATAGTAAAGCTTAGCAGAGAACTATGGCCCAACCTTTTTGGGCCATAGTTCTCTTAAGTTTCAAAGGTGGACATTTACTAATGTCCTCATGTGACACAAAACTCAGCATATAGTGGGCTATTGCCTGCTATATGCTGACAGCGCAGAGCCGCACTGTAGCCCGGGAAAGATCTCAGCAATATTGTCGGGATCCACCCCGCACCTGATTGACAGCTGGCTCTGCCTCTCTAGAGCCAGAGCCACTTGTGCCCACCCCTTCCCCCATCCACCCCTACAGTCAGCATTGGGGAAATGAAGAGGAAAGGGGGGGAATCCCTGTGGGGAGCAGTGACTGACAGTCACCATTCTCTGCAGGGAGTAGATCAGGAACTGAGCAATCAGCAGTCCGTGACCGCTCAGTTCTGAATCAATAGAGACGACATGTGACAGCTGCAGTGTCACATGACAGCTCTAATTATGGGGATGAGTATATTACACTCTCCCCATAATTCTCCTTTAACTACAGGGAGATATAAAAGACATCAATGAATGCAGCTCTGTGTTCATTAATATAGTATAAAAAATATAATTTAAATATAACCAATGCATGAACCTGAATTTGACTTGGCACCAGCTTTGTTCTGTACAGTAGAGATCACCTTGAAGAGGGAGAAGCAGCAAAAGAGCCAATCAATTTTTCTGTGCAAACAAGGGACATGCTGATAGGAGGAAAGAAAGTCAAAATGTCTTTTTTTGCTATTTCAAATGCTGGTTAAATCACTTACAATGGATGCTGGTCCCCTTAGCACTGGCCCTCATATCTAGTTTTAAGGTGCCTCCTTTCTCTTGCAAGGTCCTATGGAGCCCACCTTCTGTGTGCTGGGAAGCTGTGAGTGTCTCCACAAATATAAAGGAACAGCAAAGAAATGGCACTTCCCTGCTACCCTCCACCAGGAATTAAGTTTGCTCAGACTCCTGTAGCCTCATTGCAACTTCCAGGAACACATTAATCTTTCTTGGTGTGGCCGCCATTATGTATCTGCTTCACACCTCATCCTTTCAACGAAGCAAACAATACCCACACTCTGCTCTTACAGGCTCTTACCATCTACGTTCCTTGGTAATAGTGCACATGGTGTAACTGGACACACTCACTTGTCTGGAGGCAATAAAACCTTTTACTGAAAGTTGTGCATTGCATAAACATAACAGGTCTCATGATCAGCAGATCAGGTTCTTAGGCTCGGCAAAACAACAGGTACTCTTAAGTGGAACTTGGATGTACAGCAGAAACTTGGCAGCTTTCAGACTGATCCTTTTTCAGTAATCTGGCAGACTCACAGAACTTGGCACACATAAAGTACTCTGCAACCAGGTTCAAACAAACATACTCAGTAGGACTTGATAGTGATCTCAATATAGCTTCTCTCTCCCTTTCTGTCTCTGGGGAATCTAGGTTGTCCCTAAGAGAACACAGCCAGCAGTGCCATGTTCCCCCAGGATGAAGACACATTAACACCATCTCTTGCTAGGCATCTTCAGCGGAGATCTATCAGGATGGGTTTACATTCTATTCTATGATACAATCATATACTGTACATCTATGCTAGGACCAATTTAGCTAGTGCTTTCAAATTATAATGGTGATAATGATTATAATGGTTGTTTGTCTCTTTCAGGTTTGTGTGTTTAAAACTGATGCTCTAGCAGATACAGCCAACCATAGTTCTCAGGTTTCCACATAATGAACTCTATGCACTAGCATGGCCTACAACTGCACTCATCAAGAGAGGCCCTTCCGGCAAAATGCGCATATTTTTCAGGCCAAGCATGCTTAAAGTGACATTATAGTCTAATTTCCCCCCTCTCCCCCTTCCCAATCCTGCTGTAGGGACTTACCTTAAATGATGTCTCTTAATGCGATCTTTTTTTCTGTCCTTTTCATCTGTCCCTCTAGCGCTGGGTGCGGGTCTCCGATCAAACGCTGACTCCTCTGTCCTCCTCTTCCTTCGTGTCCCACGGTGTCTGTGCGGGTGCACGCTGCTCCATAGACTTATCTTGTGTCTCTCCTCGTCTCCCGGTTGAACATATGAAGTGCGCATGCGCCCACCCCAAGATCCTTTGTGGCAATCCGAGACTCTTCAGATGTTCAGACGGGAGCAAAGACACAAGGTAAGTATTAACCCTTTTAAAGGGTTTAAAAAATATATATTTTTGCATATATCTACTGCTTGCTAGCAATAGATATATGCAAAAACATGCAAGGGTTTAGTAACCCTTTAACGTGGACCTAGTATTATATATATATGATCATATTAAGTGTATGCATCCTAAATAATGTGTAAGTGACAAGTTACAAGAGCATCATATAAAAGAAAGCATTAGAACAAAGGCCTTCTTGTTAGGTTCTTCAGGTATTATTCTTATATGAGCAGCAGATTGAAAAATATTGAAAATGACTTTTGCAACTACATTAACACTTACACGCTTATAAGGAATTTTATGGATTGGGTTTACATATACTTTAACGCGGATCCGTGAAGAAGTTTAAGATACTGCGGGCACTGCATTTATTTAAAAACATTCTCATTGCCATTTCAGGGTACAAAGCAGCAACAAATTAGTAGTTTGAGTGCCTTTTAATGAAAATGTCCCAAATGTTCACAGAGACTGCACACAAGCTGTGTAGAGTCGGAGCTCCAGACTCTGCTCTGTATGCAGAGACCACAGACAGATATCAAAAACGATCACATCCACAACGAATACTGCACTTAGAGAAATATTGCCTTTTATCGAAATTTCTCAAATGTTCGCAGAGACTGCACCCAAGCTGAGTAGAGTTGGAGGTCCAGACTTTGCTCTGTATGCAGAGACCACAGACAAATATCAAATATGAGCAAGTCCACGGTGGACTTAGAAAAATATTGCACCATCAACCTAATCACTGAATAACTCCACAGAAGCTTCAATTAGTGGACAGTCACTTCTCATCCAAACTCTATTGACTTTTGATAACTTGTTTTAAAATTGCATCTGGAAGCTGTCTCAGCACTGTATAGAAGTTCCTTTCCTCCAAATTGGACACACAAATCAAAAAAGCAACAGATCCCTATACAGCTCACACATTAATAATGGCATCTACAGCAATTAAACCCAAACGTGGTCTGTGTATTGTGATAGCCTAGGCAATCCTTGGGGTGCAACATCTCCATCACTTGCTGGCTGCACTTTGTCTGCTGTTTATTCTGCACAATTATTCCTCCAGCAAGAAATCGAGTTGCTTTCAGCATCGTCTCCCTTAAGACGCGCTGTCACTTAAAGAAACAAATATCACATTTTAATTCATGCAACTTTGTGTTTTTTTTCTTTAGTTTGGCACTGTAAAACTATAAAAAAAGATTCATATTCACAATACCTACTTTTCAAGAGTTCCAGCTAAACTTATATAAAAAAGATTTTGTATGAGCTCATTCTATTTGTGTGGGTTTCCGTCTATGGTCCAGACACATACTGGTAGGTTAATTGGCTTATCGCTACACCGGCCCTAGAGTATGTATGTCTGTCTGCTAGGAAAATTAGTCTGTATGATCCACTGGGGCAGGGACTGATATATGTGCAAAAATAAATTAATTTGTGCAGCCTTGTAGAATATGATGGCTTTATATTTCACTACATAAAGAATTTTTAAAAATGCTGTCATTGGAACTTTGGAATGCCTTTTAGAAGTTTAAGAACAATGAAGTGATCACACAAAATATTTCCATCAAGCTCTGATGTCTTTAAGGAATGAGTGGAAGGATTTGTCTGAAATTCATTAAACAGATACAAAATTTGATATGACCTTGCCCAAAAATGCATCAAGATTAGCCTAATGTTTCCCTTGTATGGCCAAAAAAGAACCACATGTCTTTGGTTTGTAGCATAATCATATGATCATTATTGTTATGCTGGCCTTATGATGACATTATTTTGTTGATAAACAATTGGTTAGGGCTAGAATTAGTGTTGGCATTTAGGTGAGGGCTATAGTTAGCATCAGGACCCTTAAATATTAAATATCATGTTCCCAACTGATCAAGAGTAATTTTTAGGTTCAAAAACAGGTCCAGGATAGTTGACCAGAACTTCCCTACTATCAAGAGCCATTTATACCCATTACACCCTCAAAATAACTATCATTTCTCCTTCCTCATTGAGTCCAATACATTTAGTAGAATGGCTAAATTTTGCCAAAATGTAACAATTTTCTCAGAATTTTTTGTGAAGTGATTTATTATCCCAAATGTCTTGAGATACCTATTTAATTAGCTGCAGATACACATTATGGTCTGGGTTTTTAACTACCAAGGCCAAACTCTGGTTCCCTGATTCTGTCTGTAACTAAGATACCTTCATATAAAGTGGTGTGACATAAAGAAAGGGGAAGTCATCGAGGGGCGATATACATCATTTCCCCTCGCTTTCTATAGCTTGTACAGGACTAGTGTTTCTGGCATTATTTAAAACAGAACTTAAGACAAATAAACAATAACATAGAAAAACAGTCTTTGCTGCAATATTTACTGCAATCCAGAGCTAACCCACCGTACTTCTTTTCTGCCACTAGATGTCCTCAGTCTGATAACCAGCAATGGCCTCATTCAACCCAATTTCCCTGAGCTGAAGTTGAAATGGGCATACCCCAGACTGACTGGAAAGTGAAAGGAGAAAATACACAGTGATGAGCTCATCTCTGTCACTCTGCGTTCTCTTCCTATAGGATTGTTTCTTATCACCACATGAACTTATTGGCTCCATGTGCTGCTTAATTTCACACTCTGAGCTCTGTTATACAGGGACTGTAAAAGGCTAACACCAAGTCAAATTGAGGCACGTGCACTGCTCACATTTATATATTCACTGCATAATAAAAATGAAGTCAAATTCTTTGTAATTTATAACAAATATTGTAAATTAAAAAAACTATTGAAAGATAAAAATATATTTACTGATGTATTCATGAATACAGAGCTGCATACATTTTGTCTTTTATATGCACCTGAATTCAGCTTTAAATATGTTAAAAACTGTTTATTTTCGATAGTTTTTCTTTAAATAGACAATAATGCAAAGCATTTTAGAAATCCTCTCTTATCCCACTTGATAACACCAATTATATTTTTACTGACTCTACTACGTTTGCTGACTACAGCCCAGATCAACAAGAAAATTCATACTCATTTTTTTGCAATCACATTAAAGAGCTGTTTGTTTTGTGCTAGATCCTACATTCGCAGTTTATTTCATTTTGGGTTATTATGGTCTCATTTTTTGCTTGCATTCATTAGAGTTTACTGATACTTTTTTTTTTCCCAGACGATAATTTTTTTTTCTCCGAATGGCTTGGACGATTTCAATCATGTCTTAATTACTTTTAAAAAATGCTGCACTGGCTTCAGAACAAGACGTCTAACTTGTTAGGCATTTGAAATTTCAGTGCCGTTGCCTGAGTCCTGGCAGTCAATACACGAGTACAGATTGTAACCTCCTTTTTGCCTCCAAGCCTGCCTTGGCTGCCTGTCCAGCGAGGGATTATGGATTTAGCAAGGAAGGTAAGTGTGACCAGGAGCATTGGCTTACCATCTGCTCCTCAACAGTGGTCGGGCCAACCTGTGTAGCCTGCAGCAAGACCCGGGCAGCGTGTTCAATTCAGCCCATTCCAACCTGGCTCCAGTAGCCCATCATATTGAATCAGATGATTAGGTCTAAGTAGTCCATATGTAACTGAATATTTTTCCTAAATACCAAAATGAAAACAAAAACGAATGCCATTTCTCTACATTCTAATTCCTCCGTACATCAAGTTAAGTTTACATAAATAAATACTCTCTTAAAGTTTATGCAAATCATACGCAATAAAAAATATAAAAAAATAAAATCATGCATTATTTAGTAGGGCTCCTATTTCAAGATCTAACATACTTTCTTCTCAGCATGTTTTTTTTTTCCCCCCAAAGTTTATATTGGACTTCTTTTATGATTTCTATTTTTTTTTTTATTCATCTTTTAAATTATTCCTTTTTAAATAATTATCTCATGTGATTTCGTAAATGCAATTGCACTAATTTATAATTAATTTTGTGTGGCATATTAAGATTCAAGGAAACATGTTTTTTTTTTCTTTTTGACTGTTCACTTTAGAATTCACTTTTAAAAGTTACCTTTTTTTTGTTTGTTTGTTTGTGAGGATTGTCCTCAGCAGAATGTCATAAATCATGATTGTTTATGCTTTATTGTTCCCTCTACAGTTCCAACAATGCAACAATGCAATTATCTGGATGCTTTGTCAAACATGAAGTGTCACATTATCATGATTTTTAACATAATACTGAATGACAGACATAGCCAAATGCCACGATCAATACATTGTAATATTTTTTTGTTATATCAGGTCATCTTCACGTATTTGTGGTGTGATAATGCATGCACGTTAATACCAGTGACGTGCAGTACCTTTGGTTCCGGGTAAGGCATTCCCCAGCCTCGCCCCCCAGCACGTCCCGCCCTACCCTCCCAGCCCGCCGGTCCCCAAGCTAGTGTGAAGGAGGAAGGGTGGAGCCTCCCTGTCCCTCACTTGCCCGTCACTGCTGAGGCATCGAGAACGATGGCCTCAGTGTTTTTTTTTCTTTCTTTCTTTGATTGGACAGCTTGGACCAATGGCGCTTTGTGAGCCATCCGCAGAGCTCACGCCTCTAACACAGAGTAGAGGCTGTGACAGCTCTTACCTCACCAAGTTAGGTTACACAAGCAGTGGGGAAGCCCGTTGCTGTGTAACCTAACTACCTGTCAAAAGTCGGATGCAGCGCTGCCTGTAATTAGCAGGCAGCGCTCCGTCTATGACAGGTTACATAGCGGGGAGGCTTTCCCTGCTGTGTAACCTTCTAGAAGCCGATCTGAATGGAGAAAGAGCTGTCAGCTTCAGACTTGTTGAACACGTGTTGCATTTAGGCAGGCCATTTATTTGGAATGAGCTTTCAATGCAACCCAGCGCATAAGAAACTGCACTTGATTCTTTTTTGGGAACACAACGCATGGTAGCAGGAATATTGCTTCAGTGCATTGGGGTGCCATTCAAAATAATTGACAGTGAAACACATTAACGTGTTCATGATGTGGTACCATGCAAGCCATGCAACACAAACGTGCGAAGCCGGCCTTGCGATTGCTGTGTTTATTATTTTAATCAAAAACTCTGCACAAGACACTGTTAGCATGTAAGAATATTTTCATGTCATGAATTCATTTTCATGAATAATTTGTGCCCAAGCCTACTATAGAGGACACAGGTGAACAGCACAACATTCACAATTAAGTTGTTCCCTAAGGTATAATGTAGTCAGGAAACCATAGAATTCATATAACTGTCATATCAGCCAATCAACCAAGTTCACGCCTCTGTGCTGAAGTGCGCTATGGAAAATGGTGCTACATGCATGTATTGGGGGGCACATAAAAATTTTGTGTAAACCCCAATAATTGAAATTTAATATGATGCATTGTAATCTAACTACGTTCTGTGTGTGGGAGACCACTAATCCAGCGCTGCAGATGTGCTGATGCTGGCAAGTCCCCAAAAGTCACCTTCCTGCTGAGGTCACTGCTGCCTGGAGATCAGCTTTAAAATAACACCCAGTGATCCTGCTATGAAGGCTCTTCTTCAATTAAAAATGCTCTGTCCCTGTCTTCCAATTACTTACCCTTCCAATGGCTGTTTCAGCACACATTATACAGTATATGCACATTATACTGTTTTCACCAACAGCAAACCCACTCCAGGAAATGCCATGCAACCATTGCAAGACTGCATGCAGATAGGAATCAGCTGCAAAGAGGTTGTAGAAAACCAGCAGCACTAAGATGCAACAAAGGCTGGGAAATGTATTTTATTTTTAAAAAATGGCAATTTTTTTATGATACACAGTGCTTTTGCACACTAAATGTTATAGGTTTACATTTACCTTTTGGATCAAAGGAGTTAATTTACTAATGTACTCCTGTGACCCGAAGTCAGCAAATAACGGGCTGCTTGCTGATGGCATAGAGCTGCTCTGCAGCCATGAAAGATTCTGACAATATTGTCAGGATTAACCTGTTGCCTAATTGACAGCTGGCTCTCTAGAGTCAGAGCTAGCTGTGCCCACCCCTCAACTATCTGTCTCTCCAATGAGCACTGGAGGAACAGAGAAGGGATAGGGGAATCCCTGCAGGGAGCAGTGAATGACAGTACAGGAATGCAAGGCAGCTGGCTCCCTGATTTCAGGGGTGGGAGGCAGTGCATTTCAGTCAATGGCACCGCAGCCACGCCCCCTGCCCGCAGTGCAATCATCCGCACCCAGAACGCAGGCACATTAGTGCCTGCGTTCCGGTCCAGTGCTATCTGTAAAAATAGTGCTTGCAGTATTTTTGCAAATCTAACTGGACCGGAACGCAGGCACTAATGTGGATGCATTATGGGTGCGGGCGATCGCACTGCGAGTGCCCGCCTCTGTACACTCCCGCCCGCCCGCCTCTGTACACAGGGAGCCTGCCTGCTTGTGTTCCAGTGCGAACTGACCCTAACCTTTAGTGTATCGCACCTTGGATGATATTGATATTGCTCCCCAACCCTGCAATATTTCCTCCGAAAAGGTCTCTGCTTGTTATTCTTAATGCCTATGGGAAAGCACCACTCATGGATGCTCCCAACAGTTCCTCAGAGTATGACTTACCCATTAAAATAAAAGTGTAGGGAGGTGCAGGATTAAGTTGGCCTAGACCTTGACCGAGGAAGTTCACCAATGTCTGTTTAAAACTGTAACCAACACCCCCCCAAGCCAAATCTGTGAACAAAGTTGCATCAGGTGCATTCCCTGCCCCATTGTAATGTGTAGCTACAGGGCAGGGTGGCCTCAATTGATTAGGTTGGTAGGAGG
>NW_017306408.1:214358-247830 GCF_000935625.1 Nanorana parkeri | reverse complement strand
GGGCGGGTGGCCCCTATTGATTAGGGTGGTAGGGGGGGGGGGGGGGGTGTCAGTCACAATTTTAAGTGGGCTTGTGTGAACTCAGGTGCAATGGTGTTGCACCAAGCCCAGCACATCACTGTTTCCTAAAAGAGTTAAAATGTTAAAAAAGGTATATGTGGCCTATTTATATTGTTATATCCTTCAAATACACAATTTCATAGATGCCCCATAATTTATCAGCCAGGTGCCACACAACTTAGTGATCTCTCTATCCACATTCTGATTCATCATCTATGTTATTATCAGTGGAGCCAGGCAATGAGCAGGCATATTCACCGCTATACTATTATTAAAACCACAGTGACTGAAGCTCTGCTCAAGCTTTATATGTCTAGACTTCTTTCATTTTAATCCGTTGTCTGTCCAAAAAGATGATTGTGTAAAGAGTCAACAATCTGTAGTCTTTTATTACAGACTATAACAGTATATTAAGTTACATTATCAGTCAGTAATGGAGACGTATTCCCAGAAATGAATTATTTACAGGCCATTTAAGAAATCTATATTCAGGTGTGGCGCAGAAAAGCTTGCCATAAATCTTTAATGCTGACTGCTCGGGAGAGGTGAAGTGAGGATTAAAGACGTTTTATAACAAGACAAGAGCAGTAAAAGGGACGGGGCCCGGGCTGTGCATCACTGGAGCGGGCCCACTGCTAATACACTGATAAATGTCACATGTCAGCTCTGCACTTTCGCATCTTTGCATTTGTTTTCTATGAATGGATTGAGCAACAAAGCAAGTAGAGAGTGTTTTTTTTTTTTAATGAAGCTTTACTACAAGACACCTTCATATTCTGTGCTTTCCAAAGTAAAATTTCACAGTCAGAGCATTAGCTCTGCATACAGAGGCAGGAAAATGTAGAAGCTCTACTTTCTTATTGGCTGTGTTGATAAGAGTGAATTAAAAGGAAACTCTACTTGTGTTAAACAGTTGATATATCATTGCTAAATGTTTTAACTAAAAGGGGCTTATGTATAAAACTTCTGCCCAGCATATAACTGGGTGAATACTCTTTGCAAGGCATTACTGCCACTATATGCAGCCATCTACTGGCAGTAATGCCATTTTTATTGCTGTCTGTCATGTTGGTCCATTCATTCCAGTGCCAAAAAATTGGCACTGGAATATTAGGGAAGAGGAGAGGGGAAGTTCCACTGACTTCCTGTTATGTATTCAAAATAGTAAGAGAGGGGAAACATCCTTGGGTTAAAAAAAACAACAAAAAAACAATCAAAACAAAAACCCATGAATAAAAAAACAAAAGGGTTTTTAACCATTCCCAACTACTAAAATGCTCATAAAATTACTTTTCTCCTTTTTATTAAACAAACAAACAAAAAAAAACTTCTGGCTGATCCTGTATTTTCCTACACATGCAGTTAACTTACTGCATTATACAGCAGTTTTTATTTTTTTGCAATACTGGAAGTGATCATCTAACTATATGTAGCTACTATGCCTTAAGCAGGGATGCCTTTTTAAATGTAAAGGCTGTCAGGCTATAGTTAGCCTGAGTCTTATTGACAGATTGGCGTTTTAAAATCTCTTCAAAGCTCTGGTGATTGTTTGCTTCTGGGGAGTGTACCTGGCAATAGTGAGGGTTGCTGCATTAACCAAAGTTATGCAATGTTATTCCTCCCTGGTTTATTGCCAGCGGTGCAGGCTAGGAGAAGTGTAGACATTCAGGAGTAACCTTGGAAAGTAATTCTTCCCCTAGACCTCCTGTCTGGGGAAGAGATGCAATTGTATGTCTGATCCTCCTAGGCTTGCTGCCTGAGGAGGGTTACCATGTGCTCAGAGGCCTAGGTTCAAAGGCCTGGTATGTCGAATCCTGGGGTTGTGATACCACGGATGAACTTCAACCTAAATAAGTAACCTTTGAAGCTGGGTAGAAGCTTGATCCTTGACTAATGTATGGTGATTACTCCCCATGGACCCGGTAGCTGCACCATCCAGTAGCTCACGGACAGGCTTGGTCAGGTTAAAGAGGTTTATGGTTTTCTTGTGCCACCCTCTTTCCCAGGAGTTTTGTGAGAGTCAATAAACTCCTTGTTTTTGTGGACCAGAGCATGAGGTGATATGCTAGCCCACTCTGCCTGTGGAGTCCCTCAAATGCCCATGGGGTCAGGGGGCTGTTACATATAGACGACATGTAAGACCATGTTGGCAGTGGGAGAGTTTCTGAGCTTGAAAGCTTCATATGTGAAATGAAGGGAGAAACATCACACGCAGACATCTTTGGAGCTAAGGTCACTCTCATAAAACCGTGAACTTCCAGGGCTGCACATTCAGCCAGTGCACCCAAGTTATGTTCATCTGGCACACTTAGTGGGGCATGTGAGATTTAACCCCATCACTTCTGCAGACATGGACCTAGCCGCTCAATCCAGAAGGTCTTGCAGATCCTTAAAAAAGTCTAATTTTCTATGACTCCTTCCAAAGGCCTAGAACCAGGAAGACATATTTTCCACTCTAGATGTGCAAGGGCTTTGCTGGGCCTGAACACATACCCTAGGTTTACTGATTGGTAACCCAGGTCAGTTACACTCACCACACACATTCCCTGCGGCTCTGCAGTAATTAGAAAGCCTGCACATGGTTAACCAGGAAACCTGGACTTCATCCCACTAGAAGACTGGCCTAGCTCTGCTTTTATCAATCAGAGAACAGAATCTCTGTCACCATACTACAGTGGGGGAAGGAGGGTCAAATATCTTAAAGAGGATCTGGAATGTGGAAGTTGTGCCTGAAAAGGGCAAGCAGAGGACTAGTCACTAGTATTGACTGTAGTCTCCCTGCAGCTGATTTTTTCCCCCCAGAGTTGACTTACCATGTCATGTTCGGCACTGTGTGTCTGTGGGGAGAGGACCATCCTGGAAAAGGAGTAGAGCTTTGCTTCTTCATGTCAGATTTCCCCCCTTATAACTAGTGATATAATAACTAGTGGATGGAATGATCAAAAAGAAGCAGGGGAGGTGCAGAAAGCACAGATCCACAAAATAAATAAAGCGGAAGCAGGGAGATCTGCAGGTCCTCAGGTACAGCATCCTATCCAGCAAGGAGAACAGCAAGCAGCACAGTACTGACATCACTAAATCTCACTCTAAGAGGGTTATTCACTAAAGAGCCGAAGGATTCTTTGGCTCGCTTTGGCCGAGCATGAGCAGAGAATGTTTGTCTGACCTAAGGCAGCCGATGTACGACTGAACTCAGCCGTACTGAGCTGAAGTGAATAGCCGAACGACGTTCGGATCAATTCACTTTGGCTCGGTTATTCACTCGGCTGCCTTCGGCAGCTTTGTGAATAGCCCACCCCAAGTCCAGTGAGATTAGCAGCTGCTGGCACCAGTACCTTAGAATGTATCATACTGCAGACATACAGCTATGAGGCTCATAACATAAAATTGTCTAGACATTGCCTAGAAACAGAAAGGTAGACTTGTCGGGGTATTGCTTAGGCACAATTAACTTTTTTAGAAATTCCTTAAAGAATACCAAATCTTCACTTTTCAGGTCTACTTCAAACACCTCCTTACAGACAAACCTATACACTTCGCACCTAAAAAGTGGAGGTGAATGGAATGCTTGTATCATTATCAAGAGAACAGCTGGAATAAGAGCAACCTGGTAAGACTTGGCAATGAAGTAAGCTAAAATCCATGCAATGTATAGTGCTGACCTCGAGAGGAATGCTTTTATTTTTTCTTAGCAAATGTTAAGTTATATTCTGAAGCATGCCAGGAACCGGAAAGCCCCATATGAAAACAGCAGCCTGCAGCTTGAACTTTGTCCTGTCCCACAATAATCTGACTTCTTCTGAACACAGAGTTAAGTGCCATGGGTTTTGGGGATCCCGAGATCTGGGGTCTGCAGCTTAGTTACAACAGTTTAGAAATCACTGCATAGTAGATTGTATTCCTAAAGGTAACATCTAAGCAGTTGAGTCTCAGTTTCTGAAGCTGGGTACTCTGCTTCTATGAAAAAGAGTGACATTTTATGAGCCTGCACTGTTTTGATATTCATTAACGATTGGAAAAGCAGATTAGATGGTGGACAGTAGCATGAAGTAAACCTTCCTTTTCTGTTTCACCAGCACAGCAAGGGTATAGGGATCACAAGAATCTGAGCATGAAAGTACAGGTAAACCCTAATTGGAAGACATTTAGTTTGCTACAGCACTGTGTATTATAAACAACTGCAACGGTGCTAGTGATCTCCTCCAGCCTATTTCAGCCTCTTCCTGTCTGTATGCACTCACCTCTGTGCACTGTTATTAACTCTTGCAGTAGGACTACCCCCACACTGCAAGGGTTAACAGCTCATTTTTGTTTAGGCTACAGAAAAAAAGTTACACTCACCTGATCCTCAGAGCCGGCAGCGCTTCTTCCATTCTCCTTCCTCCACCACTGCAGCGATAGTATGTTCCTTGGCATCCTCACATCCTATACACTGTACATAGAATGTGAGGACTCAGGGACCTTAGACCACTGCAGTGGAGGGGGAGAGAGGCTCCAGGGACTAGTCTAACAGCAATCCAACTCCGAGGACCAGGCAAAAATAACCTGTTTTTTAACCAAGACAAAAATGATCAGTTAACCCTTGCAGTGCCTCTATATCTCCCTCCATATAATTTCTAGCCTGCCCCGGTCTTTGTGTGTACCATTCATTTTCCTTGGAGTTAAGAGGTTGTATGAGGGAGAGAGTAATCAGGAATCAATGTTAGTCAGAGGTTAAACAAATATGGCTGCTCCACAAAAATGCAAGAAATGTGTGGGCTGTACACTAGAACTAATAGCTGAAAATCAAGGCAGGTTTTGGGCTTGTGCTGATGGACAAATGCAGCTGCCTTTTCCCATGAGTGGGAGACTCTTCTAAGATCATTCAGATTTCATTGACAGGTGCATTTGACCTGCAGTTGACTTGCTTCTGACCTCCATTTAATCAACTTTGTGCTGCTCTTACAGACCTGTTAAGGAGGGAAAGCAGGTCCCAAAGTGAACCCTGCCCCTAAAGTGAACCTAGCATCAGATATATGTTTTCATGTTAAGTGCATTCATGCTAAGCAATGTATTCGTTTAACACTTGCAGGTATATATTTCTTCTCAAAGAGTTCAAATGCCTTTTTCTGCTTTTACCTCCAAAAGAAAGCCACCATCTTTGTTCAGCCATTATCTAGGTTCAGCATCCACTTTCTTAGGTGAAATGCTGGCTCACAGAAAACACAATAATATATATCTCATGGTGTCTGGCACAGGGCGGCCCCTGCTGCAGCCAATCACCTTATGTTTTGTTACAATGTTGGAGTATGATCAATGGGGGGGAAGCAGACTGAGGAAATACTTCCTGTTGCCTACAGCAGACTAAAGACCTCATATTACACTAGGCAAAGTCCCCTTATTGGCGTTAATTTTTGTCTTTTTAACAGATTTTTTGTTTAATGATACTGTGACTGCATATTGCAATATGTAAGAAATGTATTCATGCAGACTTATACAGTTATAAGACAGAATTCACACTCATTATACGGTCCATGGCTGGAGTTGCCCTTTAAGAATTTTGAGGGGAAAAAAAAACAAATGTAGTGGCTTTGCAAATACGTCTGCACCCACCCAACCAAAAAGACATTCCTTGGACCATAACAACGGTGTCTGCAGATTATTTGGCTCTATGTATCGTGCCTGCGGAGCCTGCAGATGTGTATCACTACAAACTGATGGCACAATGACCTATTCATGACAGTAAAGGCACAAGATTCAATGGCACGATTAATCCTCATCACCCAAAACTGATAAGGGCTCAGTCTTCACATGCCAAGAGCATAATATAGACATTGTAACTTCACCCAGCTGGGAGCTGCCTAGAGAATGAGGCTGTAATGATGAGATACAGAATGTTATATACACAGGACTATTTTTAGAGACAAATTTCGCTTTTGTTAAAGGAGAACTCCATTCAGCATAAACATTGCCAGTATGCATACGCATAATCAGCCTATGTACCTTTGCTGTTTCTTTTTCCCAACTGTGCACCTGCATTGACAGCTATAAAATACTTCAAAGCATCTGAAGGAATCTCATAAAGCAAAGGGGATGGCTGGGCAGCTGCTAGACGGAATTACACAGGTGTCACTAGTGGTGCACAGAAGGGGCAGCAGTCCAGCATACAATATCGCAATAGACAACAAATTATTATTATTGCAACAAACCATTAGCCACTGCTCTCATACACAACACAATGCCCTGGTTTCTTGACACTCCCCCTGCACAGTGCTCCAATCAACAGTGCTGCTCAGGCGGCGGGAGGACTGTTCATTGGAGCACTGTGCACCACTGGAGACTTTGGTCGGTTCATTGTGTGTAAGAGCAGAGGTCCAGCTATCCAGCATGCTGCCAACGCACGGTATTGTATCTCTTGCTGAAATACATAGTAGGTAAAAAAAAATACAAGCAATTACTGTTGATATTTATTACAGTAAGACAAAAAAAGTTACACTTTAATTGGGCATGAAGGCTCAAAGACTATGAAATACCACTTTATCGAACACTGGTTTCTCCTCATCTTGAGTATGCAGTTCAATTTTGATCACCAATCCACAGAAAGGTCCAGATAAGGGCATTGAAACTTGGGGCTGGAGGACTAAAGCTATGAGACAAGGTTGCAAAATGTAAACCTGTTCACTCTGGAAATCAGGCAATTAAGAGGGGACATGATTTTGTTGTACAAAATTTGTAATGGTGATGGTAAAATCAGTAATACACTGTTTACTGTAACTTGCTAAAGAAGACAAGAGGCCACCACCTATAATTGGAGGAAAAAAGATTTTACCACAAAGGGCATAAGGGAGTCTTTTCTGTCAAATTAAATCTGTAATATTATGGAACTCTCTTCCAGAAACAGTATTATCAACAGAAAGTATGGAATCATTAAAGATCATTTAGATACCTTCCTCAGAGACCATAACATACAGGGGTAGAGGTACTCTTAATGACTGGAACACACAGAGACAAACACAGACACACACACACTCACTCATAAAGGTTGAACTCGATGGGCCTGTGTCTTTATTCAACCTCAAATACTATGCAAATGTGTATAATGTAGTAATCACTATATTTCTCTTTTCCAGGTAAGGCCTAGATTTTTTCCCCCCAAACTGCATGAAAAAACAAAAAATTGGACCCAGGTGTGTAGCTTGTTCACTTTACATTTTAATTCTAACAGTTTGTGTATGCGCACAGTTCTCAGGGATGATTCTGTTTCATCACAGTTAGCAGTAGCTCCTTGTTTTCAAATAATGTCCAGTTAGACAGGAGGTCCTCTTTAACCATTGCCTTGGTGTCCCCAGACATTTTCCACAGTGCACGTGGCAGAGAAATCTACATTTTGCATATATTAGGAAAGGGAATTAGCCGAGCAGCGCTTTCCAGAATTCATGCAAACTTTTCTCCGAGCAACTACTAAAAGGTCATGTTTTGACGGTTGAAAGGCATGTCAGTACCTTGGGTCCCCAGAGGAGCATTCCCCAGGTACACGCAAAAGGTTATTAAATTACCTTCTAAGCAACACTATCTCTTCAGATAAAAATAATTACAGGCTTTTAGCAGCGCCAGAATGCTTTCCTTTTTAAATAAGATGAAGATGCTGTACCTAATGACCATTTTTCCTGCGTTGAGTCATAGAGCTTGTCAACAATGACAGGACAAACGAGTGTAATGGAAGAGCTTAAAGGGGAAAGGTTCACTTGAAACAGTGACAAATAATATTTAAATGGCATTGTTGGAGACCCGTCATAGCTATGAAATGTGAATTTTCTCCACCTACATCTTTATTTCCTTTATTTTTTATTTAGTTATTTTCAAATAAAATGATCAATTAACATCAGGTGCTGATATTGATAACATTGGTTTGTTGGTTTTATTAAAAGCTAGCATGCTGAATGTGGTGATGGTAAATATTCTGTTAAAATATGTTGAGTTGTATAACTGTGGCTACCATTTATTATATTTGCTGTGTGTTTATTTAATAGATAAACTCTAGACACCATTTTAAAACCCAGAGCAACCTCTATTGTTTCTCAAACTCATGGCCAGTCATGGCACCGTTTAAAGGTACGCACAATCTTAAGGCATCCCAGTCTAAATGTAAAACATTATGTGTTGTCCCTCCAAAACTCATTGTCGGGTCCCGGTCCGGGCAGGTCAGGTTCCAGTCCAGGTGGCTCGTCAGCCATGTTGGGTGCCATCCCGCGGGACATGCCGTGTCCTGATCCAGGCCACTGTGCAGAGACGTGCACGGAGGGGGCGTTCCGTCAGCGCTGCTGGCCCGGCGGGGTCCGCCCCGCACGGCGTGACGTCATGACGCTGCGCGTGCGTGGGTGACGTCATCATGTCGGCGCACGTGCAATACAACGTCTCAGCCTATTTGAAGCCCCACAGGATTGGGATTCATTGCTGAGTGATTGCTAGCCAGCACCAGTCATCTGTGATCTGCTCCTGTGTTGTTCCTGACTACCTCACTACCTGGCTTCCTTCTTGACGTTCCCTTTGGATCATCCCTCTGTACTTCGCTGTCCGCCTAATACCGACCCGGGTTGTCCCTCGACTATTCTCTGGATCCTGTCTGGTACTTCGCTGTCCGCCTAATATCGACCTGGCTTGTCTTCACTTCCTCTGCACGGCTGCCTACTATCGCCCTGTCTTGTCTTCACTTCCTCTGCACGGCTGCCTACTCTGCTCCACTACCATCTACTGCAGATACCTGGAAACCGTGATCCGGCACCCGTGCACCCCCTGCCTGAGCACACTGTCTTCACCCCAGTGGTCATCAGACGGGGTTGCAAGGGAGGTCCTCCTCATCACATCGGGCCCACACCTCGGACCTAACACTCATACAAGACCCTTATCTGAGATAGGGGGTCTGGTATGGATTTTAAGGGGGGACCCCATGCAAAAACACAGTAAAAAAAGTGTTTCTCACTTCACATCAGCCCCCGGCTTCAAATTAGGAGCCTTCCTCACATCAGAATATTTTGAGGCATGCCTGAGGAGGTCAGGAGACACCCCAGGGTGTCTATTAACTAGGGATGCACCGATACCGGTTTTTCGGTATCGAGTACGAGTACCAATATTTTTTTTTGGTACTCGGTGAAACCGAATACTGATACCCGAAATCCCATTAAAGAAGCCAGACAATGTGTAATGCCTCGCCACCTGGCTTCCTGATTAGCCGGAAACCGTCTCCATGCTTCTCGTCACTATAGGTGACGAGAAGCATGGAGCCGGATTTATGGCCAATCAGGAAGCCAGGCGCCGCATCATTACACGGCACCCGGCTTTCTGACCAACCAGGAATCCAGGCAGCGAGTCATTACACGTGACGAGGCAGCATGGAGCTGGCTTCTCCGGCCAATCAGGAAGCCGGGCAGTGTGTAATGACTCGCTGCCTGGCTTCCTGATACTGGAAGCTCAAGTATCAGGCTAGGTATCGAAACATTTGGGGGAGTATGAGTAAATTAATTGAATGCATTTTTAAGATTTAAATCCTGAGTTTAGTGTCACTTTAAGTAAGCCATCGGTTTCCATTAAACTGACGTTTCACAGACCATCGAGTACTGGTAAGGCCCTCAAAATGGCCCCTGCCTCTTCCTGGTGGTGGGTAGGCCACAGACAAATCTTATTTGCTGATAAATAACATCAGATAAGCACACCTCATTAAATATTTACCTTGGTGTATGTAAAATAAAAACTGCTTACAGTGAAAAATTAGACTTTTTCAGGATGGCATGTGCATTAAGTTTTGTAAAAAAAAAAAAAAAGAAACAGGAGCACCAGCGGACGCAAGATAAATAAATATAAAACAAATGAGTTAACTTGAAGTGTTGCCGGCTTTTATAAACATGCTACTGCAATAACATGTGACATTAATATTTAATTACAAAAGCACTGCTGCAAAATCTTTGAAATTAATGTTTTGCAAAATTAACATTCCGCGCACAGAAGCAAAGTCGTTTCAGGCGCGACTGTGATTAACAATCCCATTCACTTTACATATTATATTAATATATTATTCAAGCCACAAATTAACACCTCCTAATTTAAATAAGGTGCTACATATCACGATGAGCTAAAATGCTTTTCTTTAATATGGCCTGTCTGATTTAAAGCAATCTGTGTTTATCATTTAATATTTTGGTATCAAATAAGCTTCGTGGCAAAAAAAAAAAAGATGCTTCATGCTTCAATTTGCTTTGAAAATGGATCTCATTAAATCGGTCTCTCCAATCGCGGTCTTGCATTACCAACCAGTATAAATGGAGCTGTTGTTTTCCTTTCTTGTTTAAGAAAAACTGAGTTGTACCTTTTGTTCCTGGATTATACCGGGTGTGTTATAGTCCCAATCTGTATTTTATTTAAAATGTATGTAAAGGGCAAACTTTTTCAAGTTTTGGAAACATTTTAGGATAGTAATACATCTCTGTTGAAATCTAGTTGCCAGAGGAACAGGAGGTTAGGAGAATGGGGAAACCTGTTCTGGTGAAATCTGTGATAAAAAGGAATATCCCTTTACATACTAAACTACATGTCTTTGGGTCAGGAAGTGAATGGAAATATTCTTATATCCATAACGAAATACAAGAAAGGGGTCTCAACCAATGTCTGCTCTATCCAAAACTACAAAAAAAAAGTTTTGGCTTTACAAAAAATCTCAACCTAAAATTGGGGGTGGGTTTGATTGCTTGATTGCTGTCCTGAAATTTCTTTAATTTCCCTTAAAAGCTAAGTATGACTTTTTAAAGGAATTACTGTTGTTATTATTATTATATGGGATTTATATAGCGTTAACAGTTTGCACATCGTTTTACAATATAAGGAAGACATTACAATCACAATACAATTCAAGACAAGATGGTAAGGAGGGCCCTGCCCCTGAGGGCTTGCAATCTAAAAGGGAGGGAGAAGTGATACATGAGGAGGAAGCTGTGTGGGGATGAATTGTTTGAGAACATGATGGTTCAGTGGTTAGGTTGAGGTAGAATAGGCTTCCCTGAAGAGATGAGTCTTAAGGGATCGCCTAAAGGCAGTCAAGGTGGGAGATAGACGGACAGGTTGGGGTAGAGAGTTCCACAAGATGGGAGAGACCCTAGAGAAGTCCTGAAGGCGAGTATGGAAGGAGTTGACAAGGGAGCTGGAAAGCAGGAGGTCTTGGGATGAGCGGAGTGGACGGTTAGGGTGATATTACCTTTAAAAGTTACCAGCTTCATTTAAACTTAGCGCACACCATCATCATATACATGCCTTCCTTTTGCTCCACTACCGCTCCATTGAGGTGCAGGGAGTTAAAGAAAAAGTCTCCAAGCTGGAATTGCAACATACACAGGACTAAGGACTCCCTCTGTCACACTGTTGATTGGCTCAGTGCTGTTACATGGAGTTGGGCATATCCTCCTCCATACCCAGAATTATTAGGTTTTGACTGCAGTCCCTTAAATGCCTCTTTTCGGAGTCCCCCTGAAACTGGTTTAACCTTTTTGCGAAGCGCTTGAGTCCTGCCCATTTGCCAGCCCTTTGTTATCAGATTCTCAGTAGCCAGTAAGGGCATTCTCCTCCAAATGACTATACAGAAGCACAGGGATCAAACAGAAGAGTAATTTAAACCTGAACTCCTGGCAAACAGTTAAAGACACAACTACAATACATATTATGGAGGTTGTTGTATTGGAATATCTGCATATCCAGTTTTTTTAAGAATTACAAAACTCTGCCACACAACATCCTGGCAGATGACATCACTTTCTCCGTTACAGTTTTGGGTTATAATAGGAATACAGTGGTGTCTTTTCTTCACCCCCAGTCAGCAGATTAGACAAGGAAGGAACAGCATAATACTATTGAGGTAATCTGTATTCAGGAAAATAGGCAAGATTAAGGCTGGTGCAAACAAATGGGACTGGTGCTCACTCCGCCAATGCTAGGAACCATGGTGGTGCCCTCTCAACCAGGAAGTCACTCGAATCTTGACAACATGCAACAAAACACAGATCATGCGCCACCTTCTAGTGCAGTATGTTTATTGACCAAATGATGAAATAAAATAGTAAAACGATTCTACTCACTATTCCTAAAGGAAACCAGGCATATCAATAACAGAGTCCAATGGTCAAAGAACACTGTATAGTGGTAATTGCACCCCAATGAGGGGCTGTGTTAACGCATTTTGGGGTAGCCAACCCCTTCCTGAGTGCACCCACCACTATACAGCGTTCTTGGACCATCAGACTCTGTTATTGATATGCCTGGTTTCCTTTAGAAATAGTGAGTAGAATCTTTTTACTATTTTATTTCATCATTTGGTCAATAAAGATACTGCACTAGGAGTTGGCGCCTGCTCTGTGTTTTGTTTTGTTGCATGATGAGGTAATCTCTCTGATCACTTCTCCCTTTCATACTATCATCATGTTTCTTGTTAGCACATTTGCATGCAACATATCTGATTAGCTACCATTCCTGCCCCTCCAAAACCCAGTCTGAGTGCTGCTGTAAAATACTGGTTTAAGTCAAATTGAATTACTTGCATTGGTTACACACAAACACATTAATTTAGAGATTTCTTGATGAATACAGAACTGCAATCATTTCTCTTTAGGCCAAGACAGCTTTAATTTACTGTGGCACTTTAATGTTCCCTCCATGACCAAGGCAGCTATGGATTATCAAGGGTGGTGCTTATTGGAGGTGGGTGAGGCTAAGGCTAAGTGTCAGCTGAAAATTATTCATCTGAATAATCACCTGCCTTCCCAAGTCACGGAGAAATACGAGCTGTTCCAAAACATTAGCTGTGTCATGGTGCCATGCTAGCAAAGCCTTAGGTGGGAAAATGCTCGTTTTGCGTCGTTACTCAAGAAAGGGGCTTCATGATCCAGAGCAAAAGCTTCAATTGTAGAGCCTATAAGGGGCATTGCCCCACACACCATTGCATTATTGTTTTGGACAGCATAGATCTTGGAAAACAAAGCGTCGAAAGATTCCAGACCTTTAACTGAGCATGCCAGCTCTCTCTCTGACTTTAAACAGCATCAGTAAAACACATACAGCATTGTCATCCCTATGACATCCCACTTGGTGCTCTCTTCCCTGTAACACATCATATGCGGACATTTGCGAGCAGGTGCTGTGTGATTGGCACAGCCTGGAAGGGCACAGTAATATGGTCCATGCATTATTCAGCATGGGTTTTTTTTCAAAGAAACTCCAAGCAGAACAATGAACAGTACGGATACTGGAGCTAAGAGCTCCTCTGTCATCTAATACAAGTTGTAGATCTGAAAAGAATCATGTCACGGGGCAAGCAAAATATAAAATGAAAGGATGAATTTATTCGTACAGGAATATTAGTTCTTATCGTTTTTATACGCACAAATGTTACCTGTAGGCAGTTGAGCCATAGTAAACCACCTCTGGGATGGTGTAGCATCTCTAAGTGCCTCTACACAAGGCTGTATTTACTATAAAGGCACTTTTGGACTAGTGCCTAGGGCAGTGGTGGCGAACCTTGGCGCTCCAGCTGTGCCAAAACTACAAATCCCAAGATGCATCTGCCTCTGGGAGTTATGTCTGTGGCTGTGAGAGCCTTGCAATGCCTCATGGGACTTGTAGTTCCAAAACAGCTGGAGTGCCAAGGTTTGCCATCACTGGCCTAGGGTATCAGGGCAGGAGGTGGGGACAGCACTAAACCTCATCATTTACAAACTTTGATCATTTTTATCTTTTGTTGTTATCTTTTGGTGACCTCTGCTGCAGTACTAATAGTGGAATAATGGAATTGACATGAGATGGTGTTAGTTATGTGAATGAAGGCAACTTTCTAGAAAATGATGAGGCAGAGAAGAACCCAGGCCATTGTCTTGTGCGGTGAAGATATAATCCAAATCTACTGAACACATATATGTGGCATTTTAACAGCAAAGAGAAAAGTGGAAGATCGTTTACATTTGAAGAACATATTTATCCCATTTTGATTTTTTAAGCAAAGAAGCTGATTAACATGTGACATCCAAAACTGTGAATTTCCAATGGGCAGTCTCAAGATAACCCAAAATCTCCCTTGCTTGCTACCACATAACAAATTATACCTTGGTACGTCCACACATTTGTGTGTATTAACCCTCTACAAGATTGGAGGAGCTGAAGAACAAAACCATAACCACGAGGCCTGTAGCCTGACTGAAGCTATATTCAAAATTTATCAACAGCAGTTCAACTCTAGAGAACAGGCTATTAAAACAAGTCCACTTTTTAAATATGCTGACTTGTCAGTGTTAAAATTAAAAAAAATATATATTTGTGCCCAACCCTGTCCCTGCTGACTTACCACTCTGAGGTCCAGTGATGCTCGTCTTACGGGTACAGTGAGTGAAAGCCAGTGCCATCCAAACCATTACCTGTGGGCTGAAGCTGTCATGGGCCTGCCACCTGAGGGTGCCACACTACTCAGCCAGGTCTCACTGTTCTCCTGGACTGAATAATGCTCACATGTGAACATATGAGCACTGCTCAGTCCAGAAAAAGGGAGCGCATGCCACTGCCACCAAGGAAGAAGTGTAGGAACCCCTGACTTTACCAGACCAACCTGAAGACTAAAGTATTTAAAGGAGAACTCTGGGCAAAAGTGTTTTTAACCCTTGGAGTTTATCTAGGTCCTAAAAAAAAGTTGTACTCAACAGAACCCCCGATCCAGCTGGCTGCGACTCTGGTCCCTGAAGCATGTCTCTTCCTTTGCTGCAGCGACAGAATGTCCCTCGACATCCTCACATCCTATACACTGTGTATAGAAAGTAATGTCTTAAGGATCCTTAGACCACTGCATCGGAGGGGAGTGAGGCTCCAGGGACTGGTCTAAGAGCAACCTGGCTCTGAGAATCTGAACACTTTTTGGAGTTCTGCTTTAATGGAGATATAGGGTCTTCAAAAAAATGGCAAGTGGGGTAATGTTCTGGGGGCTGGGTCAGGCAGGGGAGTACAATGGGGTTTCAGTAAAAAAAGTTAGGAGAAATAAATAAGGTAAACTTTCTGAAAAAAAGCCCAACTTCCTTCATCCAATGAGGTTTGTGTTTGGCCCCACCCCCTCTCATCCTTTGCATTAACATTGGTCAGGAGTCCATTGATCACCCACACTAACTGACAGGAAAGCCCAGGAGACATCATGGAGCAGAACTAAGTGGGATAAGTATGGTTCCTTGGTCAATCATAGGATGAGGAAGCATATGTGCAAGAACATCCAGGATACCTGAATTAATTCATGTGCTCAGTTTAATATTTTTTTTGTTATTACAGATGCATTTTATTGTAAACATTGCAATAACATCAAATATGCACTCACTAAAAATATACTTCAGTCTTCCTTTGAATAGCAAAATCAGCGGAAGCAAATGCTGAATTATGAGAAATTAAACTTTCTGATATCATTATCAACAGGCAAAAGTTAGTTACAGTGCAAAAATCCCAAGCACGCCAAGAAGCACAAAAGAGGCAAAATCAATGTATGCCAAGGGTAGGGTAGAGAAAATGGGAGGGTGTAGGGAGGGGGGCGCTATGTTTATTTCTGCACAAAAAAAAGTTACCCTCCACTAGTGTACAAAGAGTACCAGAGGCTGTTATTCATATTAACTGCATTTTCATTCCTATCGTAACATCGGGAAGGCTAATAGTGGGGTTATTAACATAACAAACGTAAACCTTCTATATAAATAATACTGTTCTAGGCCAAGGAAAGGCTCATCTGACAGCATTTAGGCACAGGCTCAACATCTGTTTATGAACACTTTGCCTAATAATATCATCCGACATCATTAAATGCGGCAGAACGCAGCACACGGCAGGTGCAGCTGCGTTCAGAACCCGTCACGGAGAATGAAAAGAGCTGCATCGCCTAGCCGAAAACCCATCATTAGGACAATTTTCTTCGACAATTCAGCCCTGTGATTTCAATCTGTATATCACCTGTAATTGTAGTTTTTAGCAAGAATCTGATTCTATACATTTGTCGCCGAATCGCGGTGATGGCCTGAATGCAGAGCAACACATTTGTCCCACCAGCTGCGGAGGCTTTTTTTAGAGCTTCATGTTAACAAATTACTGCTAACAAGGCAGAGCTGCTAGTGAGAGAGAGAGAGGACGAGAAAGAGAGAGAGAGAGAGAGAGAGAGAGCGTCTTTGTCTGGTTTCGCCTGCGCGTTTGTGTGCGGTTGGGCACCATTACAGACATTAGTCATTGACTGGCTCTCAATCACCATCGATCAGCAGTCAATTAACCCTTTTCAAGCTCTTCATTGGAGGGGAGATCATGAGATAAGTAGATATAAAAAAAAATGTATATGCAACAAAAATCCTGATTTGTACATCACATCCCGTCATAAACAAGACACGGAAAAAAAAAAGCGATTCAGCGTCTGACTTCGTTTGCCCTCTGGCAAACTACAAAAGATCACAGAGCCGACCCAGTGGGATTTTCCTATGTGGAGGACACAGAAACGTACATTGCGGGATTTATATTTTTTTAACAGACCATGTAGCGGATTTCAAATTTAAAAAAAAATCTCTAGCTACCTTTTTTATCCTTCATTTTTTATTTTTTTTTATTTTTAGGACATTGAAAGTTGATGATAAAGAAAGAAAAAGTTTTGCTTTTCAGGGATCAGACAGAATATTTTACAAACATTTTGATTTGTTTAAGCTTTTTGCTTTTTCGTGACTTAATTAGAATTTAAACTGCTTATTTTATTCATGGTGTGTCTGGCTATGGGTATCAAGGTGCCTATAAATGGTACAACATGCTTGCTTGACTTTTTTATGAATCAGGAAGCACAGTGTGTCACCTGCACTCCATACAGCGTTGAGACCTTCAGGAAGGTGGTGCTCAAAATGACATGTGGAAGGTAAACGTAGAGGTCAGGCGATCACCAGCACACACTTATAATTACTTCAAATCTTACTTAAAGGAGAACTATGAGGGTGAGTGAAAATCACTCAACCTCATAGTTCAAGCCGACGTGTGACAATGAAACTGTCACACGTCGGCTCAATAGATTGGGAAGTGAGCGAACATGTACCGTCGTTCGCTCACTTCTCGATCATCTCCCTGCAGAGAGCCGTGACTATCAGTCACGGCTCCCCGCAGGGATTCCCCCCTTCCCCTCTCTGATTCTCCAGCGCTGACTAGAGGAATGGACGGGGGAAGGGGTGGGTACAGCTGGTTCTGCACAGGAGCAGCAGCCCAAATCTCTGGCATACTGATACGCCCTCCTGCACACTGCTCCAATCAATAGCTCTGCTCAGGGAAAGCTAAAGTGCTGTTTATGTTTCCATCTTTTGTGTCATCCTCTTCCCTTTAAGTGAGGCTTAAAATAAAACTAAAGCCAATCCTTTTTATGGGTTTACTTCTCATTTGGGTCACTAATATACTCATGTGACACAAAGGCAGCATAAAGCATGCTACTGCCCTCCATCTGCTAAAAGCACAGAGCCACGCAGTAACCTGTAAAAATCCTAACAATATTGTTGGGATCCACCCCGCTGCCTGATTGACAGCTGTCTTTCTAGAGCCAGAGCCATCTGTGACTGCCCCCCACCCCTGCCTCTCCCTCCAAATGAGCTGGAAGAACAGAGAGGGGAGGGGAGGGGGAAATCTTTGTGGGTAGTGATGACTGACAGTTATTTGGTCTCTGCAGGAAGAAGACTTTAAGCTGAGTGATCAATAGTTACATGATCGCTCAGCTTTTGGTAAAGAGCCAGAGTGTGACAGCTGCTATCTGACTATCTGACTCAGCAAGTTGTAATTTGGCCCTCTTCAGAGAGACCATTGTTTCCACACCGAGAATCAAGAGTCCTTCTCGTAGCATGAAACTGCAGAAATGAAACTGTAGGGCCTATTCCCTCTTCCCTTTTGAAGCAGCAAAAAGTCAAGTATTTTGCTGCACGATAATGCATTTCAAAGAGAAATCCTTTAGTTTCCTATGGGGGGCTGGTTTACATCTATGCACCGCAGTTTAGTGTGAAACGGAAACTATTGGGCCCATGTACTTGTACACTTATATGAGCTTGTGCGTTGCCATGTGTGCTGTATGCACATGGAACAGTGTGAATCCAGCCTAAGACTTTAAACAACTTTTATTTTGACGTACCTGGAATGTTTTTAGCTGGTTTAAACTGAGGGTTCAGTTGGGTTTAATTATCCTTGCCCTCCCCTGTGGCCACTGTGAGGAGTACTGCTCAATGATTTTTATAAAAAAAAAATTGGCAAGAAGTAATGTTAGGGTGTAGCTTGGGCAGCACAGTGGCTTAGTGGTTAGCACATCTGCCTTGCATCACTCGGGGTTCCTATTTCATATCCTGGTCAGGGCACTATCTGCAAGGGGTTTGCATGTTTTCCCTGTGATTGCATGGGTTTCCTCCCACACTCCACAGACATGGTGGTAAGTTAATTAGCTCCTGTCTAAGTCAGCCCTGCATGTAAGATAGGAATTAGTTTGTAAACTCCTTGAGGGCAGGGACTGATGTGAATGTGCACTATGTAAAGCAATGCGTAAATTGCTGGTGCTATATAAATACCTATAATACATAAATATGCATTTTACTCTTTAAATGAGCATATAAAATGTTACAATAGCAGTGGTCACCAGCTAGCCAGAGACATTACTTCGAATAACATGAGCACACAGTATATGACTAAGTTCATTTTATAGGTTATTTTGTTTAAATTTTAATAATCAAGAAAATACCTGCGGCTTAAAAATCACTGTTTTTCCTGCCTTGATGGCATGTGTAAGGGACTAGAATAATGAATAATTTGTATGTTGACCAGAAAGGTGACCCTCATACTGGAAGAATTTGCATTTTCCAAACAAACACCGAAGTTCAGTTCCCACGGTCTTAGAGTGAAAACAGTGATTATCCTGAGATATGCAGATCAGCACCTTAGCTGTAATACACTCTTTTGTTTCTATCCACTCAACGGGGTTCTCTGTTGTACACGGCGCTTTAACCACCCATCTTAAAGACTATCATTTGCATATCTCCGCCCACTTCTTCTATAGACTCCAAAATGACAGCTTGCCTGGTGATTATATGGGAATGTTGTTCCCGATCTTGCTTGGACTAGAAACTTTGTATAAAAGGACTAAAGGCGTGATTGTCACTCAACCTGACTGCTACCTATAAATGGCCCATTGTGCTAGGTCTGAAAGAAAAATTGGACACCAAGACCTCTTTCCTGTGTTCTTAAAAAGTAGATGTAAAATCTAGTTGCATGACATTTAGTCTGCTTAAGCCTATATATAAAAAATAATTGCCATGTTGCTTTTGTTTTGTTTTGTTTTTTCATTTAAAAAATATTTGTTTAACCTTTTTTCATTCTTTTTTTGCATTGCGATGCTGTTGATCTCCTACAGCCTTATTGTAGTAATTTCCTGCCTGATATATACATTCTGCATGGCTGCGTAGCATTTCTCATGGCATTATAGTCTCCATTGCAAGCCCATGTGACAGGATGACAACCACGATCTGTTGGGAGAGAGGGACAGAACGTTGGCATTCTATAAGAGGAAGTGCCTTCAGAAAGGCCTCCAGGATCAACAGGTACTATGTTATTGAAAGCTAGAGATTTACAAATATCAAAAATTACCTAAATATGTTAAAGTGACACTAAACTCACAAGTTAAATCTTGAACTATTAACAAAAAAAATGTATCTTATTTGTGTATTACTCAGCTGTAGATACTCAAATCATCTCTGAATTGGTGCTGACAATGTCCCTCCCTCACGAGGGTGGCTGCTTTTGTTCCCCATGGTCCCTGTGTGTGTTGTAAAGTAGTCACCGCTCCAAGCTTGCTTCCATGATAGACTACAATCTCAGGTCTAGTTTACTAATTTTTATCGAGATTGTAGTCCATTATGGGAGCGAGTTTGGAGCGGTGACTACTTTACAACACACACAGGGACCATGGGAACAAAAGTAGCCAACCTCCAGAAGGAGGGACATAATGTTATTGTCACTTTAAAGCTGTTATGAGATTCGGCTTAGATCTACTTTAAAGCAGATCTAAATCAAAACGTTTTTTTTTCTAATTTGATATAGTAGGGGATGGTTAAAACCTTTTTTCATCTGTATCCAATTGGATACATTTCTGTTCACTTCCTTCCCTGCAGATACAACAGGAAATGAGAGTATATATCTCTAAAGTGAGGGAAATGCTCTCTTAGTTGTCACTGGAATATGTATCTGTTGGAAGATGTTCCTTCTATTCCTGTTATCTTGGTGACGGCTCACAATGGTGGATTTTCACCCACTATCATTCCCAGTGATAGTGGTGATTGCGGCAAATAGAGAGAGTGGATCTCCCCAATGGGAAGACAGACACCAGTAAAACCCTTTCCACTTTAAAACTGAACTTTAGGCAAACACACTTTCATTTAAATATATTGCTTAATAGTCACAAAAGTTATAAATCCACATTGTAAGCACACAAATGGCCATTTATAAAGGCCAGTGATTTTCTGCTTCAGGGCTCTGTAACTGGTATTAAAGTGGGAGGAGAGCCTGGTCACATGGCCAGCTCTGCTTCAATAATGAAGTTCTGTCTGATAGCCACAAAGGATAGAAGTCCATTTTCGAAAACAAAATGCCTTTGCAAACCCAGTTAAAATATGTAATGGCATCATCATTGTGCTACATATAGCCTGTCCAGAGAACAGAGCTGTGGGAGGGATCCAGCAGGCCCCACCCACTATAAACCGCTTGTAGAAAACTCCAGGAGGGGCGGAGACAAGACCAGTCACCCTACACAAGGAAAGAGAGGAGCAGTGACCAGTCTTTATTACAGGAAGCTTCACACTGGAGTATTGCACAGATCTGGAAGAAATACACAAATCTCACCAAGATTTAGGTAAAAATACACACGACTCTTGTATTTTGACAATATTTGCTTATCCCAGATTCCAGCTTTAAATAAAATATACAAATTATGACATATACAGTATGTCAAAAAAATTAAAAATACAGTGTAACTTTATTTGTATTTTTTTTCTATGTATGTATACTATAGTAGCACATGATTAATATTTTGTTGCTGCGTGATAAGCTAACACTTATCCATATTGTCCATATGACAGCCAACAAAAGCAGTTGCTGGTCTCTCCATAGAGTATTTAACTGAAATGGCACCACTGTAACAGCCTGTTCCCCTTTCCCTACAGCACAGCATATTGTCGCCAAAGCCAACATTTTAAATTAATTCCCAGGGACTCGCTAGTGTTAAAACTAAACTTGTCATGCCCAGTGCTGCTTTGAACAACACAGAACACTGTATATCAAACTATGACATGTGTATTACATTTAAAAGCAAATCTCTTTGCGTATTTTATACATTGACGTAAAAAGCTCAGAGTATAACAAAACACAGAAATTTAAAGGGGACCTGTACTAAGAGATTATGATGGACACCAATGGTGTCCTCTTTCTTCTGTGGTTGTCATGCCCATCCATTTTCTTTAATATGTTTTGGGTCACCGACAGGAAATAAGTATGTAATAACCATATACCTAAGTATCTTTGGGATGTTATGAGGCGCCAGGGTCTGCCGCCTCATAAACACCATTATTGAATTATGAGAAGGGGTGAGGTCTCGGACCACCTGGAGGAATTAGCCCTGTGAAGTTATAGTTTAAGGCAATGATAGGAAATAAGTATGCAAATTTGAAGTTCTCACTTTACATTGAATTTCTAATCTACATTCTTGCCCAGGTTCACTGAGCCACCGAGCAGACAGGCAACTAGCATTTTCAGAAAGAGGGCAACAATGGCAGCCTGTATAGGTTTGCTTTAGAGGGATGGTGTAAATTATCACTGGCCAGATGGTCACCCAGTCCTGGAGGTTGGCAATATTGACCACTGGAAGTTGACCACTGTGCAAGTCTCTTCTTCAGCTCAGTGCACAGGTTCAGGCAAGGTTCTGTGCCAAAATGAAGTAACTCTCCTGCACATGCGCAGGAGTTACATCAGGTTGGTCCAGTCAATCATGAGACCGAAGATGCTGAACCCAGAAGAAGACCAGAAGAAGATGGAAGCACCAGCAATGGAGGGAAGAGCAGACAGTGCAGTGCTAGAGGGGATATCTGTGCAAGGTAAGTTGGCCATAATGTGTTATGTAGTGTGCATTCTAGCACATCATGGAAAACACCTCCGGAGAGGAGTATTTTTTTTTACTAACCACTTTACTTCCTCTTTAAATAAAAAATGAATTAATTAATCAAAATGTGGGACTGAAGTGTCAGACACAGTGTACCACATAGTGGTAAACTAATGAATTTCTGAGAGAGACCCACATGCCACTGCTGAAGGCTGCAAAGCCAAACCTGTAAGCTACTTTAGAACCAAATTCGCATTTTATTCATACTGCACCCTGTACTGGTAGACATTTACATATTTCTGCATTATATAATTAAAATTAAGCTATAATGGTTTGGGGTCATTTTTAATTTCTATGTTTTCGAATTGTTGTTTAGGGTTTTTTTTTTTTCTCTTTGCTATGTGCATAAAATGTAATACATGTTAAACCCAGGGTGCACCCATGACATGGGTTTCAAAGAATATTATGTTTTTTTAAAGGGAGCAAGGGAGACGCTGTTTGTTCTAAGACTCTGTCTCTCTCTAAAGGTGTCTCCATATGGCCCCAATTGACCATCATGCAAGAAGGGGGGTAAAGGGAGTGGGAAATGAGTCACTTCTTTGACTCATTCAGTTGCATGTGTATACATTTCAACCTTAGCTACTGAGCTACTGACCTTTGCAAGCAAGATGAATTTATCAGCAAAGCAGGTAATACTAGCCTGGCAAACATGTAAAAAGGGTACTGCATGTAAACAAAGGGGCGGGATGCTATTGACATCATTGACTGTATATGGCCACATGGCCATGACCTGATGGCTTGACCCAATATGGTCATATACAGACAATGATGTCACCAGCATCCCACCCCTTTGTTTACATGCAACTGCAGGGCAGGGAATGCACTGACTGCAGCTGATTGCATCGGCACTGACAGCTTCCTTGGGTTTGGGCCGAACACAAGCTCATCCAAAACCTGCTGGTTTTGGATGAGCTTGGGTTCAGGCCAAACCCAAGCTCCTGCTTAATAAGGATCTATTTATCAATGTTTTGCCCGACACTGGATAAAAATAAGAAATAATCTCCAGCTGCCTGATCTCTGATGCTGTCCCTGCAGACTCATTTGCTTTTTATGAGTCCAGGGTGTCCATCTCCTGCCTTAGACTTACAGAAGAACTCTGCATAGAGCAGTACCACTTCATGACATTACCACTCTCTCCAGCACTTAGGATTAGCCCACCACCAGAGGAAGGAGAGGGTGAGGAGGACCTGTGACACCGCTGGACAAGACCCAATACCCACGCAATCCCTCTCTCCTAAAGTCATGGTAAGCTGCATTGCACATTAGCGACACAGTCAGGGTAACTTTCAGTGACCATTTTGCAACCAACAAAAAAAATGGCAGAACTATTAAAACATTGAATAATTAAAGTAGAAAGTGTGGTAATTATAAATACCCAGGTGATAATGTATGAGAAACATGCAATAGGTAGAAAATGCCATGAATGCACAATTTGGCTTTAAAAACATTACACATACCATTTGTTCTTTTCTGTTTGTAGTGTGCGCAGAGCGAGGTTTGGTGCGGGGGATGTAGATGTATTTTGTCAGGTTTACTAATCCATGTTTACATTAGTTGCGCTGTGTATTGACAACAGACACTCACCCTCGGTGTCTCGATACTATGGCAACTCCATATTATCCTACACTGAGTACATCATTCTATTATTTAGTACTCATTGCCATGCAGACTAATTTGGAGTGTAATTGCTCTTATATTCTACTGTAAGAGAGACAACACAGCATTAAAATAGCAATTGGCCTGGCATTGTAGAACAGCGGCTGTCATTTCCTGTTGTACAGCTATACGGCCTGATAGGGCTGATTCACTATAGGGTGGCATCTGGGCTGAACATCTTATTTTGGTTTGTTTTTCCAGGCCAGCTTTCGTTACCTGATTTACTAAAATCTTGCACCCTGATGATGTAATGATGATGATGATGTCAAGCATTGTTAGCGAGGCTAAGTGCATGCTGTGCACTTTGCAGCTGAATCATCAAACATTAGACTCCAGTGCATGCACATAGCCAAGAAATATTTTTGAACACATGTAAACTTTTGGAATTTGCAGTTAAGTAAATCAAGGTCAAAAGGTCAAAATAAAGGTCACACGGTCAAGGTCAAAATAATCACAACCGTGTCTAAAGAAGTCCAATGTCCCTATCACAGAGTTACCGGCACACTACTGGATCAGGGCCCAAGCACCATTTTCATCAAAACAGCATGAACCATGGCCACAATACTACAGCACCATCTGTCCAAAAACAATGTTTGTGGTAACCCAAAGCCACTATAAGCCACACTTGTTTTTAAGAAACAAAAAGGTTAACAGCTGTGTTACCCCACTGTGAACCAACAGCTTTCATTTAAAGGGCTGTAATAATCTTTAAGCCCATCTGAGTGAGTCCTCAGAAAGGTAGGGACAGAGAAGGGAACCCTCAAAAATGACATGTTTCAATAACTTTCGCTTTGAAGCTGAATTTCAGCTTTACTGTCAGTCTTGAAAAGTTGTACAAGCTACTCTCCTGTCCTGAAAACGCTTTGTCTGATTTTATTGCAGTGTGCATTAGAACTGATGCATGTAAGATAGAGCCTGCCCAGGACACCCAGCATCAACTAGAACTTCCCTTCCCAGCCTTACTGTCCCTGGCTCACCCCTTTTTTTTCATTGGAGTTTTAGTGCTTTCAGTCATGAAGGCTCAACATCACATGTGGGCATTACCTAGGGTGGTCTGCCTAGAAAGGCCCACTTCTCTCGACTGACAATCTTGCATCAAGGCATATTTATATTTACCTAATTCCTCATAAGAGCCAGCCCATTGCTTTCATTAGGGCTGAGGGCTCATGAGAGGAGTACTGAGACATGTTTTAGGAAGAACGCTGACAGTCCCTCCCATCAGTCATGATTTGCCTACATTGGATAGGGAAGAATAGAAGGTCTAAGATGAAGTATGTAATGAAAACCATTTCAAAATTCAATTAGCACATTGATGAGGGAAGTGGGGGAACCAGGGAGGGTAAATTCAAGCAAGTTAAACATGTTCTCCTTGTATGGGTTTTCTCTGGGTACTCCGGTTTCCTCCCACACTCCAAAGACATGCGGGTAGGTTAATTGGCTCCTGTCTAAATTGGCCCTGTATGTGCGTGCAATAGGGACCTTAGAGTGTAAGCTCCTTGAGGACAGGGACTAATGTGGATGTGCACTGTGTGAAGCACTGTGTAAATTGCTGGCACTATATAAATACCTGCAATAAATAAATAATGAATACATAAACATCTTCTTTAATATATCAGTAGAATTTTAAAGTGACACTAAACTTAGGAGTTATATCTAAAAAATGCATTCAAGTCCCTAACTATTAACAAACTTGTATCTTGTGTATCACTCAGCTGTAGATCCTCAAATCATCTCTGATTTGCTACTGACACTTCTTTCTGGAGGGTGGCTACTTTTAGAGTATCTAGAGTAGAGTATCTTTTTGAGTATCTACAGCCGAGTGATACACCAATAAGATACATTTCTGTTAACAGTTAAGTTACTTGAATGCATTTTTAAGATTTAACTCCTGAGTTTAGTGTCACTTTAAGGTCACAGAGCAATGGGCAATCTTACCAGCAGGAGATGGTGAAGGTAAACTGGAATATATGGCTCAGTGTATCAAAGCAGGATCAGCACTGTGGACAGCATATAACATTGTACTTCTTCGCCTGAAAAGAATGCTGCTGGTCTGTATTTGCCCGCAAAACTATTTTTTAATGGCTATAATAATGAATGAAAACCGATCCACTGCAAAAAAAAAAAAAAATTATCTTATCTATTTATAGTTCTTCACACCGCAAGTCTATTATTAACATAAAAGAATAAAATAAAAAAATAGAATTATCTTACTCCTTACCATTTCAATGTATAGTGTTATTGACTGTATAAACAATTACATTGAATGGATCTTTTATCAGCACTTTGGAAGCAGCTGCAGTTCCCAACATAACGGAGTTTCCCTAATATACAAAAAACTAGTGTGTGACTCTGTATCACTGAAAGAGTTAAAGAGAATAAACATCTCCACTGCCATCTAAGAATAAAATTAGTCACAATGCTACTTCTGTTAATAATCAGAATATTCATTGTTTTTCACTGCTCCCTTGTTTTAATGATTTCTCACTTCTTCAATTGAGCCTTAATGAAAATGCATTTATTTACAGGTAATTCAACAATGGTAACTAAGAAAAAAAAATGTTTAGGGACAAATAGTTTTTTTCAGTTCACAGATCAAAGACCAAATAAGAAACCTGATTGAGGGTAAAATAGGAAATTAATTTTTGGAAATTTCGACTTGACGAGCGCTTAGCGTTGTCACCTTAAAACAAACTGTGACACATTTTCTTCCTCACACATTCGAAACCCAACTTATCAACCTTAACAAGTACTCTTATCATGAGACTGTTGTTGCCTTTGTTCGTCTACTTTCACAAGTAAATTACACTTTTTAGGATTTATCAAGACAAGAGACGAATTTTGAAGAGGAGACCAAACTCTCCATGGAAAACAGTCTCATTACTTCCTAGCCCAAGGCAATATTTACCAGTACATCTTATCACTAACCCCCCACCCCCCACCCTTCCTTTTGCTCCTTATACAGTATATCAGTATTTATGTCATTATATTTTGAAGCTGAAGTTATAAGAGTTAAACCAATTTTTACATTTTATTGTATTTGTTCTTTTGGCTTCCAGGTAAACTCATACAATTTCTGGCCAATTACCTAGAGAAAAATTGTATTTCTTTTGTTCTCCTCTTCTTCAGCAATAAAACATTTTATTTAAGTAACTACTACATTTCACCTTTGACTTGCAATTTGGTCATAAAAATATAATACATTCAACTAAAAATGCATGCAATAAAACAAAAAAATATGCAACAACTTGAAGAATAATTTACAAGGCCTCCTTCACATTCCTGCATGATTTAGGCATGTTGTAATGCGTTGAAATAAGGTTAATTTACAAAAAAAAATCTTCACTTAATAAATTGAGTGAATGTTCAATTCAGTTACTCAATCATGTGATAATCACATTGTTGTTTACTTATTTCATTTGCACACAATTCAGTATAAAAGTGAACAGGAATTTGCTTTTTACATTATTTAAGCAAAAATGCACTCAATTTATGGATTAAAGATTATCAACTCCTTTAGTAAATCACTTTCAAGGTATTAACAGCCATTGTTATCAAGCATCAAAGAGCATTTTGTCAGGCTGTGTCAGGCTGTATCTTCATCTTTATTTTTTCTAGGGATGTTCAGATACCAGTTCAGATACCAGTGCCGATACTTGGCATTTTCACGAGAACTACCAAGGTTACAGTTGTTGCAGCTGGGACCGGGCTCTGGAAGTCCACCACTGTCCTGAAATCATTAGTCTGTATTGTTTTAGAAAAACTGTCACATGACAATAAACAAAAATGTATCAGTACTGTGAGTACTTGGAGAAGTATCAGTACTTGTACTTGAAAAAAAGGTATCGGTGCATCCCTAATATATGTTTATTAAAAAAATGCCATACATTTAAACAGGGATGACTAAATTCCAGGAGCTCCATATGCTTAAAAATCCTTAAAAATGACAGCTGCCTCCTAACTTTTGAGTTTTTCTCTAGTCTAGTCTTGGAGCTGGAAACGTATCTGTACTTGTACTTTTACGGAGTACGATACTTGGTATCTGAACATCCCTAATTTTCTCCTTTAATTTATAAATATAATAAAATTTGGTGCAGTTGGAAAGAATTGACAACCTTTTTTATATATATATTATTTTTTTTGCATTCATTTGAGTATGTATGTAAATATGTTAATGTCATTGTATGTAGTTGTAAAACCTTATTACTGTATATTGTTTGAAAATGTATATTGAAATGGGAGCAGCCATGTTTTCTAATTACACAGGATCCGCTTCCTGTTTGGCGGTACTATACAATTGCTGTGCTATACAGCTCTAATTTTTTTAGGGCACATTTATAGATCAGGTCTGGATGTATAAAAAACAATGGATTCTCTAAAAGACAAAGTAGGCTTATCCCAACTGCCTTATCTTAGGATGCTAATCATATTCCCTGCTGTTGACCAAGAGATTGATGATTTACTGTATAAAATACAGTGATCAAAATATGGAAAAGCAAGCAAAAGTTAATGCTTGCAAAACCTATCTTCAGGTAGGTGGCTGGGTAATTGACAATCTTTCCTTGCAGTGGTAAATGCCTGAATATAATTCCAACTTGGGAAGAAAAATCTGCACTGGTTTTGAATGTTCTCTCTATGAATGCAGGGGTGTATTCCACCCTACAAAAAAATGAGGTGGACCTGAAAAATGTGGCCCTAGCCGAGGCCAAACAAATAAAACTATAAAAATCAACACCAAACAGAAGAAAACTGCCGACCAATAGCACAGAAAGAAATACCATTATGGCTTCCTTTAGATATCTTCTCACCTGCAACTTTCCTGTTCACCTATGAAGATTATTGGAATACCTTTAACCTTCCTGACAGTAATCATGAGTGTGGCTCGGGGGTAAATTTTGTGTACAAAAAGCGGTAATCCCGAGCCACACTCGGGCGTCTTCCGGGTTCCTTCCCTGCGAGCGCCGGCATTGCAGGGTGGCAGAACCGGCGAGAAATTCAAAAATTAAAAATAGAAAAGAAAAAAAAAGAAAAAATACTGAGATAATCATACCACCAGGGAGGTTAACATCAAATCATAAATGATGCCTAACAGTATTATACAAAAACACACTTTACAGCCACAGCTACTCTGCCGGATAGCCATGTCTGTTCCCCCAAATCCGGCACTTCTATGCTCCCATACCAAAACATTTTACGCAGCTGTAAAGACATCATGCTAATGTTACTTACAATAACACTTACAATAACACTGATTAAAACAAAAGTCCCAGTCGGAATTGCTGAACTGCTAGGAATTAGTGGCATAATTTATATTACCGTCGAGCTGTAGAACATACAAATAAGGTAATGATACGAAAACAGAGACTTTTTGTGTTATTTAATAACATGAAAGAAAAATGCATTAATTAAAAGGAAAAGAAAAAAAAGAATTATAGTCAAAGACAGATTTCTAATAATAAAAAGAAAGGAATAAAAAAAATGCTCATCACACTTGAACTTATTTCCCCCTTTCTGTCCTGAATAGTTATTTGCAAAGTACGCATAAGATGTTGTAATTTAGGAGGGGTAAAAAAAAAAAGCATTCTTATTTAATTATACAGAGCACATCTGATGAAGTTGCCAGAATAGAATCAAAGTGTTCATCTTCGTATGCACCTGCAGAGAAGATATAGGGGTTGGGGGCTTAAATATGTACCCTGGGTTTTAAGAACTAAATAATAGTAAGGCTGCTTGGAAGGTATCCAGCTCCTACCAGCCACACTGCGCACTTGAATGCGAAATTAGTGGTTACATCTCTGGACTAATGATGTTTGACATTTTATTGTAGCGTATACGGCGTATAAGTCTTGCAGATCAACTATTTTTTTGTGTCGCTGTTATGACATACATAAAAAAAGGCCAGGTGAGAGGCAGCGACGAGCATATCGCAAGGGGTGGTAGAAAACAAGTTATCACCGGCGTTTTCCATAACAAGGCTTTGACGCTTTGAAGATCGGCAATAAATATTTGTTCATCTCAACCTCTTTTATGCACACTAAATGTTTTTAATTGTGCAGAAAGCTTCGGTAAAGAGACTTAAAAAGCAATGTTCGCCTTTATAATTTTATTCCTTGCATTGCTTATATCATATTCACGTTATTAGTTTATTAACCATCTTTTCTTTTTACATGAATCTTGCTGCTATTGCTCTTTGTAGTCTGCCCACGTCCTCAAAGTTTACTGGTTTCCATGGATGATCTGTGCACAGACTGAGATTGATTTACTAAAGAAGAAGGAACTGTGCAATTTGCAAAAACTGTGTTTACTTTAAACACCCAATCATGTGCTGGGGTATTTTTTTTAAGGGGTTATCCTTGCACACGATTGAATGATTAAAAACAGCATCACTTTGCTAATTGAACATTCTCTACTCCTTTAGGAAATCAACCTCAACTCCCTTTGTGGACAGAGAAAATGGTAACCTGGAATCACACTAACCTGATCACTGCCCATTGTCGATTTTGCAGCTCACAGCAGCCTGAGGCACATGAAGAAAATAATGATTTGCCATTTAGCTCTGGATTCTAAAGCAAGCAGAGAGCAATTAAATAATAATTACCAAAAAAAAACCAAAAACAAAAAGGACAGACTGTATCATGTCCTCTTAAAGTCATGTAGCCAGACTCTCCTCCAGTCAAAAAAAATTTTGCAGTATTATTCAGAGAGAACTCTATGACACTCTAAAAGCTCTACACTGTGGCCTCTGTTTTATAAATGGGCAATAAAATGCAAGCCAAGGTGTTAAGTAATTTTGATATTTACTCTGCTATAAATATCCAACTATTTGTACATACTGAAATAGCAATATAGATTCAATTTAAAATATAAAGTGCTAAAATAAAAAAAAAATAAAAACCTTCTGAATGGTCTATTGATCATAAAACTAAAACCATGTTGATGTATCGGACAGGTAATTGACATCATACTCTTACAAACTCCTGAAGTAGAGTCAAGGCTCATTATGCTGTTAAGCAAAGATAGATGACATAGACGGAAGGAAGTCCTAGAAAACTATTTTATTTTTACCGCTGGCAAAAAAAAACAGTAAACTGGTTGGTGCTAATCTAAATCCCTGGATTGCTTAATGAATTGCATCATGTGTATACGGGGTCTAATGTGCACAAATATCACCTTGATTTTAATTTACATGCGCTGCGTGTACAAACATCTATGTACTTTTTTTTTAACTTCTGTTCCATTGCGTTGTGCTGAAAAGAAATAGAACATGCTCTCCTTTTTTTTCCATTGCACTGCAATAGTTCGGAACGGATCGCATCGCAGACGTATGAACTGGTTTCGCTTACACATATTCCTTTTTTCGTTGCCCTTGCATTAGCATCTGTTGAAAAATGGATTGCAATGCAATGGATCTGGCGTGAATGGGGCCTTAATGAATGTTTATAGAATAAATAAAAATATAACTGATAGTTCGTATTTTTGATTTATATTTTTAGTCGATGTCAAAGTGCTAAACAATACCATGTGTGTTGCATTGATCGGTATTTAAAATAATGATCAATTGCTTGTTTGCGATTGCCCGTACTTAAATACTTAGTACTTAAATAAGTCACAACTCGCTACATGTTTGGTCAACATAATAAATGGGTAGAAAAATTATTACCCATAAAAACAATAGTGAGTGTGAATTACATTTTGAAGTTTTGCATTCCCATAAGTTATAAAAAAAAAGTGTGTAAAAATAAACTATCTTTACAATGGAAATACGAATTTTCTGATTCCTGATCATTTTGTTCTTTCCATAACTGTCGCCTGAATTGATATGCACATTTTTTGTTCAGAATAATAAGATTTCTGAGAAAAAAAAAGAGAGGGGGATTTAACTGTAAGTGAAGTAATGGTAAGCTGCTCTATTAAGGTTTCCGTTCCATGGTGACATATCTGACCCGAAGCTTTATTGTATAGAATGATTGCAATTTGTAGCTTCTCCTATGTTCATTTTTCCAAAAAGTGTTTGAATCGTGAATGCGGATAAAAACCATTTCCAAACTGTAACACGGGCGTTTAGACTTACTAAAAATTGCAGAGAATTCATCAAATTGTCAGATGGGCTATATTTATCGGCTTTGAAGACCCAAATCTGACAGTTCCTATTTACAATAAGTGCTGCTATACTCTAATTGTTTCCAGAGATATAAATACAAAGATAATTCCCCGTTGTATTTTTTTTTCCTTACAGATGTTTGAAACAGAGGAGGAACGTGCCTAGGAAATGACTGGCACAAGATGGGCCTATTAAGGATTCTTAAAACACAGAAGAAAAATGTAGATTGAAAATGAAAATAGTGATCATTTTTAGTGTTCATATAAAAAAATTGTAATATATGTTATCAAACTGTAACATATATCTTTATATTGGTGTAAAGACAAATAAAGAATGTGGTCATTTGTTTTGGATTACCAAACATAGGATGGCTTTTTCTCCCAACATGCCATATACCTAATGGTGGCATGTCATGTGACCCACGGACAACCAGCCAAGCAAAAATGACTAACAAGGGTACATTTTTCACCTTTTTTGCAGTTCTCAGATTTCTTTTTAACAAATATTACTAACAGGGTTATTCACAAAAGTGTGAAGGGTTTGGAGAAGGCAGGAGAAGTGAACAATCTAGGCTAAAATACCTGAACTGGAAAGTGAGCTGAATGAGAGAATTTCTCCAAATCAGCTATTTTGGCCTAGATTGTTCACTTCTCCTGCCTTCTCCAAACCAGTCACCCTTTTGTGAATAACCCTGTAGGTTTTCTTAAATAGACTCTTACACCTTGTGCATCTTTGGCACTGTGGCAGTGCCTTTATAAAGTCTTTTTTTTTACTTTGAAGCCTGCTGTTGGTGCACAAAAACTTAATACCAAAGTGAACCCCCAAAAAAGGGGGGCATGTGAACACACACAAAAAAGGTGCCCTGGGGTGTGTCAGTTTAGTCTTTCCTCCAAAGAGAAAGGGTCTTTTCCCAGACATCCTGGGCACAGGACTCCTGACAGTGGCAGAGCACTCTGCTCAACCAGGCTGAAGCCAGATGGAATACAAAACACAAAAATTCCCCAGCCTCAACCTGCCAGCCGGCCTGCAACCAAACAAGTAGCCCTGTCAACAGTATGAGTTAAAATCAGAGGTTTTAGTTGCACAAACTTTTGGCCAAAAATATGTAGAAGCCACACTGCCGCGCCAAGGCACCTCTGCAAAGTGTGGTCCTAACTCTATGTATCCGAGTCTCCAAGTGTGAGCATATTAACTTCATTAATATGCTCACACTTGGAGAATCGGATACATAGAGTTATACATATTTTTGGCCAAAAGTTTGTGCAACTAAAACCTCTGATTTTAACGCATACTGTTGACAGGGCTACTTGTTCGGTTGCAGGCCGGCTGGAAGGTTGAGGCTGGGGAATTTTTGTGTTTTGTATTGTTGTAAGCCTTCCCAATGTGCGCCCTGCTATAAAGGCTGGTTATAGATTCATGCATGTACCATTTTTTCTAGT
>NW_017306408.1:178118-213433 GCF_000935625.1 Nanorana parkeri | reverse complement strand
CAACCAAACAAGTAGCCCTGTCAACAGTATGAGTTAAAATCAGAGGTTTTAGTTGCACAAACTTTTGGCCAAAAATATGTAGAAGCCACACTGCCGCGCCAAGGCACCTCTGCAAAGTGTGGTCCTAACTCTATGTATCCGAGTCTCCAAGTGTGAGCATATTAACTTCATTAATATGCTCACACTTGGAGAATCGGATACATAGACTTCTACATATTTTTGGCCAAAAGTTTGTGCAACTAAAACCTCTGATTTTAACGCATACTGTTGACAGGGCTACTTGTTCGGTTGCAGGCCGGCTGGAAGGTTGAGGCTGGGGAATTTTTGTGTTTTGTATTGTTGTAAGCCTTCCCAATGTGCGCCCTGCTATAAAGGCTGGTTATAGATTCATGCATGTACCATTTTTTCTAGTCTCTCTCCTGAAGCCAGATGGACCCTTCTCCTTATGGTCAGACAAAGCCAAGCAGACCTCAATTACTTTATACTAATTTATCTAGGATTTCCCCACTGCACCTTCTTCTGTGCCTACCATTGCAAAGCATCTGTGCATGCTATATGATGTCCCTTTATAGTGCAGTGCTTGAAACTAGTTCTCAATCGCTAGGTCCATGATGGAGGAGGTGATGTCATCTTCCCCTCTGAGCTTGGGTATGGTTTGGCAGCAGCTGCAAGAGGGGAAGGATCTGTTAGCGAGTGCTAGAGAGGTGAGTATAGACTGGTTGAGGGGTGGGCTTTACACTAGTAGTTTGCTCTTAAATTGGAACTAAATTCTTTGGGGAAAACATTCCTGGTAGGTAGGCCTTTCTTGCAGAAGAGACTATGTATGTCTCATCTACAATAAAAGCTGTTCTCCTGCCTTCCAGCAATGGTTCTATAGAATGTACAATGGGCCACACATGTGCACAGTCTACATTCTCAGCATGCCCTTGATGCCAGGATGACAAAACTCCCATGTGTACAGTATATCAGAGTGGTATGTCCTCCCCGGCCAGACAATCAAGAAGAACGAAGACACTGAACCTGCAAGAAGATCGGGTGAAGATATTAGCACCAGTATTGGAACAATGAGTAAGGTTGCAGTCATCACATAGCAGAGGAGTGGAGCGCTTTGGCAGGCAAGTCTACAAAATGGATAAAAGGGCCACAGAACCAGAACCAGAACCAGTGCAACCCACAACACAGATTTATCTCTACTCATTGAAAAGATAGAATTAATATGTGAATTAATATGTGAGGTTCTAACCCCTCCCCACTCTATCAAAAACTTAAAAACAAGTTTTGGTTTTAGATACACTTTAAAGTTACTCTGTTACTAATATACTCAGCTTTTCGGGGGCCCGTGTCACCTACCTCCCCTCTGTTCCAGCACTGCAGACTCTTTTAGACTCTGCAGCATTCAACACACAGGAGTGTCAGAATCCTGTATCCCCTGCCACATGCTCTGGCTTCTTCCTCTGACTTCTATATTACTGCTTTATTATCCAGTGATGTAGGATTCGGAGGGAGGAACCACAGCACATTGCAGGAGGTACAGTCAGGGACACAGGACACAGGCATTTTCCTTAATGTCCAATGCTGAAGAGACTACTGTAAAAGTGGGAAACTTTTTGCTGCTTTTTTTAAAATACTGACAGGGTTATAAAATCTATAACTCACAGTACAGATGACCATGATGGGACAGGGAGCTTAACAGTCATATGACTGTATTTCCTAGGATCAGGGAAACACAACATCAAATAGGAAAACTGCTGATGCTCTCAGAATAATAGAAAGCAAAATATATCTTTAATCTAAGTTATAACATGGCTAGATGCATCTGTCTCTAGGATGGAACAAAAGCTTCTTGTGTTTTTTTGTTTTGTTTCAGATCGTTTCAGATTTTTCTTTATTTTGTGTTTTGGATTGCGAAATTCGATAAAGTTTGTTATTCGGGTTTTGTATCCGTCCAAATTTTCATTTAGGAATGATCTACAACAGGAAGTCACATGACTGTGCCTGTAATACAACCCCCAACAGCCAAAAAAAAATCTGATTGGCCAGAGAACAATCACATGTCCGATTCACTTTCGTTTTGTGAACATTCTGATTCATTCACATTCGGATGCGTTCAATTTTCGGAAATTGGGATGCTCAAGAATGTCTAAATGTAACAAAATTCCTGTGAATATCCAAATATCCACGAAATGTACATGTCTATCATGGTCTAAAGTTTGTTGGCAGCACAGGAGTGGGTTTAGAGAGAGAGCGGAGCATAAACAGGTGAATAGACTGCATATTGGCATGCTCTGTGTCAGCACTTTTGATGAGATTCAAGATTTTGTGAACTATGATGATTTATTTAGAGGGGCATCCAGCTACACAAGTTTAATCCTTGTATGAAAATGAGAGCAACTCTCTAGAGTTGACTTACCAAAGCAATAGTAAATGTCCACTTTATGTGTAAACTGCGAATCTTCACTTTGCAACATGATTGTTTACTTAGCTTAGTGAATGAGGTGAAGCTGTGCTCACACAATCTAATCTTGTGCAGGCAAAAGTCTTGTTTTTTTAATGTTCTCATGCATGATTAGGTATTGATAGTGAACGCAGCTTTAGATTATTTACTATGGGGTGTATTTATAAAACGTTTGCAGAGCTAGTTGCTCTGCGAATTTCTTAAGTTTAGATACGCACTGTATTATGGCCATTAGATAGAGCTGTGGAGCATAGGAATTTCCTATGCTCCTCAGCTCCATGTAGTGGCTGTAATGCAGTGCAAATCTAAAACTAACAGGGTTATTCACAGGTGGGTTAAGAGTTTGGAGAAGGCAAGAGAAGTGAACCATCTACGACAAAATAGCCGATTTGGAAACATTCTCCAATCCAGCTCACTTTCCAGTTCAGCTATGTTGTCCTAGATTGTTCACTTCTCCTGTCTTCTCCAAACTCTTCACCCTTTTGTGAATAACCCTGTAAGACATTTGCAGGGCAAACACCTCTACAAATGGTTTACAAATACACCCCTTGGTAAACAGAAAATGTTACCGCTTCTATTCTTTTAGCAAAGCTGCCCCTTTTGTGTCCTGGGTCATTTTAAACGTTAATTGTGCCTTTGTAAAAAAAAAAAAAAAAATGTTGACCTCCTCATTGAAATGCCCATTAGTTCTACAGATCTTGAATGTAGAAACTAGGGATGCGCCAATACTTTTCAGATACCAGTGCCGATACTGGCATTTTCATGAGATCTACCAGGGTTGGAGCGGATGCAGCTGGGACCTGGCTCTGGCGCTCCACCACTGTCCTGAAATCATTAGTCTGTATTGTTTTAGAAAAACTGTCACATGACAATAAACAAAAATGTATCCATACTCGTATCTGTGAGTACTTGGGCACGTATCAGTACTTGTATCTGTGAGTACTTGGGCACGTATCAGTACTTGTATCTGTGAGGACTTGGACAAGTATCAGTACTTGCACTTGCAAAAATGGTATTGGTGCATCGCTTTATTTATATTTATAAAAACAAAATCATACATTAAAACAGAGATGTACAAATCCCAGGAGCTCAGTGTGCTCCTTACAAATGACAGCTGCCTCTTAACTTTTGAATTTTTCTCTAGTCTAGTCCTGGAGCTGGAAAAGTACTTGTACTTGTAGCGAGTACGGTACTTGGTATCAGCGCATCCCTAGTAGAAACCATCATGTTTTCCCCATGTGGGTCAGTTTCATAGCCTGTGATGGTGCACTAGTCCTCTAAGTGTTGCACGGGCTCTCCTTACATTGTCACTTGTGCCTGGGACAGCCTTTATTTGTAGCATATACCGTATTTTGCGGTCCATAAGACGCACCGGACCATAGGACGCAGGGAAGTCTGGCGCGCCTTATGGAGCATTCGAGACTGTAGCTTCTGTCACAGCTTCTATGACAGAAGCTGTGACAGAAGCTGCAGTTAGTGACCGCTGAGACAGGTGGCGCTGTGATTACAGCGCCACGGTCTCAGTGATGACACAGAGCAGGCGAAGAACGTCTATTCTTCGTCTGCTCTATGGTTATCTCGATCGTCGTCGCTGCTCGGTTTTAATACGAGTGATCTCATTAGATCACTCGTATTAAACGAGCAGTGGCTCCTGCTGCTGAACTCGATCGCCGCCGCCGCTGCTCGGCTTTAATACAAGTGATCTCGTTAGATCACTCGTATTAAACGAGCAATGGCTCCTACTACTCGCCCGGCGCCCGAAACTGCATGTCTCGGGCGTCGGGATTCGCTCCATAAGACGCAGGCACTTTTCCCCCTCCTTTTGGGGGGAAAAAAGTGCGTCTTATGGAGCGAAAAATACGGTAAGTGCATTGCTGGGAAACCACACTCTGTAAATGCAGCCTGTCCCTAGGCAAGCTGCAGCAATGGGAACATCAAGATATTTACTCTTGAAGTTATTAATACTGGTTAGAATGAATTTTGGTTAGGATGACACAGGAAAGTGCAACAGAGATATTTTGGTAAAACTGCAATGTCATGTTTTGATCTACTTTTAATTATATATCGCCTATCATAGAAACACCTTGAGTTAAAATCTTATAAGCAATAGAGTTTAGGAAAAATAAAAATTACAAACATAATAGTGTTTTCCCATTGCTGGTACCTTACCCAACCCAGCACAAAATGTGCTTTGAAAGCTTTCTAAACCTAATTACAGGTTAATCCATCTGACTCCAGAAAACATGAATCCACCAAACCCCAAATTAATTGGAAGTGAGAACATTAGTGATCTTGTCAAATAAAAATGTGATCTGTGGCTAAACTACATTTTTATATGGAGAATATTAAACCTTAGATTAAAAAAACAACCCTTTTCAACATATACTGTAGTATAAAAACACACAAAAAAAGGAAGTAGTTTCACTATCTAAAAAAATAAGCTTTTATCTGTCATGAAAGGTTAAGCTGTAATGATCTAGAGAGTGCAAACACGTTCTGTATGAGATTGGTATTACTAATTTGTTAACTCTGACAATTTCACACACACAACCTTCTGCTGGAAAGTAAATTTCTCATGTAATAATTAGCTGCGGAATATTACCCCAAACAGGTGTCTGTAGCCTGACAAAGTCAGAACAGGTGATTTAGAATTAGCGTACTAAAAGAACTGTGAATTAGCGAAGCAAAAACGTGTTAATTTCTTCTTCCATCTGTTAATATAAAGTCGCTGCCAAATATTTTACTTTGTAGAGCTGTGCTGAGATTGGCAAGAACATAAACTATTAAAAAAAAAAAAAAGTTTTACATTCAGAAATCAGGACATACGTTGCAGGAGAGAGAAAAAAAAGTTTTTTTCTCATCTCGATGCTCAAACCTTGGGGAGAAAGTGGAAGGGGGTACCAGACAATTATAATCAGGAGTTATTAATGCAAGAATAAATCAAAATGATAAATAAATCAAAATGGTTTAAAAAAAACAAATTAAAAATTGTGAATATTTACCTATGAAATAAAGTTTGAGAGCTAAACGAACTCCAGGCAGATATATAAGACAGAAATTAAAAGAGAACTATGGGGTAACCTTTTTATCCCATAGTTCTCTTAACCACTTCAAGACCAGGTGTTTAGTCACAGCGAGCTATTGCTCACTATATACCGAGATCGACGCAGCTTGGATGGATCCCGACAATGCTGTCGAGATCCACCCAGCTGCGTGAGTGACAGCTGGCTTTGCCTATCTAGAGGCGGAGCCAGCTGTGCCCGCCTCCTCCCCATCCGTTCCTCCACTCAGTGCTGGAGGATCGGAGAAAGGAGGGGGGAATCCCTGCAGGGAGCTGTGACTGGCAGTATGCGTTTGCTCACCTACCAATCTATAGAGCTGACCTGTGACAGTTTCATTGTCCCAGGTCGGCTAGAACTATGAGGTTGAGTGAAAATCACCTCATAGTTCTTCTTCAGTGCAGCTCTGTATTCATTAAAATATCATTATTATTTTATTTTTTTATTGCAATGCTGTGTAACTACATCAATTTGATGTGGTATCAGCCTCTTGCCGTCCCTGTGCAGAGCTCAGACAGAGGGAGGGAGAGTCAGTAAAAGGCAGTTGTGCTGTAGTGCTCATGTGTTACCAAGGAACATGCCGATTGGAGGATAGACAGAAATATAAAACCTTTGTCAGGTAAAACAGCCCCATTATATGTATTTAGCTATATGCCTGGAGTTCAGCTCAAAGCACAAGGAGGGACATGACCAACAAGACAGAGGTTCCTCTCTTCTATTCCATCTCATTTGTGCATAGTGACTCTGAACATTAGTAAAGATGTTATAGAGTAAGTGTATTTTTAGACAAGGTGCACTTGTTCATTTTGCCCCCTTCCTTGACTAAAACTATCCCACCATTGCCCTCTGCAGATCTATCCTTACCAAGATCTGAGGGCTGCTGCTCTGCTGTTTGTTGATTGCACGTCTCCCTCCTCTGGATGTGAAACAGCTCCCTTGAAGTCTATGGGGGTGTAAAGTGCAGGTGCGGACAGCAGAGGGAGCATTGCAGGGCTACATGTAAACAACCGGCAGAACCGCGCCTGTTGGATCTTGGTAAGTACAGTTTTGCAGTGAGATGAGTTGGGATCATTTAGGTCAGGGGTGGAGTGTAATTGGGCCACTAATGCATGTATTGTTAAGGAAAATAATACCAATGGCCCTGGTAAGGACCATGATGTACAGCTGGAGATAATAATGAGATGCAGGGTAGAACAGCTACACTTGCACATACAACATACTTCTGGAAAAATACTTCTGTGGTCACAGTACAATGGCAAGAGGGCAAAGAAAGTGACCCAAAATGTTTTGTGATTAACTGATACTGATTTGTCACAGGAGATATGCTTACAAATGGCTTCTCTTTCTTGGCATTAAGTCATGATTTGCAACAGATCTTTCCACCCACATTGATGGTCGCATTCATGGCTTGATTTGTCATAAGGCATAGTAAGCTTGTCCCTATAGGTATCACTCATTTTGGTCCCCATAATTAGTGAAATGCATAATTACACAATCACAAGATTCTAAGCCGGACCAGAAAAGCAGCTGGGTTGTGCTCTTTCAACTTTAAGTGATGGAAATCCAGACTACAGCAGTGCCTTGATGGAAAAAAAAGTGTCCATCATAGGAGGACAAATCCAAAGAATTACACTTCGCACAGCGACATAATTTGAGGAGAAGTCTTCTAATGAGGACACTTGTACTTGTGATAACTGTGTCAGTGGGAATTGTCCCTCACTTTGGAGAGTGTTCCTATAACACACTGATGTGTCCCTTTAAAAATAAAAAAATGGGTACAGATACATAACAAAAAAGAAAAAACACCGACCCAAATAATAATCATTGGAGACAAGCATCTGGTTATGTGCCTTTTAGTTTCTGATTATGAGCTGCAGTAGTTTATGTGCAGAGTGCAAGAAACTGCAACTTCCTGCAGTGAAAGAAAGAGGATTCTCTGTTGGAAGCATTTTAATTGTGTGTAATAAGTACTATGTCGTCCAGCACTCAGAGAAGCAGAACAGACTTTTCATATCTGCTACAGGTCCAAACTGATACTAAATTGTACGAATGAGGTTTGGGATTACTGCTACTATGGGTTTGAGGCAAATCCTGTGGGTTTGAGGCAAATCCTGTGGGTTTGAGATTCGGGGTCTCGATGAATTTATGTGCAGATTTTCACAGGATATTTTTTTTAAACCATAATGGGCTGCATGGCCTTCGAACTATGGCCATCAGACTTAGAAGAGTCAAAAAAGACCTGTCTTTTGGATAAGCCAGCTCCCTCACTATAAAAGGGGGGTGGGTGGAAAGGAGCAGCCGTAGTGCCAGTGTATTGGAAACTGTTCCAGAGAAAACTAACAAACTACATAGAAAAAGATTATGGTCACTAAGGAAACTGTACTTCTGACTGCTAGCTCTTTGGGAATTCAACTCTTTTATTGTCTTGTTTTTGTTTTTTTGTTTTTTTACTGGGGGCTTTGTTTTGTCTTTCATTTTATTTTGTGGTTGATTTGAGGTCAGCGGTCACTTTTAACTACTGTCCCGTCCATACCAAGCCTTCCCTTTAAAAACAAATTAATGGGCTAATGTTTCAGGGGTTGGTATTTTGGGGGTTTTATTTCCTTTGTGGGTTTTGAACTGCTGCATCTTTGAAAGAAAACATATCAGTGTGCCTTTAAACAACCTTACAGTGTATCACTCCAATTCACTGTATCTCCCATCACCATAGATAAAAAATAAATAAAAAATAGGTATACACTAGTTGGGAATACTATCCCTAACAAGGGCTGTTTTCCTGCTGGTACATTTTACACTGTTGTTTCCTCTGCAGTGTCTTCATGTGCCCTTTGTTTCTAGTAAATTTGGGCCTAGCCCTGCTCATTATAACTGTCTTGCTGCTGGTCTGTTTTATACTGTACCATCATCTGCGGTTTCTTAATTCTTGTAGTAAAACACCTGCCCGTGCTGTCTTTAATAAATTTTTGTCTTTTATCCCTGATTAAAACTGTCCTGTTCCTGGCCAATTGTACACTGTTGTATGCTCTGCAATATTTTAATACTTGTAGTAAAGCCCCACCCTTGTTTCTAGTAAATGTAGTTCTGTTTGCAGGCCCTTAATTCATGTAAAAAAACACCTGCCTGGATTATTTTTTTCTTGTACATTTGAGCCATTTCTTATTTATTAAAAATCTGCTCCTGCTACAAAGCTGCTGAAAAGACTATTTCTTCAGTACTATATTTTTTTTATAATTGTTTGTTTTATAGGTACACGATTTGCCCCACCTTTAGACCTCATTAGGATTTGCCGCTAGGTTTGGGATTACCAAACCTTGAAAATATTCGCTGAACCTGTGGTGAATTGAACTCAAGCAGATTTGCCAACCACTACTGAATAGCAATCTTTCATATTTGCACTCAGGAACATATAACAGACACAGGTACAGTATAGATTGATGGGAGTGCTCCTGCCAGACATCCTCCTTTTTAGTGTCTGGCTGATTACACTAACTGTTATTTATTTAATGCAGTGGGATAATGGGAGTTATATCAGGCACCTAATCTGCACATATTACACATGAGCTGTGACTCTTCACCTGCAGGCATCACACTATATGCTCATTTCATCCTCTCGGCATTAATGGCGAGGTGAGAGGATCACTGTTTAGTGCATAAGGAATTATTGCAGGCAACTCTCTGTAGAGCTAATTTGTGCTCTAACATGTCACTAAGAACAAGCAAAAGCAAAATAGTTCCACAGTGTTTGTTCTTTGTGTATATATATTTTTGTTATTATTTCTTTATTTTTTTATTACATTTATTTATGTATTTATATCTTTTTTTAAATGATAATATAAAATACATATTCCTTCTCCCCTACAGACAAAGCCAGCCAGGTACACCAAGCATACCATCTGGTATACTCAACCTTAGGAGGCAGTGAGCTTGTACCCCCTTTCTATGATGATTTTAGCACTCATGGCCTTCAAATGTATGTAACACTGAAGCTTTTTTTCATAGTTTTGAATAGAGGGAAGGTTAAAGCCCCTCTCAGGTTTTTTTGTTGTCTATGTCTCATCAAGAAAAGATGTCATTGCTTCCTGTTCCAGAGGCATGGCATAGAGTAAGAGGAGATATCTCCAAAGCGAGATGCTATCCCATCTATGAGAGTTGTTACCAGAAGTGGTTCCTCCACTGGAACATTTCCCCTCACCTCCTGTTCCTGGACTGCTGGACTTCCAATTACTTTCTGTATCTGAGACAACAATGGTCACCATGACCAATAGCGAGGGAGAATCTCTCCAGCAGGAATTTGGACAGCAATGAAAATGTGGAAGGGGTACTAGCCCTTCCGCATTTTATCAAAAAATAAAAGGTTTTGGCTTTATGTACACTTCCAGCATTAGGGAAGGGGGGCTCTTTGAGATGTGTTCCCAAAAAAGGGGTTATATCTCAAACAAATGAGGATGTGATTATGGAGTACCAGCCTCTTCAGCACCCCTTAAACAATCAAGTAGCTGATGTTTTTTTTATGAGCAACTAATAACCATGACATTAATGCATACAGTGAATCTAGAACCCAAATATAGCTGTGCCTATGTCTACCAATCACAGCTATATGTATAAAGGGATTTAGCTGTTTGCACTGTTAGTTGGTATGATTTTTCACTTGAAAATCTCTGTATACAGACCCAATGAATGAAAAAATAATAATACAAATTACAAAAATAATGTCTTTTGATTTCTAGGCATCCACAATCATTTGAGTGATGTTTAGGAATATGGTTTTAGGCTTTGCCACTACTACGGAGCGTGGTTAATCCACAGGAAGTCGCTGAATTTGCAAATCGTTAACTTTTGGAGGAAAACTTTGCAGGGTAACCACCAGAAATAAAGAACAACCTATAATAAAGTGCCTTTGCCCCTGGTCAGCTCAATCAAAGGAAGCAATAATCTGAAGCAATGTTAACCCAGCCCCAGCCATATTGTAATTGTGTGTTGGAGCTGAAAATTCTGTGTAGAGAGAGATTTTGTTTTCAATTTATATATTTTTATGTATTTATATTAAATTTGGCATTGGTATATGCACCCCCCATAGCAGTGCTTGGCTTCCCATGCCATTTGGTTGACTTTTTTATTAGCACTACCAATGACCAGGATTAGCTTACAAGATTTACCCCAATAGAGTACAACAGGGTTCACTGGAAAGTTTCCAAACTTCGAGCAAGATTCACAACACTGTTCACAAACCGAATCCAGGCATATTGGCTCATCCATAGTGACATCATACTCGTGCCGCGTATTTGCCGACAAAAGAACGTCACCAGCACTCCAATATACAGTATAGTAAAATCAGTCCATTTAATGACTCAGAACATCATCAACGCAAGCACTTTTGGGGCCTCGCAGGGTACCCTTCATTAGGCTCAGAATGACAGAACATTGCACCGACACGTATGCGCCCACATCCCAACTCTCCAAATACATGAATACTTCTTGAATGGTCTCCCAATTTTATAAATCAAACCATATCAGTTGCCGTTCACTGTCAGCAATGCCATCCATTACTCGACACCTGGAAATAAAGTGACATCACTTCTCTCCAGACATATCTTGCTTACATTCTGCAGCTCCACAGTAGCAGACATTGCACGGACGCAAGGAAACCTGCAGGACAGACGCCAACAGATGTTCCATGTTTTCTGTGCTAGTGATGGAAGCCAGCATCACTTTCCAGCAGGCAGATGTCCTCCATCACTATACTATATTAATTAGTCAGTAAGAGTTTGAAAAATATCAACGAAAACAACAGGAAAAAAAGAGCGTATGTGTTTAAGTTAAACATATGTTGCATGTTACATATCATATGTGCCTACGGCTTCATATATGTGGTGAATACTGCATTCTTCATATATATGCATTTACGTATAACTCAAAGATTTTAATCTTCATAGATGACAGTGTTTAAAGTGTATGTATGGACAAAACATTTTATTTTAGTTTTGGATGGTATAGGGAAGGTTTAGAGACCTGTCAAATCTTCATTGCCGTCTGTGTTTCATTTGGAAGATTCACAACCTTTTTTTTTGTCCTGGTGGTCATTGTCACAGAGATAGAAAGTGATGGCAAATACAAAGTATTAGAGTTGTCACCAGCAGAAGATGTGAGGAGATCAAGCTTCCAGTTGGGGGCACCTGATCTGGTGACAAGAGGGGATTTCCTTTCATTCGTTGTGTCTCTGGGATAGGAAGTGAAGGGAAATCTCCACAATGGGATTATACAAAAATGAAAGCGGTTTTAACCCTTCCCTTCTCGATCCAATTATCCTTCTCTATCCTATCTCCTCTATCCTTCTATATCTATATTCTTCAATGAAACAGAAATAAAACATACATCTGTAAGTAAGTAACTTGTGTTTCAGCCTGAGCAGACCTTAACAGGTATCTACTGTATGGTCAAAAATTTAAAATACATATATTTCTATAATTCATTTCCATAAGTTCTGTCCCACTCCTAATAACCAGATCCATCTAGAAGTTTGTAAACGTATTTATTGAAGATGAGGATAGGATGCTTCCTCAATGCACTGACACAATCTGGTGGTCCTGTCCACAGATCACACCCTTTTGGGACCAGATTTTTGAGATTTACCATCAGGCCACTGTCAAGGTCTTACCTTGTCCTCATGGTGGCAGCCATTTTGGACATGTGCAGACTGCAGTCTCTTTTATATCCTCTGATTACATCATCGCTTGCCTGCTGCCTGGGCGTCGCACAGTGATGATGTGGCAACACCTGACTATATCAGTCTGCTCAGGATTCAGGTTCATTGCCCTTGCGTTTGTGCTCCAAGGTGCATCTCTGGCGATCTGCGTTCCTTTGTGTGTTTCTGCGTATGATCGGGTCCGGCTGACGTTTCCTGTGGCTCTCGACCCCGCATCGGCAGACATACCCGCATTGGACTTGATTCCGGCTTGGACTACACACTTTAAGAAGGGCCTACTACGCTTCTTCGCATCTTCAGCTCGCTCCCTTATTCCCAGGCACTGGAATTCCACCAGAACCCCAACTGTTAAGGAATGGATTGGGGAGCTATGTCGCATTATGCCCCTGGAGATCCTGATGGCACACTTGCATGATAGACACGCAGCATTTGATGTCACATGGACACCCTGGTTGGTGTACATGGATACGGATAACTTCAAATCACTCTGAACTTTATACCAGATGATCTGTTGCCTCCTCCTCATTCCGGAGCTTAAAAGTAGATAACGTAGATAAGCGTTAATTAAGCGCTTACGTTTAAGCGTTAACAAATCAGGTCTTCTACCCAGGGGTGGACTGACAACACATGGGGCCCCCGGGCAATACGAGATTATGGGGCCCCTTTTGCTCCGCCCATATACAGGCCATATCCAACCACAATCCCCACTCATCCACAAGACCCACCCACATATAAATTCTTGTGTTACAGAAATTATTTCTGCTCACTATTTTCAAAATAGCCGATCTATTCACTAAAAAGTGAATTGCAGGGGAATTGGTAGAAGAATTTGAGCATGGTACTAAAGAACGCAGAGTACGGTGGTAAAGACCGCAGAGTATGGTGGTAAAGAACGCAGAACATGGTGGTAAAGACCGCAGAGCACGGTCGGTACTAAAGAACGCAGAGCATGGTGGTAAAGATCGCAGAACATGGTGGTAAAGACAGCAGAGTAGGGTGGTAAAGACCGCAGAGCATGGTGGTAAAGACCGCAGAGCATGGTGGTAAAGACCGCAGAGCATGGTGGTAAAGACCGCAGAGCACGGTATTAAAGAACACAGAGCACGGTGGTAAAGACCGCAGAGCACATTACTAAAGAACGCAGAGCACATTGGTAAAGGCCGCAGAGTACGGTGGTAAAGACCGCAGAGTACGGTGGTAAACACCGCAGAGTACAGTGGTAAAGAACGCAGAGTACAGTACTAAAGAATGCAGAGCACGCTATTAAAGAACGGAGAGCGCAGTAATAAAGAACGCAAAGCGCGGTATTAAAGAACGCAGAGCGTGGTAATAAAGATCGCAAATAGCGGTATTAAAGAACGCAGAGCGCAGTGGTAGAGAACACAGAGCACAGTATTAACCTCCTGGCGTCCGCCCGTTAAGAAAAAACGGACGGATGGCAGACTTGCATCAGCGGGTTGCTAAAACAAAACAAAATGTTTAGGTCCCTCCCCCTTCGTTAACGCACATATAAACGTAAATGAGCGTCAGATGCGTCACGTGCGAAAACGACAATTGCGCTACACATGTTACATATCGCCGTGAACGTCGGAGTGAGAGCAATAATTCTAGGGCCATCAATCACTGATAACACTAAACTGATGAGCAGTAAAAGCTTTTAAAGCGTGGCCTATGTAGTTTTTTGAGGTTTTGCGCGCGTGCACAATTTTAAGGCTTGACATGTTTGGTGTCTTTTTACCCGACGTGACCCGTCTTTTATATTTTACCAAAAAATTGGGTAATAATAAATGTTTTAGAATTTAATAGAGGGGAAACTGTTTTTTTTTTTCATTAATATAGTAATACCACCAAAAGAAAGCTCTATCTGTCCCCAAAAAAGGGTATAAAATTCATTTCAGTACAGCGTTGCATGACGGAATAAATGTCAGTCAAAGTACCGCAGCGCTGAATACTGAAAAATGGCCTGGATGGGAAGGGGGTTTAACACCCTGGACTTCAAGTGGTTAAAGAACGCAGAGCACGGTATTAAAGAACGCACAGCACGGTAATAAAGAACGCAAAGCCCGGTATTAAAGAATCCAGAGCGCGGTGGCTAAGAACGCAGAGGACAGTATTAAAGAATGCAGAGCGCGGTAATAAAGAACACAGAGCGTGGTAATAAAGAATGCAGAGCGTGGTAATAAAGAACGCAGAGCGCAGTGGTAAAGAATGCAGAGCATGGTGGTAAAAACGCAACGCAAGGTAGTCAAGAACGCAGAGCGCTGTATTAAAGAGCGCAGAAAGCGGTGGTAAAGAATGCAGAGCGTGGGTAATGTAGAACGCAGTACAATTCTAGTACATTATATAAAGACAAAATTAAAAAATATATATTTTTCTCCTTATTTACATACAGTGTACAGTGAAATATATTTCACTCACCACTCTGAGGCTTTGAGGCATTCACAGGTTACTTTTCCTCTTCAGTGTTGCATCCCAGGGGGGCATCCACAACCTCCCTGGGTGTGGGACTGGGAGGGAGCAGCCTGCATCTTGCTCCGTGCCAGCTGCCCTTCCATTTATGTGCCGGTGCTGGATTGGCTGAGGGGAGGGGCCTCTCTACTGCCTCCTTGATGTCAGGGGAAGTGACAGAACGGCAGGGTCCTCTCAATGCGACCCTGATCGCTCTGCCCGTGGTAGGATTCTGATCGCCAGAGCGGTCAGTCACGTGCCCCCCTTCCTAGTTTTAGCCCTGGGTGACGGGCCCCCATTTTGGCCGCGGGCCCTCGGGCGAGCCCGAGTGCCCGATGGGTCAGTCCGTCCCTGCTTCTACCCTGCCACACTGCACTGTGCTGTGTGGCAGAGATGCATACGGCTGGGTTCACACCTGGGCGATTAATGTATTTTTTCTGTCTATTTAGCTGTTTGTTTGGAGTTCCACTTTAAGCCTTCAATGCCAACACATAGCTTTGGCGTTGAGTGCCAGTGAGTGCTTGGAGCATGCCAGGAGTCTGCGCGGTGCTCTCCTGTTTGCGGCCTGTGTGGACCAAACCTAAATCCAAAATTTCTCATTTCGCCCAGACAGCTTCTATAATCAGCTTTCACTGACCTCTTCGCCGAGAATAAACAATGTATCCAGAATTCAAATCATCTTCCAATTGGGTTTCAGTCACACAACATTACAACGCAACACAAATAAACATGTTACGCCATCTTAACAGATGTCTTTTTTTTCCTAGCGATTGGAGAAATAAAACCTAAGTATTCTGTAAAAAAAATATATAAAACCACCAAAACAAAATGAATGTTGAGTGCTATCTACTTTGTTTGTAATGAGATGCTTCTCATTCAAATTAATTTCAATTAAAACATTGCTGAGAAAGCAAACACCCAATTCTGGAGGAAATGATTCCCAATCTTCGTGATAACATCCTGCTTTAGCAAAAGTAATTATTTATAATCGCCAAAGAGTTAGTGTCCTTCCATAAGAGGAGCTTATCTAGAACGCCGCGGCGGCCATTATGCCTTTTTTTCCCTGCTAACAATGTAATATTGCTGTAAACAGACGGGCTACCAAATTGGTTTATATTTTGCATAATTGCGGAAGGAAATACCATTTTTTTCCCCTTTAATATTGTAACGCGGTGAGTGTAGACACAAAGCTAGTTATAATATCAGGCGTTATAAATAAATGCCCTTTACAGCTTTGGTAGAGTTGAGCCATCTATGTGCACCTTCCCTCTCTCTTGGCCAATTCATCATTCACACTTGTGTTTTTTTGCATTTGTCACACATCCGCATAGGGCAGCCCATTAATTTCAATGGCCTGACTTATGTGCAACAAACACGGCAAATAAGGTTATACAGCTGTTTCAGCTGTGAGCTTCCTGCGTTTTTTTTAAAGATGACCTCCAGGAATGTAAAAAAAAAAACGTACCCTTGCAGAGGGCTCATGTTGTCTGGGGGGACTCAAATGAAGAAGATATACTCACCCGATCCTCGGTCCCACGTCGTACAGCACTCATCTCTCTTACCCTCTGCTTCGGCTGTGGAATGTCCCTCGGCATCCTCCTCACGTCTAATTCAAGTCAATGGACTTGTATTAGATGTGATGACATCAGCAGTTCTTATACAGCTGGAGCCCAGGGGAGAAGATGTTAGAATACACATCACTGTATCTATTGCAACAACTACTGCAGTATACATTGTCCGTCAATAGATGGCAGTGTTTATAGGTTCTGTTATATCTATGGTATATACTCTGTTGTATTGAGAAAGGTACAGAATAAAGCTTTGGCTTCCTTCCTTTCCAACCTCAAATACTATGTAACTATTTTCTTAAGGGACCGTAATATACAGGGGTACAGGTACTCCTAGAATGAGATCCTAATAGGTTGGACTTGATGGACTAATGTCTTTATTCAACCTCAAATACTATGTAACTATTTTCCTGTTTTCTAAGCCATGTGCAGCATGCATATCATGCACATATCCCTGTGAGGCTGTGCAAGAAGTTCCAACAGAAGAACAGAAGAGGATCAGTCTAGCAGCCCAGTAGGACCAAGGATCAGGTAACTATAATCTGCTTTATTTGACCTTCCCTAGACAAAATGAGCATTTAACCCCTGCAGTACTGGGGTAGCTCCACTGCAAACAGGGCCATACCTACAGTAAGGTGGCTTGGGGAGGTTGTCTCAAGCAACATCTTATTGGGGGCAGATGGTGGTGGTGAGGAGGGTGGCAGGGGGGTTGGGAGCAGGTGAATTCCGTGCTTTGTTGTGCCTGTGTGTTTGTGGAGACACACACAGCTTACTAGCACACACAAGAGTGGCCCCACAGAACCCATGCAAGGGAAAGGAGCCCCCCTACAACGTTATCAGGGACCAGCTGATTCTGCAGGAAACGAAAACTTTTAAACATCAAGGAGCAGCATCCATTGTAAGTGATTTCATCAGCATTTGAAACCTTTAATCCCTTAAAATTGTATTTTACAAATCTGCCTGGAGTTCAGCTTTTACATAAAATTGAGAGTCAAAATCCAGGAGGGTCCTGGAAATTCCATTGCGGCAGCTGTTCCCTGTATTATACACAGGGCTATCTCATGAAGTTTCTTGAACTCCGAACCGCGCCAACAGCTCTGTTTTCCCTACACAAGGTTGAGCCACCGTGGCTCATCTACGACGAGCTTGTCCCACCACCCTATAACGCCTTAACAATAAAACGGAACAGGTGGTGCTCAGAAAATACCGTATATTCTCCCAAACAGCTGCTGGTGATGTAATTCAATCTCTCGAGCTGCCTTTCCATCACAGATACTAGAGATAAATAACACTTATATGTATTTCAATTGCTTTGCCAAATGTCCCACTGTGGCACCAAGTTGGCAGGGGCGATACGTGTATATTTTGGAAGTGATGTATAGGCTGTTTTCAGCAGTTGCTCACATTCCATTACAGGAATCGCTCCCTTCTTCAAACTGGCCCTTGGGCAGTGGCAAACCACTGTAAATCTCAAATTACTGTTAGTTTTCAACTCTCCTAAGAGCTCAGTGACTATTAAAATGCCACAAGGAAGAAACGGCGATGACGCCGCTGACCTCCCAAGTTTTCGCTGCTTCTCCGAAAACACGGTTATTAATGTCCAGGAAGCCATAATACGCCTCGGAGGGAGGCGATGAATGATGACAGGGGCTTAACGTGGCCGTCTTTCACAGTTCTCATATAAAAAATAAGTGAGGCCCAAACAGAGGTTTCATGGGAAAAAAAAACAACAGCAAACACAAAGAAAATAAATAAATGTGTGGTAATTTGATTTTTCTGATCAGGAGCTGCCTGGAATTCAAGGGTTAATCAGATCTCAGTTTGATCCCTGAAGGCAGTCATAGAAATTGGTTCTAAGGGGGAAGCAAAATAAGCTTGTTTTTTTTAACCTTTGAGTAGACTATGGAGGGGTTAAACATCCCCCTGCTAGTTTATATTTGTCTGTCAGTGTCTTGTTGAGCAGATTGCCCTTTCATTCCTGTCCCGGAGATGCAACAGGAAGTAAAAGGACATCTTTTGAAAGGGAAGGGAATTCCGTTTTTAGACATTTGTCATTGGAACAAGTGCACCCAATGGAATATTTAACATTACCTCTTGTTCTTGTGGCAACCACCTATCTGTCCTCCTCTGTCAATCCCTCCACTAGCTTCCAATCACCCAAAGTAAAAAAATTCAAAATATTAACAACCACGTACAAAGTCATGCACAACTCTACTCCTGGCTATATCTCCAACCTTGTCTCAAAGTATCACCCTAACCGTCCCCTCCACTCCTCCCAAGATCTTCTGCTCTCTAGCTCCCTCGTCAACTCCTCCCATGTTCACCTCTAGGATTTCTCTAGAGTCTCTTCCATCCTTTGGAATGCCTTACCCCAACCTGTCCATCTATCACCCACTCTGACTGCCTTTAGACAATCCCTAAAGTCTCATCTCTTAAAGGAAGCTTATCCCACCTCAACCTAACCACTGAGCAGTCAACATTCTCAAAATATTCATCCCCACACAACTACCTCCTCTTGTATCACTTGTCCCTCCTTTTAGATTGTAAGCTCACATGAGCAGGATCCTCCTTACCATCTTGCTTTGATTCACATAGTAACTGTAATGTCTTCCTTATATTGTAAAGGGCTGCACAAAATGTTGGCATAAATCCTGTATGATAATAATAACCCAAAGCATTTGGATTTTCCATCACTTACAGTCTTTATAACAATGGTTCTCAGGACGAATATAGAGGGTGAGTCTACCCAGCAGGGGGAAGAGACAGCGATAGAAACTTCACAGAGGTCTGACCCTTCCCTATTGTATCCAAAACTTATAATAGTAAATGGTAATTATAATAATTCACATTTTGGCTATGCATAATTTTCATTGTAAGATTAAAGCTGGCCATACATTAGACAAAGTTCGTCCGGTTCTTCAGGAACCAGCTGCAATTCACACAGTGGGTGCCACTGTCAGCACCCTTCCGGCCGGCATCCCTGAATCAACTGATTGAAGGAGCTGGGTGGAAAACCTCCAAATCAACAGAGTAGGCAGCGAATTAGCTGCCGGCTCTGTTTGGGCATTCTGAAAGAGATTGGCGGGCGCAGTCAGAATTCAAAGGAAACCGTGTGGGATTCCTTGATCAACACTCGTAAGTGTTCATATAGGAATCTGTTCTATCTTTTTCGTTCAGCCCATGGGTTGAACAAAAAAAAATAGAATGGTGTATGACCAGCTTAAAACTGGAGTCTGGCAAGGGAGTCAATCCAGCTCCACTTTAGCTAATCCCTCTAGTAGATTAAAACAAATGAGCTAAATGGCCCAAATACTTACCTGAATTAATCACAGGGGATAATCACAGGGTTCAGCGGACTCCATGATGTCATGGCAAAGATCAGCAACAAGACTGATCGGTGGCGAGCCAACTGTGGATCATTGGTGTTCACTATGACAAGAGGAGTGGTCGAGGGTCATGTGACATTGGGCTCAGGATTTCTTGATGTGGAGGGTCACGTGACATTGGAGGGAGTTCTGAATTTGCCTGGAGACAGGCTTTAAGAAGCTATATGCATTACCATTTGTACATATTAAGTAAATAGAATGCTGAACAGTCAATCTAACTGAAAAACATTCTGTAAAACAGTGACAAATCAAAGCAACATTTACAGAAAACAAGAGTTGTTGTTCCCCCGAGGAATGCTTCCAATTCTCTTTGTCATAGTCCAGATCTATGGATGCAGTGGAGAAGTAAGCATAGCCCAGGGACAGGAAGTGTGTTATTTGCAGAATTACCAAGTGAAAATAACGAAAAAAGAGCATTATATTAAATGTATGCTTTTGAGCTCAGATATGCTTCATTAGATCCAGTTGTTAATACAGGCAGCCCCCAGGTTACAAACAAAATAGGGACTGTAGGTTTGTTCTTAAGTTGAATATGTATGTAAGTTGGAACAGGTAAATTTTTCAAGTGTAACTCCAGCCCAAATTGTTTGTTTTTGTTTTGGATGGCATAGGGAAGGGTTACACCCTGTAAAGTTTGTTCTGCTGCGTGTGCCCCTGCTCAGAAGATTTTCCCTCACTTTCTGTCCCTGTGGCAATTGGATTTTGAAAATTTTGGGTTGTCTTGGAAACAAGGATTGGTTATAAAGCTTCAGTGGAGACACCTTTTTCCCAGGATCACACTTACAGGAGGGAATTTCCCTTCCTAGGGGTAGATTTCCTCTAACTTCCTGTTGTCTCAAGGACAGTAAGTGAGATCAAATCTTTCTAATGAGGATACAGACAGCAGTAAAAACCTCACAATGTCCCGGAAGAAGAGGTGGGCACCCCTCGTCTGCACGTCTAGCAAGAGCCAAATTCCTGTAATGTACGTACAGTACTACAAACCAGACCCAAAAAGGTGGGCACTCCTCGTCGGCACGAGCGTGTTGGCATTACAACTACCCCTGCTGTACAGTAATAGCCTCCGTTTGTAAGTAGGAGTCGTATGTAAGTCGGATGTATGTAACTCTGGGACTGCCTGTATCTTACAAGCCACCGACCTCCAGTTTTTGAATGCTACAGGAGAGCAAAACACAGAATGATGACACTGCATGTAACCAGAAACCAAGATATGCCTCTCCTGACATACAATGGATTAAAGAGACACTGTCAACTTGCCCATGTGGAGTAAAGTGACCGTGTCTCTGCATAGGGCTTCCCCACCTTCATATATTCACCTTACCTGTGATTTGCCTGACAATAGTTTTGCAATCATATTTGGCCAGTCTTCTGATCTGGGCACCCCTGCCAGACAGCACAACCACCTTGATTACTTCACTTTTTTCTACTGCTATAACATAATACATTATGGTCACCTGCCCCTGCCTGTGATTGGACAATGAAGGATATAAAGCACACTGGGGAGATGATCCCTCTATTCTTTCCTACTGTCATAATGTTTAATCCATGGATACAGAAATCTCTGTAGAGAGAAATAAAGCTTTGATTGTATCAGAGTACTGCCACCCCTTCTCCCAGCCTACTCTGTAGATGATTACAGGAGGTGGATATAAGAATAGATTTGGGTATTTATACTAGCTCATTGTAATAATGCATCTTATTTGTTTCCCTTCATCTTTTTGAAGTTGAACTTTAATGTGCTGCTCTTTTTTGTATTACTCAGCTTTGTTTTTCTTATATTAGTTGGTTTAGCCGAATCACTCAGTAGGTGTTGATGACAGAGCAACTGAGAGACCTCTAGGTTACAGATCATTACATGAGAGTCACTTTACTTTGTGCAGATATTGAAGTGCTGCCGTTCTTGTCACTCTGACAACACTTGAGTGTAATACGCTCTTCTCTAACTGTATCGGTGCCGGCTGCCCGAGACATTTATTGTTCTTTCACAGCTAACAATGTCTTGTCAGAGAAAAAAAAAGACACAATTAGAGCCAGGCAAACCTCTTTGATTAAGTAAGTCTGTTTAAAAAGTACAAAGAGAATGGGCTCTATTAAATGAAATGAGAACTGTCTGTAATGTCCTGTAGCAACAGAAACTTTACGAGAAAACAAGAGAAACAAAACTGATTGGTTAAAAAAAAAAAAGCTATTTCTGATTTATGAGAAACTATATAAAGAACTGATCTGCTGGATAGTGGGAGTGTAGGCAGATGGGGTTGATTGGTGGCAAGGAGTGAGGAAATTGCTCGGTCATGTTAGCAGTACGGGGAAGTGACCACTAAGTCACTTTTCCCTTTCCTAAAGTAGGTGAAGCTAAACTCGGGAGTTAAATCTTAAAAATGCATTCAAGTACCTTAACTATTAACAACAATGTATCTTATTTGTGTATCACTCGGCTGTAGATCCTCAAATCATCTCTGAATTGGTGCTGACACTTTTCTTCCTTCTGGAGGGGGGCTACTTTTGTTCCCAGTGATCACTATGTGTATTGTAAAGTTGTCACCACTCTAAGCTCACTCCCGTGATGGACTACAATCTTAGGTTTAGTTCATTGACTTGTATTGCGATTATAGTCTATCACAGGAGTAAGCTTGGAGCCACCAAGTAGCCACCCTCCAGAAGGAAGGACAGTGTCATCACCAATTCAATGATTTAAGGATCTACAGCCAAGTGATACACAAATAAGATACATTTTTGCTAATAGTCAGGGTGCCTTGCAGCATTGGGGGTCCCTGGTTCGAATCCCGGCCAGGTCGCCGGGATCTGCAAGGAGTTTGCATGTTCTCCCTGTGCTTGTGTGGGTTTCCTCTGGGTACTCCGGTTTCCTCCCACACTCCAAAGACATGCTGGAAGGTTAATTGGCTCCCCTCTAAATTGGCCCTGTATGTATGTATGTGAGAGAGGGACTTTGATTGTAAGTTCCTTGAGGGTAGGGACTGATGTGAATGTGCAACTGTGTAAAGTGCTGCGTAAAATTGTCAGCGCTATATAAATACCAATAATAATAATAATACTACTTGAATGTATTTTTTAGATTTAACTCCTGAGTTTCGTGTCATCTTCAGGGAAAATAGATTGGTCACAGGACCTCTGTTTACTACTGGCAGTAAAGGGAGCCCAGCATAGGACTAAGGTGTCCTTTGCCATGGGCTCTGGGTGCCATCTTAGGAGAGCCATTCTCTTTCACAGAGTTCCCGCAAGATTTTGGTGGCCACTTATAACTTATTCCCATCAAATTCATTTGATGTTCACTATTGGACACACTAATGGGAAATATTCACAACATTTCCTTATGTCATGATGATGTTATGTATGGTGCTTGCCCCACTATCTTGGTAATTTCACATGTACCCCTTGGTGATATCCGATGTTTGTACCTCTGTACTAAACACTCTATATGCAATAAAAATGTGTTAGAAAAGTGCGTGAAGACCTCCCAACTATTCCTCATTTGGAAGAACTGTCACTCTTTTAGAACTCAACCCCTCTTCCCCTTTTTCCTTCTCAGCTGCTCCTCTTTTGGTCTGAAGCATTTACATATAAAGTGACATAAAGGAAAAGCAGTAGTGTAGAAAAAAAATCACTTGTGGGCTTAACCAATAGTTGTTGTGTATTAATGTTTTTAATGGTCTGTGTATCAGTGATGTGTTCTTTGCCTGGATATGTTGTGCTTAAAGCAGGGGCATCCCTAGATGTCTTGCCCCCTGGAGAGGGTGGGGAGGAGCAGGGGTGGGCCGAAGCTGAGTGACATCTTGGTGATGGACGCCGGCAGAGAGAGGAGGGGACGTTCACCCGGCTGAATGAGGTATGCTCCTCTCTTCTGACACTGTCGGGCTCTCTGTCCATAAACTGAGTGCCCGAAGTTTTAGAGGGGGTGACACCAAAATGACTGTCAGTCATTTTGGTGTCACCCCTGCAATGGTGTCACCCGGGTGTGGGCCACACCCCCGCACCACCCTTGTGACGTCACTGGGGCGGAGGGGTGCTCATGATGAACATTCCACGGAGAGGGAGTTTGGGTGGGTATTAGTTGCTCTTTGAGCATGTTCGGGAGGTAGGGATGTTGGCAGTCCATGGTGGACGTTCCGTAGGGGAGCAGGGTCTGGCTTGTGATCCACAGCGTCTGGCCCAGCCTACTGATGTCACTGGTTGCCAGGAGCTGGGAGGGGCGCCAGCCATATTGTCCCTCTCAGCTCCTGGCAACCAGTGACATCGTTGAGCTGGGTGGAACACCGGCCAGAGCATTGCAGGTTGCTAAGAGCGCTTAGCAACCTGAGACACTCTCACCGGAAAGAGGACAGCAGGTGTGTCACGTGACCCAATGAGATGTCCCCTGGGGCAACCACCTCAGGCTGTCTTATTAGAGGGATGGGCCTGGGTTAAAGGTGTCCCTCTCAAAAAGTTGGGAAGTTTGCATCTGTAGACTAGAACTGAAGTTTTATGTCATCAAAACTGCTTTGCAAAAGCTTGCTGTAAAAACTGCTGTTATACAACCTAATGCCTGTGTGGAAAAAAAAAAAACCTAACATAGTTTTTTTTCATCAAATGTCATGTTTTCGAAAGGTTTAATTAAAAATGGCAACAATCCCTCATAAATGAACATAGTGTCCTCATTCTGTACCTCACTCCTTTGCAGCATATTGCCAGATATAGAGAAACACGTCTTCTGAAATATCTAAGGACGTTTACTACATTTCTTTTTCATAGCATGGTAATTGTAACAATTCCATTCTAAGCGCTGACATCTAGATTTACTGCCCTTGCTGCCAATCATTTCCAATCTGTATACGATCCAAAGCAATAACTTTGTTAAGAGTTTTGCTGGCAAAAAAACAATATGCAGGGATGTAAAACAAACACGTACGTCTGAGATCCATTACATGACATGTTTACCATCAGACTTGGCAACACGTTAAACTTCATAGAGCAGTTTGTGTTCTACGCCTGAACGCAGAGTAATATTACCGTTTCCATTCAATTTAATTACGGTGAGTTGGCTTTATATTGAACTTATTTTGGGGATAAAAAGTAAAAAAAAAAAAAAAAAAATATACCATAGTATATAGACCTGATTTTTGGTAGATGCTGGAGAGTTTAAACATGACAGTTTACTATGTTTCTCAGGGACTCTTATTGGTGAGGTTTCTTTGCTGAGTCCGCAGCTCTGCACATCTGCTGTGTCCATTATGATGGGTTTTTTCACTTTCCCTGCTGAATTTCTATTTAGCCCCCATTCACACCTGGGTGTTATGTCTCACGTTTCCCGATGCGAGACAATGCTCAATATGAAGATTCTCATTATATTCAATGGTGCACGTTCACTGCTGCCAATTGTCATGTAAAAATAGCTTATTTCTTGCCAGTGAACATCCAGGGTGCAATGCCACCCAGAATGCATCCTGCTGCTTAGGGTTGCTACCTGTCCGGGATTCACCTGGACAGTCCAGTTTTTGCGTCATGTGTCCAGGTTTCAGGCCACCTGACTCCCGGACACAAGACACTAAGTGCCGACACTTGCTGGGGACCTCGACAGCCTTCTTGTGAGCCACAGGCACCTGTAAAAATCCCCTCCGTCTTCCTGACAACATGCTGCCTGCCTCTGGACCCCTGGTGAGACACCACACAGCACTCTTGAAAGCCTGCATAGCCCATCTGACAGCTTGCATAGCTCACCTGATCGTGCACACAGCCCACCTGAGAGCCCGCATTTCCTACCTAAGAGTCCGTATAGCCCACCTGAGAGTGCGCATAGCCCTACCGGGAGCCCGCATAGCCCACCTGAGACTCTGCACAGCCACCTGAGAGTCCGCACAACAACCTGAAAATTGCTTCACGCAGCGCTAGAGTGTTCGTGTTTCACTTGAAGAATAGGTGGCAAGCCTGGTAATAATGGAGAAGTTTCCAGCAAGGACAACAATCCTGGTGACGTTTGGGCTGAGCAATCATATTTAAACAGCATGTACAAATGCATTAACAGGAAAATAAAGGTAAGGCTATGGAGGCTGTAAAGATAATGTCCATCTAACTGAATATATGATGGCTCCACATGTATGAGAACCACTAATAGTGCCATACGTGCCAACTGTAAAATTCACTTCTCTTTGCCATTGTTCTACTGATTACAACATGTAAATAACATGTAAATAAACAGAAACAGGTGAGGAAATAGTGACAGGGAGTATGTTGAAGTATCCAAGACATATAAGATGCTTGGGCTTTAATTAGACCACCAGGCTCCATAGCTAACATATTACTCTAGGGCGGACAAAACAAAATATCATTATACTTGTCATTAACGAACTATTTCTCTTTTATTTTAAGCAATTATTGTGGACTGTCTAATGTTATTATGGCAACGTGTTTACATTTTATGAGCTGTCGATTATTTTTTTTCTTGGTCAATTGCCTGTATTAAGCGAAATAGAAGACGTCCGAAACCCTGTAGGTCATTTACATCTCTGCACAACTCCTTTCCATGGCTTATGTGCCCTTGTGCTTTGCAGGGCTCAGGTACTCTTAATTCCCTGCTGATGAATTGGAAATTAGGAAGAATTGTTTCAATCAGATTAGCTACAGTTACAGAGTCATTAGTATAAATATATTTGCCGCAATGTTAAGAAACCTTCATGTCTGCTATATGGCTGTGTGGAAAATGCAAAGAGGTTAATTGTCATTAGAGGCCTGTCACATTTCCTTAGATAAGAAAATACAATCGTGATTGTTATTACAGGAATATAACCGGCAAATTATTTAGTGTGAATGCTGCCTTAAAGGGAACCTGTGCTTTCGCTATGCATAGCAATGTGTTCACTTAAAGCTTATCTGTAGGCAACCCAATAAGGGTATATTCAAAATTCCGAAGCCCAGTAGTGTTGTGAAATGTATTTATTACCTGTAAATTTCAAGGATTTGTATTTGAAACTCATAGAGGGGAAGAGGTGAGTCAGTGAACACTGGGTGCAGAAGCTCCTATGAGGAAGGACAGTGTAGTCTCTGCTACATCACTATCTCTGTTTACATTTACAGAGCACATTGTGGTTGTTACTAAGTGGAAGGTACATGTTTTCATGAGTTGCTCAACCAGATGAATGCCTTTATTACATTTTTCACCCATACATTAGAGCAGTTGGGCCCAAAGATTGTTTGCTTGGGCACCCAGCCCTGCACCATGGGAAGAAGATAAGAGAATCACAAGTTCTTATAAGCTCTGAAGTACCAGGTATGTCACTTGGGTCCAACAGGCAAACAAAGCAGTAGTGAATAGTGGGGTGGAGGGTTCGTTCAGCGGGTAAATATCAGCAGCATGGCACAGGGAGACTATGAAGTGAACCTGTTATTTTACCCAGGCAAAGCACATGTTAACTTTAAAGCATAACACCAGACTTTGTGGGGGAAAAATAGGAAAGAGTTACATGTTTTAACTTCTGTTTGTGACCTCATCAGGGAGAATTTTCACTCACTTCCTGTCACTGTGATGCCCATATAAGAAATAGCAGGAGAGGTTGCCAATGGGTTTCAGTAATTGGATATGCAGAGCCCAATAGCAGGGGCACACACCTTGGGATAGCGTACTCTTGAGAAGAATCAGACACAGATTCCAAATACGTGGTACAAAAAGGTAAGTCCAATAATCATAGTCAAACGAAGCATAAGGTCAGGGCAGGCAGCAAAGGATCAAACACGATAAACAAAGCAAAGGTCAGGTAACGGAATCACATGGTAAGCAACTGTAACACACTGTGGATAGCTCTGAAATAACTGAACACTCTCTCACTGGAACCTTGCAGATTTATAGTGATCAAACAGGAAGTGATGTCAGGAGGTGTGGCAGAAGGGATGCAATTCCTGTCTATAACAGGAAGCAGTCCATTGCTGCCATTTTGATGTAAGAATGCCATTAAACATGTGCAAGAGGCCTCACTAGTTTCACGCGGGGAAGTTATAGGACACAAGTCACTAACAAGAGTGCCAAATACCGACATGCTGCGAGTGTGAGGACCCCCGCAATTGATACAGGTAAGTTGCGAATTGTGACAATGGGGTTGGAATCCAAAGACAGCAATAAAAGTATTGTCAGAAGTTCTAACCTTTCCCCACTCCACCAAAATCCCATTCTTGTTTTGTGTCTTCCTAACATCTTGTCCCAGTAAGAAGTGAGAGAAGTTCTACCCAACAGGAAAACAGGCAGCTATGAAAACCAGAGGGTATATGTTTGAGGAGCTGTGTCTCCCACTATCAATATCTCGTGATTGTGTCAGCCCAGTGTAAAGAGCTCACTAGTACTGGTGAGGCTGATATCATATAAACATGGTGCCCCTAACTTGAGCACCTAAAGAGAAAGTCCAAAAAAGAAAAGATCAAATAAGGGCACCAAGCAAATAGTTACAAAATCCAAATTAGCATTGATTAGGTAATGGAGATAAACAGCCAACATGTTTCTGGGGCTCTGGCACCCACTGTTTATCAGTTGGACTTTTTGACTATTGGTTTGGTGTTCCTATTAGATCTTTTACCTTTACAAATAAAAACCTGACAAATGTTCTATAAGCCTTCTCTCCTCTATCCAAATCAAAATTGTGCCTTGGTTTGCATAAAAATATGATCTATATGGAAAGTGTGCTCACAGGAAAGCCATCTATGCTTTGTCTGGTAACAAAGTTTTCCCTTAAACCCATAATAACCCTGACACAAATGTAGAAATGGCACAAACCACATGTATTTTGGTGTTCTATTTATGTTATTAGGATGTCTCCTGGGTAGAGTGACAATCAGAGTAGAAAATTGCAGGCAGTGACATAATGGAAATACCCTCAGTGGATTCCACATGACAATCCGACACAAACCATTGTCCTCGTCCCATACTTCTGCCTGCCGTCACTTTCCCATCTCCGCATTTAGATAAGTGACCCGAAAAACGACTAATGTGAGATTACTGTCAGTATTATTATTACAATTATTACACAGAACTGAAAGGACACATAAAGATGCTGCAATATTCATAGGCAAACATTGCTAATGAAGGATGCAGGCCTGTCATCAGGCAATCACACACAGAAAAGTTAAGCAGTCTAAGAGGTTCCTGGACCATAGGATAAAATGGTTCACTTGCTTCTCAACCCATTCTGGAGTGATGTGGCACATTTCACATTTTAACAAGCTGCTCTGGGAATAGACTGTATAAACACTTTGTTTACTTCAGTTTACACATTGTCACAAACAACTAGCAGGAACTTGTTAAGTGTATTTACAGAGAATAAATACAGAATGGGCTTTGTCATCTGTCTGTAGCATCATGATATTTTGTCTGACGATAGTCGTTAAGGAGGAGATCTCAAATAGACTTTCTAGATATTGGCAAAGTGGCCAAATGTACAGGGCACGCGTAAATCCTAAGTGACCCTTTTTGGCATAATATAATGATATATGTTGTGTAATATGTTGTAAAACAATAGATAATGTAACCACGACTATAATTTATAAGGATAACAGGATTCATCGAGGAATTCTGTGATGGTATCAAATAAGGATGTTCAGATACCAAGTACCGTACTCGGTACCGGTACAAGTACAGATACTTTTCCAGCTCCAAGACTAGACTAGAAAAAAATTCAAAAGTTAGGAGGCAGCTGTCATTTGTAAGGAGCTCCTGGGATCTGTGCATCTCTGTTTTAATGTATGATTTTTTAATATAAATATATATTTGGGATGCACCAATACCATTTTTTCCAGACCAAGTACTGATACTTGTCCAAGTACTCACAGATACAAGTACTGATACATTTTTGTTTATTGTCATGTGACAGTTTTTCTAAAACAATACAGACTTATGTTTTCAGGACAGTGGTGGAGCACCAGAGCCAGGTCCCAGCTGCAACTTCTGCGGCCCTGGTAGTTCTCGTGAAAATGCCAAGTATCGGCACTGGTATCCAAACTGGTATCTGAACATCCCTAGTATCAAATGAAGAAGGCCACAGGGCAAGTCAATACATTAAAGGCCATACCCATAAAGTGATATTTGTGACCATCACTAAACATCCACTGCAGATGAATCTTTCTAGTTGACAGTGTTTAAAATGACAAGACTGATTCACCTGCACTGAATGGTGACTGTTACATTCACTGCTTTATAAATATGCCCCTAAGACTTGAACATTTTTAGGTGAAAAAAACTGTCCTTGAAGTTTATGTATAGTCAATTTTATGACCTCTTAAGAGTTTTCTTGTTTTTCAACTCATTTTCATAAAGACTAAGCAACCATATTGCATTAAAGTATGTGTCTGTGGGGTCATGCTCCTCATTGTCAAGCCTGATTCCATCATGATAATTTTGTACTGTTTTGCATTGTCTGATTGGCTTGTAAACCGTCTCTTTATTTATTCTGTGTTCTTTTGTTATTACATATGTAAAACCTAAATAAAGAATTAAAAAGAAACAGGACTGGACAAATCCCAGTCCTGTCCTTAAAAAATACAAGTGCCCAACTTCTGAGATTTTCTCTAGTTGTTGTCAATGAAGCTGAAAGTTTCCTTACACAATAAAGCTTAAGTGAAGGTCAACCCACCAACTAAGCCATTTTATAATATTATTCCTCATCTGACAAAACTGATTCCTGGAACTGAGTTTTCTCTGAGAATTACAGTGGGTCTGGGGAAGAGTCCTTCTCTGAGGTCTTTGCTCTTTATGAATAAATCTGATGACAGGTCACCTTGACAAGTCACCTTGAAATAGTAGTGAAGGAGCACCACAGCTGGTTCTGGTATGGATCTGCATGAGTAACTTCAGACCACCATCTCCACAGCCATGTGCCGAACACCCCAAATGGATTGGGTCATGTGTGGTCACTAGGGTAGCTTTGGTCTGTGGATTTGCCCCAAACTGTTTCTTATTCAGCAGAACTGTCCTCTAGGGAGAGGAGCAGTGACTAAGGTCCTTTGACAGTGACCGCTCCTCTCTCTTCCCCTCCACTATGGTCATGGAATGCCACTTGGCGTACCCGTGCATAATACAAGTAAGTGGGACTTAGATGGCCGGAGCCCAGGGGAGAAGAGGCTGCAGGACTAGTCTAGAAGCCATGTGGACTTGATGATCATGTAAGTATAGCTTTTTTATTTTTGCCCCTAGACCAAAATGAGCACTTAACCTTTGCAGTGGGTAGCCCCGCAAGGGTTAATTTTTTAACTGCCTGGAGGTCTTCTTTCACTACTCTATTCAAAACCTTTTGCTGTAGTTTTGTATAGAGTACTGCAAGGATATTTCCCTTCACTTCCCATCTCAGAGACACAACATGTCTGTGGAAAGTGTGTGAAAATCTCTCCAAAGTAAGAGAAATTCCCTGTTAGACAGTCATCCCCATCACAAGTGCCAAAATTGGATGATTTACCCTCCATTCTTTTTCTGATGACAACCATAAACATTTTGGTTTCCCATTACTTACTGCCCTAGGGATAATTAGTGATGAATGATCTGACCTGGGTTCCGTTTGCTCAGACTTTCCTCTAACCCAGCCAGAAACTTGAATTTGGCAAATGTCCATGCAAACAGAACCGATGGCCACCTGTGTTTTAGCAACCAATAACTCTGTGTGACCAACAACCAGTCTAGAGGCTTGGTTGCAAAAATGCTGATGGCCCCACAGCATCATAGACTGTTTTGATACACCCATCTGCATTCTAGCAACCATTTACGTTGTATGGCTCAGCCACCAGTCAACAAGTCATGCTGTGTAGGCCACACAGAGCCAGTGGCTGCCAGGACACAGACAATGGTTTGGCGAGTGGCCGAATTACCCATTCGGCAAAGTGCAAACAGCTTTGGGTCAAACACGTAGTCAACCCAAACCAAAAGCTCATCCCTAGTGCCAATAGAGATAATTGAATCTCCCTGGTGAGGACACAATGAAAAAAAAACTGACAAGGTTTCTAATCCTTTCCTATCCAAAGCTAGACAAAAAGAAAAATCATAGTTAGAGATGTTTATGTGTTATTGTTGTCCTATTGTTGCTTTGCAGTCATGGAACTAGAATAATAGAAGTCTTCATTCTCTGCTAATTAAAAGCTTGTGTAGAAACGTTCTATAACAAATCAATCTATTAAAATACAAGTGTCAGGTATTTACAGGTACACAAAGTGCGATCACAGGTTGCTGTCAAAATACGCTGTTTACCTCATGACCACCAGCTGATGTGTTACATTTATATAACATGTGAAAAGAACCAAACAAAACATTCATCACAGTCCAAGGAAGAATACAGTTTTTGTGTTAGTTTGTAAGCCTGTCAGAAAAAATAAAGCAAATAAATATGCAAGTAGATGGCAGGCACCTAATGGCCTAGATCCTTAAAGCTAAACTATTTTTTTTATTATTATGTTTATGTTTACAACTATTTCAGGGCTGGTGCAGACTTGGGCAATCCCGGGATGCGTGACCCGGAACTGCGCGATCGTGTGCTTTCAATGGGGTTATATTTGCGCAGCAATCGCTGAAAAAAGGTACATGTACCTTTTTTCGCGAGACACATGTTTTTTTTCAGCCCTGTAAACACATTTTTATTTCTCTAGCAAAGCAGTTGATGTTAGTCTGGTAAACATGTTCAAAGGAAGTTAGAGCTCCAACTGCTGGCTGGGCATAGTCAATATGATATATTTTTCTATAATATCTCCTGAATATAAATAAAATAGAAGAACATAATAAAAGCAGTTATACATTTCCTTTAAATTGTTGCCCATCTGCCTAAGGCACCCCCAAATACTAAAACTATTATTCAGACTTGCATATAAGTCATGTCCCTTCTAATCACAATCCAATGCCAAAGCTCATGTCATAACTCAAGCCCGGGACTGCAGAGCTTCCCAGGTGCACTGGATTGATTTAGGGATTAAAAAAAAAACATATTGCAGTATACATGTTAATTAACTGAATATATAGGAGGCTTGCAGCCCTGGGGGTCTCTGGTTCAAATCCTGGCCAGGCCACTATCTGCATGGAGTTTGCATGTTCTCCCTGTGCATGTGTGTGTCTCCTACGGGTACTCCGGTTTCGTCCCACACTCCAAAGACATGCTGGTAGGGAAATTGGCTCCAGTCTAAATTGGCCCTCATATATATGCATGTGAAATTGGGACCTTAGATTGTAAGCTTCTTGAGGGCAGGGACTGATGTGAATCTGCAACTATGTAAAGCGCTGCATAAAATTGTCGGTACTATACAAATATCAATAACAAAATAAAATATAGGAGGTTTAATAAATTATTCTGCCTCTAGCCCAGGCACAATCACACACACACATTAGGAAACACTCAACGACAAACAGGAATTAGTGTCTTTGATATAATTTGAATCCAGTTTCCCAACACTAAAGTCAGATGCACAAAACACTGATGGACTAATAAAGAATCCCTTAAAGCTATTCCACATCTAGTTCCAGGTTGAGCTAGATGGGCACATATTCAAAATACATGCCCCGGTATGTAATACATCCTTTAGTGCTTTAAACTTTAATTTCCTGACCAAAATAAACATTACAAAGTGGTAATTTTGGCACTTTGTATTGTTTGAAACATCACCAAGTTATTGTGGTCTGATGAGATCCATAGCAGTCTCGTGGTCTTCTGGACCTAATAGGGGTCTCATACTCTGCTGAGCCCCATAGCAGTCTCATAATTGGCAGGATCCTTGCCTCTTGAAGAAGGCTACCATATTCAAAACACTGTTACAATCCAATCTGGCATGGCAGTGAGTGTCACCGATATTTCGTATACTGTAGGTCAGAATTGCTGCAGCAGATGATATGAACAGTGTGTGTTTCCTTTAACATACATGGTGACAGCAACCATGTGTAAAGGGGTTACCTGCAGTGTTAACCAACCCTAGTGACTGACCCTGGTGCCTAGACTGTTGTCCCATGAGCTGAAAGCTTTCAGCACAAGGTGAGACTGACAGCCAAATCATCACATTCTGATGACAGCGGTGGGCTCAGTGACTGCCAGTGTCATACCAACCATAGAAATTCCATGGTCTGCATTATCCTATAGCAGTTTTCTGATTTAATGGACCCCATAACAGGCATGTAGTCTGCCGCATCCAATGGCAAGTTAACTGAATTATGGTGTGCTGAACCCACAATAGTTTTACAGTCTCTTGGACTCAATAGAAGTCCCATAGTCTGTTTGACTTTATAAGAGTCTCATAGTCTGCTGGATACTGTAGCAATCTGATCTGGTGTAATCTACCTTGCAGCAATCTCATGGTGTGCTGAACCCCACGGCAGTTTCCAAATCTGATAGACCCTATAGAACTCTCATAGTTTGCTGGAGTCCATAGCAGTCTCATTGCTTGTTGGTTGCCATAGAAGAAGCTTCCTGGTCTAATGAATCCCATAGCAGGCTCATGGTCTGCCTCATCTCATGGCAAGTCCCCTGGATCTCAACACGGAAGTATAGTGTTTTGGACTTCACAACAAGATTATAGTCTAATGGGCCACTTAGTAGTTTCCTGGTCTGCTGAACCCCACAGCAGATTCACAGTCTGTTGTACCCCATAGAAGTCCCATAGTCTTCTGGACTCTATCACAGTCTCATAGTCTGCTGGACCTTATAACAGTCTAATAGTATGCTGGACCCTATAACAATCTCACAGTACGCTGGACCCTATACCAGTCTCATAGTATGCTGGACCCTATACCAATCTCATACTATGCTGGACCCTATACCAATCTCATACTATGCTGGACCCTATAACAGTCTCATTGTATGCTGGACCCTATACCAGTCTCATAGTATGCTGGACCCTATAGAAATCTCATAGTATGCTGGTGGACCATGTAGCAGTCTGATAACTTAGTGAAGCTATACAGTAGGTGTCTCTTGAGCTGCTGTACACTGTAGCAATCTCATGGTTTGCTGAACAGCAGTAAACAGCAGTCTAATGTTCTCTTGTACCAGTAGTTACACCCTTGCACGTGCACCTTTTGTTAGGTATAAATTGATGCATTTTTTATAGTATAAACAGAATATTTCTGAGAGAACAGAGGCGGGAAGAGAACCAATTCCAACAATAATCCCTTTCACAGCACCTCAATTATGACTGGTTAACCTGTACGCAGCTGATATGAAATGAGGCGTGAGGTAGCGCGATCCAATCATGCCCAGGTAATGTGTGGAAGAAAATTGTTTTAGTTGACATAATTACCTTCTAAATTAAGCTTATTGTCCTTAACTAAACAGATTATTTCCGGTAAGATGAGACATCATTGTCAGAGACGTGTCCGATTTATGGAGCAATATTCCATGCACCGCAGAGCAGAGAATCACAAACAAAAACCAAATAGGAAAAAAAAAAAATCAGCATCAGGGAAAAACAGGTCGGATTTAATCTAAAGGACTTTCAAGCAGAAATTGTATTTATTTCATTTGCAGCGTGGTGAGCAGTACATACAGCTGCACCTGTATTTATACCAGCCAGTCATAGGTGTCAGCTACAGTGTAATTCAGATGTAGATCAGCAATTGAAATGATTCTGTTCCTGCATATTATCAGACTCATTCAGCAAGGCAGTGCACATTATCTTTGCTCTTTGTAAACTGTATTAAAGCATAACTCCAGCCTACACTCGGATAGAATGGAGAAGGGTTTTAACATCTCTCTTTTTTTATATTATATA
>NW_017306408.1:121984-177547 GCF_000935625.1 Nanorana parkeri | reverse complement strand
TATATATACACAATGGATAATTTTTTCTTAGTGACAGGAGGTCAGAGGGTCCAATGAGGATGCACATAAAACATGACAATTTTTAGGACAGTTGGTCATGATTTCTTTTTTCTATGTGTACCTTCCTGTGCCGGGGACGCCCCCTTTCCCTTATTTCATGTCCTGTTGTCACGGGGACACACAGTGAGGGGTAAATCTCCCCAATGGAGTCACAGACTTCAATAAGTTAAAGACCTATTAGCCAAGATAGAGGTTCCAATTTTAGACCTTGATTGAGGTTCCAACCCTTCCATACTCTTTTCCAAATTATTAAGAAATGGGTCTGTTATGTGTGTAATATCGCTGGACTGATAAAAGTAGGAATTGTCCAAAAGTCTTTTTGAAATGTTTATTAGTTAAGAGCTTTAGATGCAGCCATTACGTTCGGGAGGGAATAGTTATCCCCCTTCTTCAGGGCTAACATGCAAAAGGAATAATAAATGATACAAAAAACACCATAAAAAATCTTGCAAAAACGTAAAATGAAAAATGTATATTAAAAAAATGGTAAACTTAAAAAGAGTCTGTGAACTGTTCTGTTGTTCAAGATGAGAACTAGGAGGGCTATTCAGACTCCCTGAGATAACACAGGTGGACAGCACACAGAACTTATTAGTATTAGAAAAAAAAAATAATGGTATATTCAACAGACCAAAAGGCAGCAACTAAAGAGACGTTCACACTTGAAATTTTCTCTTTATTAGTTTGGATGAACTTCTGCTTTGACACCTCAAAACATATTTTCAATTAAAACTACATAGCTTTAAGTTTTTTGGGTTTTTAAGTGTCTTTTTCTCTTTTCATGTAATACCTACGATTATGTTTGGTCATTAATGTCTTGTTTTTTTGGTTTTTTATCTTGCTGGATATCTGTTTGTAAATGGATTGAATGATTTTGGATATGGAAAAAATGTTAAAAAAAAAATCTCAGGTAACCACTTTGATTGGGGACTGACCCAGCACACCTGCTTCCGCTTCTACTTCTCCTTCTACTTCTACTCCCTACCTTCTCTGACCTTTTTTCTTTTTCTCCTGTATCTTTCTCCTTTTTTTTTGCATTGCACGTTTTGACTTGTTAGGCATATCCCATCATTTTGACAATATTTATTCTACTCAAGATCCATGTTCTCTAGCTTTCCCCTATGTTGTTCATATACGGAATGTTTGCAGAGAATGTTTTCCTGCATTGCCTTTTCCGGGCTTACATGCCAGGCGTCTCCGACATAAGTGTTTACATGATGTGCCTCAATGTCCCATGCTATTACTGACTATGGGGTCTAACACTGTTCGGCTATTCACTTCATGCTGGTACGGCTGATTTCAGCCGTATATCGGCTTGCTTCGCGTGGCTTCGGGTCGGCCGAACATGCTCAGCTTGTTCGGCCGACCTGAAGTGCAGAAGGAGTTCTACTCAGCCGATCCAACATCTGGATCGGCTGAGCCGAACCTCCGGCAGGCTATTCACTGCTGTTCAGGCTATTCTTAAAGATGCCGAACAGCAGTGAGTGAATAGCCGAATGCCGCTGAGCGGCATTCGGCTCGGCTGTTCTGCTCGGTCCCTTAGAGGTACTGAGCAGAACAGAAAAAGAGTGAAAAAAGTTTATTACCTGATGTGCTGATGGACCTGATGGGGAATTCCAGCAGAGGGCGAGTACAATGCTAGTTTACTATTGGATATTGCAAATTGAAATAGCCAATAGTAATGTACCAATGCTTTTCAATGGGAACATTTTTTTTTTTTCTATTCTGACATAGAGACGTTTCACATAACGTAGATGGACAGATATTTCCAGACTGTAAACAGGTGCTTTAAATCGCCTATTAGAGCAATCAATGCCTTCTCAGTTCCCAACAGTAGAAAAAGCTGCACATTCCTTAGTGATGAGAAATATCACCTGCCCCTTTTCCTTGTTGGTGAGTAAGAAGATTTAACTCTCAGCACTGAAGGGTGAAAATAATATAGATTACAGTAAATCTCTTGTGTGAGGCATGATCACAGTGTCGTAGAGCTGTTGGAAATAATGTGGCAATCACCTTCTCTTTTAAATATAAAAAAAGCTAAACAAAGGTTTCAGTTCACTAAAATGGAAGAATGATTTGAACTCCTTTGATCATGATAATGTTCTCCTAAACACATTTCATTCCCCAACATAAATACTGATTAAACGGGAGATCTTTATTTATGTATTTATTAATTTTTTGCATGAAATTGGCTTTTAAAGGATAAAGTCATCTTGTCTCGCGAGTTGTCATCTCAGAGAGTTTTCTGTTTACTGCAATTGGTTTTATACTCTACTCTCCTCAATGGACACCTCGCCACGACTCACAACTACAGACAGCTCAGGGTTTTTACAGTAGTGGCAAAAATAACCAGATAAAGATTACATAAATGAGAGTGCATCCATAGATATAATAACAAAACTAGCTTTTGTTGCAATGTTCACCTTCGAACCAGAGATTTTTCCTGGACTTTTTTACATCACTAAATGTCTTCAGTCTGATGGCCAGCATCATTCAATCAACTTCCCCTGAGCCTAGGTTATCCAACACTCATCCCAGGCTGTGACTGGACAGTGAAGGGAGAAGCAGCAAAGTGATGAACTCATCTTTCTGTGACCCTGTTCTTTCCCCCTATCAGCATGCTTCTTGTCAGCTCATGAACGAGTTGGCTCTTACTGCTACCTCTTCCTCTCACACTAGGATTGCAAGAGGCTGACACCAGGTCAAATTTACATTGCTTTCATTTTAAAAAAAAATGCATTTAATTATGTATTAATAATTACAGAGCAGCATGTTTTTGTGCATTTTATATCTGCTCACAGTTTAGCATTTACAGAATAATAAGGCCAAGTTCACATCCGGGTGATCCCAGGAGGCACATCCCAGGACCACGCCTTCATGCGCGATCGCACTAAAATGGTTGCTGCGTGGCTCCATTCATTTCATTTGGTTTATATCCATGCGGTACACGCTGAAAAAAGGTACATGTACCTTTTCTCGCAACAAGTAACGAGCATTTTTTTCAGCCGCTATTGTTCGCTATTGCACGGGTGGAATTGTGTCGGGAAAGCGCATGGAGCTCCAGACCGAGGGCGATTGATGGTTATTTTGTATTCCTTCCATTTGCAAATAATTGCTCCAACAGTTGTTTCCTTCTCACCAAGCTTCTTGCTGATAGTCTTTTAGCCCATTCCAGCCTTGTGCAGGTCTACAATCTTGTCCCTAATGTCCTTTGACAGCTCTTTGGTCTTGCCAACGGTGGTGAGGTGTGAATGGACGAAAGAGATTCTTTGGACAGGTGTCTTTATATACATAACGAGTTGTCGTTAGGAGCACCTTCTTAAATTGACAGGACTAATCTGTGTACCACATGGCCAGTCTGTGGGAGGAGCCAGAATTATTGTTGGTTGGTAGGGGATCAACTACTTATTTTACTCACTGAACCTCAACTCAATTTATAACATTTGTATCATGTGTTTTTTCTGCATTTTTGGTTGATATTCTATCTCTATCATTTAAAATACACTAATGATAAAAATTATAGACCTTTCATTTCTTAATAAAATTTTTGTAATTGGGCAAACTTACAAAATCGGCAGGGGATCCAATAATTATTTTCCACACTGTTTATATATTCCCAGTGTATAGTAATATAAAACCATATCTCTAAAAACCAAGCAGCAAAATTGTGCATTTTTAAAATTTTTGTCTGACTTCCACATGCAACTTCTGTCAGCGATTTGCTGGTGATAAAAATTAAAACCTGGACAGAGCTGCTAAACAATTTGGGAACTTTCTCAAAGCTTTGCTATCATTAGTTGGCAGTCCACTAGATGGCAGCAGTGTTCAGGATGCTGCAAACAAAAAATAAAAATGCAGCCAACATCGAGATAATTCGAAATATAACAAAAAAACGCATTCATGAAACATAAAGCGTTATATTAAATAGAATCATTAGGAACAGCGTTCAAAGTGAAGTTTTTTTTGTCCAAGTCTTTCCTTTATTTTCCGCTACTTGCAACGATCTTGAAATGTATTTGGCTCAGCTTCCCCCTCAGCTGCCATCCTTGACAGTATTGCTTCATATGCACATTAAGCATTAACTGCAGTTGTGATCTATTTTCTGAAACAAAGAACTTGCCTGTGGCTCAAAATAAATATTTTTATTTCAGATGGACAAACAACATCTGCGGTTTTCTGCAAAATCTCCGCTGTCACTGTCAAAAACCAAATGATTCGTATAATTTCACAAAAGGCACGTGTTTCAGGACATGTGTACATATGCTCTGCCTTTCGCTAAGATTTTTATAGGTCACATAAAAAGAACTTTACATAAAGGGAAACAAAAAAAAGTACCATTTAGACAGGAAATGGATGTTCTAGAAGAGGGAACTTCCTTCAACTCTTAATTATCTGCTACAGCTTTAATAAATGCTGAAATGGTATTATATGCAAAATTGCCATCTGTAAAATTCTCCTGTTACTACCGGTGCGTAAAAGACACGGCAAGAGCTATTACACTTAATGGCATCAGGAGATTGGTGCATACTAGGAAATGTATGCAATGCCAAGCAAAGTACCCAGAAAGGTTGCAACCTGTTCTGTCTCAACCAACGATTTATGTATTTGCAAATAGCTCCTGAGATTCAGTCTGTACGGACAGTAAAGGTGCCCATACACCTTACGATTATCGGACTAAACTTTTCGTCCGATGATCGAACCGTCGTACGATTTTCGTACGACGGCCCCATCCTGCCCCGATTATCGCAAGGTTCAATCAGCGGTAGTTAGACAAAAACACCTGGACGACTTGCGGTAATTGACCGCAATTATTTTCGTTTGCGCATGCGCAGTGTTAATCGTACGACTTTTGACGGACGGAAACGCCACCAACCATGCGAACATCGTACGATCAACCAAAGTTTTCAAACATGCTTGACCGTCAAAAGTCGTACGATTGTACAGTACTATCGGTCGGGCACTCTATTCACACGTTACGATTGTCGTACGAAAAGTCGATCGCATACGATTATCGTACGATAATCGTAAGGTGTATGGGCACCTTTAGACAGCCTGCTGAGCTGATGGTATCCACAGGCAGGGTCCAACTCACCAAGAACAGAATATAGAAAGAAACCTGTTGCACTCTTTACCGGATGCCCCAATGACAGGGGAGGGTGCTTATAGTGACTGCGGATGGCACACCAGGATAACCATGTGTTCAATTAATAAGAACCATGTCAAGTAAACACAAGCACATTCATGGCCACGCAGGGTCCCTTCATCAGGCTTAACATTGACCAAGAAGACTCAGAGTAGAATCCAATGTAGTTTTTTCAGGCTTGACAACACAGAGGATATAATTCCTTGCATTTCTTGGAGGTGTGTAGAGTCCTCATAACACAGTGAGGGAGAGGGTGTAAAGGAAATGGGAAGGAGAGGTTAGGAGTGTCTAACTAAGGGCTGTACCAAAATAAACAAAACAGTGCAGGTAAAATGTAGGGATCTACAAAGACACGAATGCATGATAAATAATAACCAACAGACTGCTTGTGGCAGTACAAGACCCGTGTCAAGCTTTTAGCATTGTTCTTGTCCCTACTGGGTAGATTCCCCCCCCCCTTATTTTTTTTTTTTCTTTACAGTCGTCATTGGAACTAGAGGTTAGTGGAAATCGTCTAATCAGGTCACCAGTGACTATTGTCTAAAATGAATTTTGCTCTCACTTCCTGTTGCACCTCTAGGACAGGAAGCGAAGGGAAATCTCCCCAAAACAACACAGACAGGAAAAATAAACCATAAGAAATTTTATTCATTCTCTGGCTAAAATACATTTTAATAAGAATATGAATTTGTTGGTAAAAAAATAGTTTTAAATAAAGGACCAAAAACTAATATTTCAGTCACAGGTATTATGCTTTGGCGGCTCCAGTGGTCAGGCCTCTGCGACTATTCGGCCATGTCAGCTCAACTACCGCAAACATAGGTCAGTCGCATGAACAGAGTCTTACTAACCCTCATCCACCAATCAGATTCTAACAAACCCTAAAACCTCAATTTGATTGGTGGCTGTGGCAAACAAAGCATTATCTTAGTACAAAATGACTTATCTAGTCTATTACATGATTGGGGAATTGTATCCACTGACTGAAGAACTAACAATTGCATTAGTTTGTTAGAAAACTACGTAGAGCTGCACATTGTTTAACTGTAAAATTAATCTATCCCACTTGGAATCTATAGGAGACAGGGTCTAAGATTTAGGGGGAGGGTTTAAAAGGAGATGGGTTCTATGAGTCTTGTGTGCAACTGCAGTTAAAGGAAACTTGAAGCATATACCATGTTGCTTTCAGGCAATACTAAGTAACTACAAATTTGCAATGTATGTTATAAATTATTATGTGTTGGCTTATAAAACAAATGTGAATCACATTATGCATTAAAAAATACTTAAAATGACAGTTTTATACCCTATAAATCATATTATACATACTATACAGGTTATACTTACCTGTCCCACCACCTCTGCCACTTATACTCTTTCTCTAGGCCCTGGAGAATGCTCTTCATCCAAAACACTTCTAAGAATGTTGTCCAAGAATTCATAACTACTGTGTCCTGCAGTCATGAAGGGGCCAGAAGAAGGTACCACAGTACTCCATAGAGGAGCTGACACTCAACACTCCTGGAAGTTAGATAAAGAAGATTCTTCAGGCACCAGAGCCCTTGAAGAGAGTGAGGATCAGTGACACGGGTAGTGGGACAGGTAAGTATAATATCTCTCCTTTACAGGAGGAATCTTCTCTTCTACCTTTAAATTTTGTGAGAGGGTTGCTTCAAATGTATTTTTAAAGAATACCATTAACTGTTTTTTGTGCTAGCCTCCTATGATCCTGTACAGAGCAACATTCAGATTGGGGAAGGGAGGGGCAGCATTGTAAGCCCAGTCACTGTTGTCCACCTAACAAATACATTTTTTGGATTTTGAGAAGAGAGCAATGGTCCTGGTTACCACTAGCACCAAGGATGGGGAATCACTAGAACAAGAGGTAATAGTAAATGTTTCAATGGAGACGCTAGTTGACAGCTGTCTAAGCGATGATTTTTCTTCACTTTGGAGAAATTTCCTATCACTTTCTGCAGTTTAAGAACAAAAAGTGAGTGGAAATCTCCCTAATGGGACAGATACAGCAACAATAGAATCACTCTGATGGGTCCTAACTATTCCCTATTATATCCAAAACTAAAGCTACATAACCCACATTGGATGGTATCAACATTGGGGCTGCTATACTTCTCTAAGAAAAATTCTACGTCAATATCAATTTTTTAGTACATAAGCCATTGCTCTACAGCTGCCGAGGAACTCCAGATGCTTAGCTGTCTTCTACTACGATCAGTAAGACTTAGAGGCACATACACAAATCTTCAGAGTGATAAATTATGGTTTGCTGGTGCAGTCAGTAAAGTGCACTATCCATTATCGCCCATTAATGGCTATTCAGTGCATGAGAGTAAATGAGCAGTAATGGCTGCCATTTCATAGAGAATATACCATACTTTAGCTGAAATTAAGGCTTGATTTATACAGCAGGATTTATAGCTAGGGGTAGGATGGATTATCCTATGGAAATGGATTGGTTTCAGGAGAAGGTCAGACTAAGATAAACACAGGCGATAACACTGAAATAAGCTCGGAGATAAATAACTACTTGTGTAGACTACTATGGTGCAACAACATAGGTACACCGATCTATAGATAATAACTATGCTGACATGCAATCACCTTGTGTGTTAGTCTTCTATTTGATCCTCCTTCAGATACTAGGTCCTGTATATGCCCAGACTAGGGCTTACATTCTGCTAACTCAAATTCCTATGTCACCTGCCTCTGGGTGCCCAACCAACCTAACCTCTTCTTCCTCTTCTTCTTTCTGGAAGATGGGGGTCCTTACTGCTGTACAAAACTTCTCAAGTAATGACATGAGAGCCGTTATGTCCAAAAGTACTTGGTTCAGGCCAGCCTTGTGATGTATCCCCAGTAGGTGTCTACATGACCCTTTAGCTCACAGGAAGTGGACTGAATGACAACGGGGGCCAATCAACCTGATAGAGGACCAGCGATGGACAATGAAATGACGAGTCTGTGGGGGACAGTGCTAAGGAAAAGGTGAGTATTACACTGAAAGCTGATTTTGTCTGCCAACAGGTATTTGGCAAATGCTTTCTATATATTTTGACCTAAGCTGTGTTTAAGGTTTAAGCTCTGCCTTCTACTATTACTAGACCAAGCCCCTGCCAGTGAGTACAAAGCTATTATTTAGTGGGACTGAATAGAGGGTCCAATGTCAGAAAAGGACAGAAACTGTGTAGTAAGTGCTGGATAGTCTACGATAAATTACATTTTTTTAATGGAAACACTGCTTGCATATGTTCTATTCTGCTAATGTAAATTGTGTGGACTCTTGCTACCTGGACAAAAATCTCAATTGAGGCGCTCCAGCCTCAAGAGACAGCAAAATCAAGGCTGCTATCATTACAACATGTAATTTTTCTCTAAACTGCAGGAAAAAGTAGAGCTTTGTTTCATGTCAGTTAATTTGATGTGTAAATTCATCCGACACTGAAACAACAAATATTTCCCTGCAAGGTATCAGTTGATTATGCCAAGATCATTTGTTGTAGGACCTTGAGCGCTTTCTTTCCAGAGGCCAAACATACAATAAGGTCAGATACAATGCAGGAATCTTCCCTGGTGACTTGTCAGACGTATTGAATTCAGAGAAGGCAAACAGCTGAGACAGGACCACGGAGGAAGTCATGACAAAAAGAAATCTGCAAGGAAATTGGTGCAGCAGAGGCTTTTATGAGGTTTAGGGAGCAGAAAATATTGAGCATCTAGAATTTTTTCATGATAATCCATTTAAAGCTGCTTCGATGACTTTATTAGAGTGAAGGCTGCTAGATTTCTGTCTTCATTTTGTCTTCGGTTCTTTAAACTACAGAAGACTGAACTCTGAAATATTTTAGTTTTTCTATTAATTCTATTCTGCAGTTCATAATCAATGTGCCTGCAAACTTTAGAACTTCAGTAAGACCGTCTGCTTTGCCTACTGAAACCAATTAGATTCAAACTTTCTGCTGTCAGGAAAGATGAAGCATTTTAATTGTTGCTGTATGCAACACTCATAGTTGACAGTTCTTATAGCGACACTGAATGCAGTAGAACATCCTAAAAATGCATTCAAGTACCTTAACTGTTAACATAAATGTAGCTTATTTGTGTGTCACTCGGGTGTAGATCCTCAAATCATCTCTGAATTGGTGCTGACACGGTCCTTCCTTCTTGAGGGTGGCTACTTTTGTTTCCCATGGTCCCTGTGTGTGTTGTAAAGTAGTCACCGCTCCAAGCTCGCTCCCGGGATGGACTACAATCTCATGTTTAGTTTACTAATTTGTAATGAGTTTTAGTCCATCATGCAAGCGATCTTGGAGTGGTGGCTACTTGACAACATACACTGACCATGGGGAACAAAAGAAGCACAAAAGTATGGAATGCTTGTGTTGATGTAATTTACCTTAAATGGACACATAGACATATTAGTTAATCAGAATTTATCAAATATAGATATGCAGCCATGTAAAGTCAATGATGTCACTGCATACCACCCATTTGCTTACTTCAAGGGGATTTCCTGCCCATAGATGATTGGAAGGCACGTGTTTGGGAGAAGTTCGGGAGGAGCTTCTTCGGGGTTCAGAGGAGCTCAGTCCAAACCTGAGATCATCCCTAAGGACATATGAGGTCAATGATATCACTGCATGCCGCCTCTTTGCTTACTTCAAGGAGATTCCCCTCCCATGGGTGATTGGAAGGCACGTAAAACTTCCTTCCATGCTTGGGAGGAGAAGTGCAGGAGAAGCTCCTTCTGGGTTCAGTCTAAACCTGATCTCATCACTAAAGTCATATTAGGTCAATGACGTCACTGCATCCCGCCCCTTTGCTTATGTCAAGGGAATTTCCCCACAGGTGAATGGTCAGCATGTAAGGAGCTTCTTTCCATGTTTGGGCGGAGAAGTTCAACAGGGGATATTTCTAGGCTCGGAGGAACTCAGGTTTAGACTGGGTTCATTTCAAACCTAAACTCATCTCTAAGGTCATATAAGGTCAATGACATCACTGTATGCCGCCCCTTTGCTTACGTCAAGGGACTGTCCCACCCACAGGTGATTGGGCGGCATGTAACGAGCTTCCTTCTGGGTTCAGAGGAGCTCAGGTTTAGACCAAGTTAGGACCAAACCAGAGCTCATCCCTAACCATCCTAACCTAAACTGTTTATTGAAAATACACCATAGTATACCTGAAATAAGATCAATCGAATTAACAAATTACCATTCCACGGTTATAAATATAAAAATTGAAAAAATCCAGGAGTTCCCTTTTAAATCCTCCTCAGAAGATGTAATCACAGTATAACAACAATGTAATCTGCTGAGCGACACGATAAGTTACGTTGTTATTACCACCATTTCCATGTAAATGACAGCCTGGATTATTTAAGATTATGCTGTAATCCTTTTAATCCTCAACCCCTTAAATTTCAGTCTAAACACCAAAGTGCACTTAGCACAAAAAAAAAGCTTCAAGCCCGCAATCGTTCCATAAATCGTCGTCTGTTCGCCAAGGCCATGATGGAAGCTCCTAACCTTACTTGACGTGAGAAAACAGACTCGTAATTGCCTTTAAAGGGAAGTAATTGTTCCCTTTGTCTATTTCTCAATATGTTGTACCCAACATTCCCTGCTTCACCTTAGCATTTGTGCTCCGGTGCTAATTTAACAGAAAATAATAAGCAATAGATCCTCTATATTATTAAGCCCACGCCGCAACAACGTAATACATTTGGATGCAAATGCACCTGCACTCTGTCTCATTATGCCCCTATAATTAATATCTCCTCTGCGATATAATGGATTTTAAATGTAAACATCGCTAACAGGTATAATTTCGTTTCACCGATTCCCTCCTTATCCAAATCATTCAGTGGTCATTTTCCATATATAATCAATTATTCATAGTCTTAAATTGAAAACTCAGGGCTAATTTCAACAACGGAATCTTTACTGACATTTATAAGAGAACACATCAGCAAGGCTAATTATTAGCTCGTTTCACTGTGTGGCCTTTTATTACTTTGTAGGTAATGAAACAAAATAAGTAAATAAATAAATAAGAATATAAAAAATAAATAAATAAAAATAACACAATGCTTTACTGCTGTATTCAGCTGCAGGCGCGAAAGTCTTGACCAAACGCAAGCAAAGGACACCACATTCTTCATTGATCTTATTGAGCTAGGTAACTGTAATAGCTTTTTTTTTTATTACTTTACAAATTAAAATATACTATAATAATGATATAATAGCAAATAATGCAGAGAGTGCCAAAACAAAGCCATGTATTATTTAATTACTGTAAATGGGCACCAATTAGCTCCTTGCTTAAAAAAATTATTAAAAGTTGACTTGCTGAAAACAGGTTCTAATATTCACCATTTCAGGAGGACCGCTAAGATGAAGGCCTATTTTTGTTCTAGTTTTGGTTTGGGTTGCAGTAACCCAAGGAAACCAAGAAGGAGTCATATTTCATTGCTCTGTCTGTTGTCAACAGAGAAAAATGAGAGCTGATGGGTTATAATGAGTGCTTTTGCTCTTTGCAAGAAACATAATTTATAATTCTTTGGGGAGCTACAGGTGGGAGAGACAGATCAAAACGTGCAAAAATGGGGAATTTTGTATTAGGCATTTTATATTAGGGATAAATGAACCTGGGAATTTTGAATTCAGTCAGTGGGGAAGGCAATTGTAAGGTGGTCTGTAAAAAATAAGTCAAGGTAACTGGACTTGCTGTATTTTTCTTGAAGACGTTTCACTAGTCATCCAAGCAGCTTTCTTAATTCAGAATTACTTGTACAAGAATTCTCTGAGAATAAATATGATGAATGTTGTTCCAATCCACATAATCTGTTAGTCACAACCATGTGTTGATTGCATTTGCATAATTGGTGGGTTCTTTGGTGCAGTGACTTGTTGAAAACAGTTTCTAATATCCACTGTTTCCAAAGAGATAAAGGCCTATATGTACTGCCAGAAAGGTTTGAGTTGTAGTACCCCAAGCAAACCGAGAAGGAATCTGCTAGAGAGAAGGAGGTCTTGGGAGCAATGGAGAGGACGGTTAGGGTGATAGTTTGAGACAACATTGGAGATATAGCTGGGGCAGAGTTATGGATTTTTTTGTAAGTAGTTGGTAATATTTTGAATTGTATTGTTTGGGTGATTGGGAGCCAGTGCAGGGATTGGCAGAGGGGGGTTGCAGACACTGAGTGATTGGGGAGGTGGATAAGTCTGGCAGCAGCATTCATGATAGACTGAAGGGGGATAGCCTGTGTAGAGGTGGGTCAGTGAGGAGGGAGTTGCAATAGTGGAGAGAAGGGATAAAAAGTGAGTGGATCAGTAGCGTTGTGGCTTCATTGTTTAGGAAGGGGCATGGTTTGAAGATGAATGAGGCAGTATTTGGATAGTGATTGGTTGTGGGGCTGAAAGGCAAGGTTAGAGTCCAGGATTACACCTAGCACCTTGCCATGGTTCCCAAGTAAAAATCAAAGTTTCTAAATAAAGGCAGGGGATAGGTCCCTACAATACCATGCACCAATAACACATCCAGCACAGAACTATCTCATAAAATATCACAGAGGCTGAAGAGATTAACAGAACTGATACTCTGAAGATTGGGTTACTACAACACGAGCGCACAGATTTAAACCAGATGATGAAAAATAGTTGTTTTTTTTTTTTTAAGCATGTATTGTTTATTGGATTTTCAATGAATCCATAACATAACTAAAGCGTACAACAATAAAACAAGAGGGTACCATATCATAGTAAGGGATGGGCATACACAGCGAGGAGCAATCAACCAGTTTTGTAAACAGATGGAGAACATTTGAGAAAACATGTGTCGGTATGATCAGAGTATTTTACGTCTCTTTGCCGTGTATGTAATGACACTATGTCGAATAGGATTTAAGGCCTCCTCTCCAAAACAGAAGAAAACATACTAAAACATTAAGGAATTAAGTTACAATCACTACCTGGAGTACAAAAAAAGCATGAAAAGCAATATTGCCAGTACCTGCAGCAGCAGATTTTCCACATATTCGGAGTAAACCAATTTCAGTTTCATGTGGGACTAATAAAATGTCAAGGGGTGTCTTGTAATCATGTATATAAAAAAAAATCCAAAAAAATCGAAAAAAGTTTTAACTTACCTGAAACACATTCTTACGACTAGATTTCTCACTTGTCCACTCAATAACTGCCCCACAAAGGTCTACACACTCTGACTTAGTGCCTGATTTCTAAAAACAATAAATCAATAGTTGCTTTACTTAAGTGTTGACTTTACACACAATTAAAAACAATTACAAAAACAAACAAAAACAAGTGACAAATAAAATCATATATAAATACTGTACTGTGTGTGGTATTGGAGGGGATATGCAATTGTTCAATGTTGGTTGTTGGCTCTGGGTAACTAGAGGGTATGTATTATAAGCTGTCTAGTATTTAGGGCTACAAGGAAGGTTAGTGTAAGGGTAAGTGTTGGGGTTATAGGAAGGGTTAGTGTAAAAGTGGGTGTTAGTATCAGTGTTAGTTTAAGGCTAATGTTACGTGTACTGACAGTGTTAGTGTAGAGATTAGTCTTAGGGTTACAGGGGGGCTTAGTGTGAAGGTTAGTATCCAGGTGGCTGGGAGGGTTAGCTTTAGGGTTGCAGGCAGGGTTAGTGCAAGGATTAGTGTTAGTGTTTCTGGGAGGGTTAGTGTGAGGTTTATTGTTAAGATTAAAGAGAGGGCTAATCTAAGGTTTAGTGTTAGAGTTACACTAAGGTTTAGTGTGAGGGTTGTATTTAAAGCTAGGGTTAGTGTGAATGTTAGTGTGAAGGATTACAGGGAAGGTTAGTATTTGTGATACAGGGAGGGTTAGTACCGATATTAATTTTAGGATTACAGAAAGGGTTAGTGTGATAATTAGTTTTAGGATTATAGGGAAGGTTAGTGCTAAAGGGAGTATGAGCATGAAAGTTAGTGTTGGAGTTAGTATTAGGGTTACAGGTTGTATTAGTTTATAGGTTAGTGTGAGAGTTGGCAATGCTGGGAGGGCTAGTGTAAAGGTTAATGTGATGGCTATAAGGAGTGTTAGGGGCACTTGAAGGGCTGGCATCAGGGATAGTGTTAGGTAAGTGTGAGGGTTAGTGTTAGGGTGCAGGAAGGTTAGTGTTAGGGTTACTAGGTAGGTTTTCATAAGGGTTAATGCTAGAGTTAGTGTGGGGGTTAGTGTTAGGGTGTGAAGAAGGTTAGTGTTACCGTTACTTGGAGGGTTTGCCTGAGGGTTAGTGTCAGGGTAAGTGTGAGGGTTAGTATTAGAGCGAAAACACACATTTACCCTGCAGTAAATGTGCTCTGCAGTGAAAACCAGCTCTGAAAACTATTTTACTAAGTTTTTTTAAATGAGATTTTTTTAAATTAATTTTCACAAGCATTACAACGTACAGAGTTAGACATTTTATAGTGCACATTCAGTATCATATGGATCCACATTGTGTAGCAAGCTTTACTGTTTTTTTATATTTTACTAAAGTTTTCTTTAATCAGTCCCAGTCCCTGATGGCAGTGATCTTCTTTTGCCCTTTTCTTATAAGTATATTAAATTCAGCACAAAATTTACTTTAAAATAAAACTGCATTAAAAAAAAGCCTTATTGGAAGAAAGCAGAATGTGGAAGTATTTAACAAGGAAATCACTGTCCAAACATAATTTACAACAAAACATGTATGTATGCTTTTATTTTACTATGATTCTATACTGGGGGAAGAATAAATCTGTTTATCCATAAATATCTCATACACAATCTCTAATGAAGCTTTAATTTTGTACCATTGTTAAATTATCATTGTTCAGTTCCTACTATACACAGTAGCTTCGACCAAGAGACATTAGATGAGACAGAATTACTTAAATAAATGTTTTTCAGGAGAAATGACAATGCTCAAGTTTAATAAAATGACCTCATCTTTATTTATCATGCATTGAGCAAAAATGCCCAGATTTCCTAACAAGCAGTGGCTACAGTTGTGTTAGTGCTGATAAAGTTACCTGAAGAAAATTCTAAATTTGATGAATGTAAATTATTGACTATAGGGCAGTTCATGTAAAAGTACATCAAGTCTATAACATTAAAGCACACACATTTTTTATCTTAGGTTCTAATTAAGATTCAAAAAAACACACAAACTTAGACGTATCTGTTATGTAATACACATAAAATAATTCTGAACTTTGGGCCCAATTAAAAAATCTTCAAATTGAGATTTTGCTTTGCTAATTTCTATTAATCTGAATGCCTTAAATTTGGTTTTACAAATAGATATGTACCGTAGGAGCATTAGAGGAACTTAATTGTGCGAAAATAGGAAATTTAGTGGCAGCCTTCTGTTGACAAGGGCATCCCAAGGAGTCCCAGAAAACATTTGTTGAGTATTGGAAAAATGACAGGGCTGCAATGATGAGTTCAGTCCAGTATGGGTTTTTATTTGATGGTAAAGGTAAAAATTCAGCACATTTCAGGGACTCACAGATCCCTCTTCATCAGGGTTTGTATGGCGGCAATGATGCACGAACTTACTGGACAGGTAATAATAGGAAATTAAGATTATGTAATCCCAGCATGGGATGCATGTGAAACACCCTTTAAAACTGGTTTTAGGAGACTGAACCCTGCCATGCTTTATGCCTTCTATGTTACATAGTTACATAGTTAGTCAGGTTGAAAAAAGACACATGGCCATCGTGTTCAACCTATAAAGATATGAAAAAAAAAAGCCTAAACAGAACAATATGCCCACAATTACCCCCTGTTGATCCAGAGGAAGGCAAAAAACCCCTATAAAGCATGGTTCAATTTGCTCCAACAGGGGGAAAAAATCCTTCCTGGTCCCAAAAGGCAATCGGATATTCCCCGGATCAACAATCTCCCTGTAATACAAAAGAGGCAGTTTTGTGAGAGAGAACTGAAAGCTATAGTATGGCAGAGACCATTCTGTCGTAACTAGCCATCCTCAAACTACATATGCTGGTATTGTTAGCGCTGACACTACATTTGGAGCATGGAGCTAAGTGGTGATAGCGGTGGTAGGGATGTCATCAATCCTAAGAATGTTACTGGATGGGTGCTATCCTCCAGTATGCCACTCCAAGTAACACCCATGGATAACATCATCAAGAGACATACACCCATCTCCCCCTGTAATAGGAGGAGGTGTGGCAGTCACCAGCTTAGCTGCACAACATATGAGAGTGGTCCCTTAACTGACAGCATTTGAGCTAATTGAAGGTTAGTGCTAGGCAAGGTTCATGGATTAAGCAAACAGGTTGGTGCACATGAAAATACCATACATTATTTGGTGGCTACTTTTGTTCCCCATGGTCCCTGTGTGTTATAAAGTAGCTAACGCTCCACGCTCACTCCTGTGATGGATTACAATCTCTCATTTAGTTTACTAATTTGTATTGAGATTGTAGTCCATCAGTGGAGTGAGCTTGGGGCGTTGGCAACTTTACAACACACACAGGGACCATGGGGAACAAAAGTAGCCACCCTCCAGAAGGAAGGACAGTGTCAGCACCAATTCAGAGGTGATTTGAGGATCTACAGCCGAGTGATACACAATTAGGATACGTTTTTGTTAATCTGGTACTTAAATGCATTTTTAAGATTTAACTCCTGAGATTAGTGTCACTTTAATAAGGAACATTTGCACTTATTATGCTTACAAGCTCACACTTGGTTTAATTACAAATTCCATTACTTTTTTGTGCATAACATGATAAAATATATCTAATCCTAGGACCATATAAGGGAAGAAGTTCCATCCAGCCTTGGGTAGTCATGCAGCCTTGGGTAGCCCTTACAGTAGGACTCTGGTACAAGTATTTTTTCTGTTGTCATAATATCTTCCTCCCATTGGTTATCCTTTTTCTGTCAAAGTTTTGAGTAAATATACATTGTTCTTTCCTTGAAATGATTGACCTGCAATATCAAACTTAACCGGTAACCGTGCTAAAGGTGAAACCTGAAATGGTGTGAATAGGCAGGAATTGTTGACCCTCCTCCTACACCTCTGCCTCTAGTAATGTGCACTCTACACTAACTTCTAAGTGACCTACAAAATATAACAGCTGTAACATTTTAAACCTTTCCAATTTGCTTGCAAAGCAACTTCTGTGTTGAGTTCAGAGAAGCAGCAAGGGCTTCGCTGATGTTCATTTTAACAGAAGCTCCGCTCTGACAACGTGGCCTCCTCTCCCCCTTTTCGTGTCAGTAACAAATAACAAAATATCATTTTCTGCTTTGTTTTTCATCTTTTCTTCCTTTATTAGAAAGAGATCTGATATGACAGATACTCTTGGCAGCAGGGACTAAAGTGATCTTTGTCACCTGCCAAAAGAGGACATGGCTTATTCTAAGTGACTTCGGCTTGTAAAACCACCTTCCCGGGCAGCCGTCATGCCAATAAGGTATGGCAGGTCTCATCCAGCCTTGGGTAGCCTTCACAATAGGGCTCTGTCACAAGCGTCTCCGTTCTTGCTACGTTATCATCCTCTCACTGACTGGCTCTCCCTTTTCTGCCACGCAGAGGTTTGTATACTTTAACAGCATTATATTTAAGGCTATGAGAGTACATGGTAGATTTGTCTGAACAACTTACTCGTCACATCTCGGAAAGTGATGATCAATAGCCTTACCTCCGGCAGAAAGAGAAAAAAAAAAGTACAAAGTGGATTTTGCAGTTGATGTTGAGGCTAGGAATTGCATCAGCTACAACTGATATAATCTAAAGAGATACTTTGTGAAGGCAGTTTTATAGAGAGATTTTATGTTAAAGGGCCAGTTCACACAAATGTTGATTTAAAATGGATGCTGATAGAATGAGCAATACACTGCCTTAGCATATGCCCTGGTGAAGACATCTCTTTGGTGGACCTAGTGCTATCACCTTTGCCAATGAGTCTGATTCCTCTTACCGCAATCTGCACTAAATGAATAAAGTATTAAAACATGATTACAATGATTAATAGAGTCTCTACGAAGTGTAGGAGTCCAGAGGTGTATTCAACCTGCTAGAATATAATCAAAACTGTAATATTAGGTTTGGGTGAAGGATCCTTAAAGGCACTCGCATAGTGTGTTGGGTTAGGTTTAGTTCTAACAAGAAGATATTTGGAAGGTCTATGAAGATTAAATGACGCCCCTTGCATGGACATCTTAAAAAAAACCAATCACGGTTTGATATCACCGAACCTAAAAGTGTGAACAGAGGTTGTTTTAGATTGGGTCATGGGTGGCCAAGGCTCATTGCTGCACACAGGGAATGAAGGCCAGCCCTTTAAAATGACACTGTAAATATTATGCAGATGGTGTTTCATACTGTTGTGTTACAGGTTCTATTTAAAGACTTAGTGAAGCCCTCATGTGACTAACATATAGCCTGTTGGGTTGGTAACTGTGAAGCTTGCGCAGGGTACTCACCAAGCTTGGTGTCAGGTCTTTGGCATCCTTGAAGAATTCAAGTCTCTGCTCAGAAAGCACAACATAGGACAGGACCCAGTTTTTCCTAAATAGGAAACATAAGTGTAAAATGTTTGCGTGAAGTGCTTTCAGAGGTAGGAAGTAGCGTAGGAAAATCTGAAAACTATTTTAGTATATAGAAGATTATATCACCTCACTGCACTTGTTACAGTATCAACATTTCTACAATTTTCTCCATTTCTGACCATCATTGGCCCAAATCATATTAGCCCTTGGGCAGGTGATGCTATATTCCGTAATGATTACATAAATCAGAGGCTGCACCAAGAATCTGCTATTGACACATGGAGGAATATCGTAAAGAAGCTCCTGAATTGGATCATATAACCCTGTTCATTGAATGCATAGTTTTCTTTTAATGTGCTTCAGGAAAATTCACTGTTGTTACATGGTAAGAGCTAGAATACCATTTGCCTGCCAGAAACATTTATTTTCCTTATTCACTCCTAGAATTGTTCTGGCTGGCACACATTATTCTGTTGGTATGGCCTATCTAAGTAGCTACAGAATAAAAGCACATGAGAGAAATGTACAACATGTCAGGATATATTTGCTTAAACAGTACTTGCTGGCTTCTTGTGGTACATTACTTGTTTATGAATGCACCTAACAAGCATTTGAGTATTTTGCCACGGCCACATTTACAAGTATTTAGTAATATGCACGCATTTCAATGTAAACGTTTTAGTAATAAAATAGTTATATGCAAACCAGTCATGAGACAAAACATGGAGACTGTCATGCTAAGTTCAATTATTTAAATGCCAGCTGCCTGACTGTCATAGTGCCCTGATAATTTGTGCAGTGCTTTACATACTGTACATTCATATCAATCCCTGGCCTCAAGGAGCTTACAGTCTTAGGTGCCTATCTCACATGCATAAACTAACATACTAGGAGCCAATTAACCTATTGGCATGTCTATGGATGAAACATATGTAAGCACAGGGAGAACATGCAAACTCAATGCAGAGAGGGTCCTGGCTGGGATCTGAACTGGGGACAATAGTGCCTCAATACTTGAAGCCACAGATGTTTCACAAGTATGCATATAAACAATTATGACTTCCATATGATTGTACCAAGTCAGTGACTCAGAAAGGATTAGTGCCCTTTCACACCATATGCTTTTGGACTGTGCTGGCCGCTTTTTCCAGCATAGCCCAAATGCAAGACAAGGCAATTTGTCTTGCCATGGGTCGGCATAGTTCACACCACAGCATTGCAGTGGTGGCCACTTAAACAAAGTACTGCATGCAGTGTGCCCATAGAATGTAATGTCACTTGTAACATTACAATACAGTTCTTAGAACAACAACGACAAAAAAGAAGCAATGCACTCTGGCTCGATCAAGCGCATTGGCACTGTTCAGACACACACATACCAGCAGCTGTGCGGTTGAGTGAGGATTCTGGTGTGAACAAGCCCTAAAGCCAGTGGGTCAGAATCTCAGCCAATCCTCTAGCATTTTTGTAGGGGGGTCACCAATGGCAGCCCCTATATCTTCATATAAAGCAGGTTTACTTTAATATCAAAGAGAAGCACAGTGGTTTGCCATTGCCTATACTGACCGATGATAACTACCTCCTCCTGTTGGCCCTGCCCACCCCCTCTCTTTTTCATGACTCTATGGAAGGTGCAAAACATTACAACAGCAGGTCGTACATATGATGCAAGTGTAGGAATTGATATGGTTATCTCCTTTCAGGAGAACCTACAGTTCATACATGTGTACTCCAGGTTACTCAATCAATAGAATATATTGCTGTCCATGGTGCTAAAATCACACTAGCAAACTGCAAGATAATCTCACAAGGGATTCATTCTTTGGCCATAGAATAAATTCATTACTACAGAACATTTCTGAGGGAAACTATGAGCATTAGAATACTATGTGGTTCTTCCACGGCTTCCACTAAGTTTGCAACTCGTTTTGTAAAGACTTGGATTTGAGATCACTGGTTTATAGTGATTCATACAGTCATAGCTTAATACCAAAACTATGTTTCTAAATCCGAATAATATAATCTAACATTATCCGGGCCACTAAGCTCAGTGTACATTGCTAACAATGCAATAAGCAACATGTGCCAAACACAACAGATGCAAGAGCCAGGGAAACCAGATACTACCATTTACTTTAAAGCAGGGGTAGCCAAACTTTGGCACCCCAGCTGTGTTAAAAGTACACATCTCATCATGCCTCTGCCTCTGGAAGTCATGCCGGTGGTCTGTGGCCTGTGTCCAATCAGACAACGCCTGGTGTTCATTGAGAAAAATACTAGGTGTCTTCTGAATGGAGGGACTCTCTGTGTTTTAATAGCACAATGAAGTCACTCAGCATAGCAGCTACAGTCCCTGGTGTGTTATAAAGTAGTCACCTCTCCAAGCTTGCTCCTGTGATAGACTACAATCTCAATACAAATTAGTAAACTACATGTGAGATTGTAGTCCATCACGGGAGTGAGCTTGGAGCGGTGACCACTTTACAACACACACATGGACCATGGGGAAGAAAAGTAGCCACCCTCCAGAAGGAAGGTCAGTGTCGGCACCAATTCAGAGATGAATTGAGGATCTACAGCTGAGTGATACACAATTAGGATACATTTTTGTTAATAGTTAAGGTAATTAAATGCAATTTTTATATTTAACTTCTGAGTTTAGTGTCACTTTAACTTCACAACCCCAAAGCTAGAAAGCAGCATAGGCAATGGCTGATTCCTTCAGAGCCTTCTCATACAGGCATTGTGACAGATCCTCTTAAGTGCATTCCATGGTCATTAACACACAACAGAGTATCCATATTTGGGTGATTAGGTCTCTTTAAACATGGCAGGACTGAGGACAGACTGTTCTTCATAAGAGGGATTAATAGAAATAACGATATCTTATGAATACAAGGATAGGACGAAGAAAAAACATCAACAGACGATATAATGAATTCTGACAACAGGAGAAAAGGTGAAAGATGATTCCTTAGGGGAAATAAAATAAAGACTATTGAAACAAAACAAACAATCTGCTGTTCGGAATCAAGGGCATGTTAAAATTGTGTTTAGATAGATAGTTTCCACTATGTGTAATGATATCCCTTAGCAAAGTTTTTGTTTGTTAATTATGTGTCCTTTCATTTGTTTCTGATTAGAATAACAGTTTACTGACTAGATTAAAACCATGCATTTTCAAGGCCCCGGCATTTTATGGAGAATGGCAGTTAAAACAAAATTTGCCAGCTTGTCTGTTAATGTAAACTTAGCATCCCCATGTGTAGTCTCAATTAGGTCCCGGCTTGGACTCCTGTGGTGGCTATATTGGGATTTATCAGAAGGACTTTAGGTATGTAGGGGTTGCTAAACTCATTTACATTGTGGTAATACAAGACCTGCCAACTTTCTGAGATGGAAAAGAAGGATGCATTAGTGCACAAAGTATGTAGGCAAAGAGTATGCCCCTGCTATGCCTCCAGTAAAGTGAGGATAAACCCACAAAAATGATTGGTTTACCCAACAATTGCTATTTTCATCAGTATGCCCCTGCTATGCCTCCAGTAAAGTGAGGATAAACCCACAAAAATTATTGGTTTAACCAAAAATTGCTATTTTCATCAGTCCTCCGTAATTTTGACTTTACAAATAACAAGTTGAATAATGTCAAGGGTTAGATAAAAGGTTTAGTGCAGTAAAACACATTTATAGGTAAATAATACATGTTTTATAGAAATCTGTACATATGACCAAAAAGAAGGTAAACTAAGGAAGAAAGGCGGACAAAGAGGTTTGGTTCCAAATGATGGGCATTCACTCCAAATGAGCATAACTCTTTGAAGGTCAGCAAACTTTGTCTATGAACATAAAACAGACTGATCTGCATTGATGCTAGTGGTGCTAAACAGTCCGAGCACTACAGGTCTCTAAAAACCTAAAATGATATCCAAGAAAGTGAATAGGTTAACAATGTCTCTATGATTCAGTTTGCAGGGTGTCATCCATTCATGGTTCTATAGCCTGTGAAACACATTAGTAAAGGGTGTTTTGCTGGGTCAATAACAATAAGCATCTACAGTATATAAATGCATTATAACTGGATTTTGTGCTATCAACCAAAGAAGCAAGGAATCTCCACTGCTTAGGTCATCTGCTAACCAGAGATGGGTGAGTGAAGAAGGAAGCTTATAGTGCACAGGTAAACTGAAAGGGGATCCAAAGGACCCGTTTACCAGTTTGTTTACAATCAAGCTTGCCGTTCCCTAAGCATGGAAATGTAGTGGTGCATGAAGTGTGAGTGTCTCTAACATCATACTAGTAATTCCATCTCTGTAGACCAGTGGTGGTCAACTTACTTGACATAAGGGGCTTTGATTAGAGCACCTGACATTACCAAAGGATTGCATATAATGTTCAGTGTATGTAACACTAAAGAAAATGGTCAAAGACCACACATACTACAGTGAATGGTCATAGATTGTGGGTAGGGATGAGCTTTGGGTTTAGGTGGACCAAGAGTTGGACCCAAGATGCTTGAAGTTTGCTGAATGGCTTACACAGCTTTATTGGTTGACTGGTGGCAAAGCCCCATCCTAACCATTTGCTAGGATGCAGGTATGTGCAACACAACAACCACTGATGCTGTTGGGACACTAGCATCTTAGCAACTGATGACACTGTGAGGGTCAGAAAAAAAAGATACTCAATAAGAGAAAAAATGGACAGGAAATATAAGTGTGGAAGGAATTAACCGAATCATTTAACCAGTAGAAACCGGTTGAATTAATATTTTGCTGCACATCTTCACTGTCCCTGAGTAACCACATAGGCAAGCAGAACAGTGACTATTACCTGCTGGAGCCCAAGGGGTTGATTTACTAACCTTATAAACACGCCACGAACATGTATACACCTCTGTAGTGTGTTCCCTCCCAGCATGATCTATTGGTGGAATCTAAACACCTTTGTAGAGTGTACACACCCAGCAGGTGTGTTGTGCAAAGCCCTGCATGAATTGTAAGGTGATGTTGTGTACCGTATATACTCGAGTATAAGCCGTCCCGAATATAAGCCGAGGTACCTAATTTTACCAAAAAAACCTGGGAAAAAGTATTGACTACAGTAAGTAACAAAAGGCCACATGCTACCCTCAGGCAACAGGTTGGGTACAAGGGCTGTAGACACTTCCCACCTGCAGCTTAAGTCCAGAGTTATGGCCATTTGTTAAAGCCCAGATCTGGCCCCTGCTTTGCAAAGGTTAGATGCTTGTTAAGTCTAGGTGGCAGTCATAAGGAGTTATACTTAACTTACCCCTGGCTTCATTAGGAACCCTTTATCAATGCAAAGTCTCCTCTCTAAAGTGCTCCTGGACGTGATCACACAATTGCCTCCTCCACAGCTTATAGCCCTGCATTGTAGGTGATGATGACCCACAATCCTGGGAGAAGAGCAGAGCACTGGGACCTGCCAGGGTAAGGTAAGTTATATATCCTTTTCTTGTACCTCTTAGACCTAATAAACATTTAAGACTTGCAGCCTGGGGGGTGGGAGGGTCTCCACTATAAGAGGTTTTTTTTTGTCTTTTGCCCAGAGTAGGACTTTAAGTATAAGCAGACACGTCTTTGGGTATTAAGCTACAGATAATGTCTTGCAAATTGTTATTGAATCTGGGGGCTAATGTTTATTTTAAGCTATCCATCACTTATACATACCCTTAAAAAGTTTCCTTCACTCTATTATGAGATTATCTAAGTATATCATAATTATCAGTAACTCTATTTGACTGAAAGCACACCAAGCGTATACACAGATTCAAATAATGTGTTCAGGCTCAAATTCATGATTATTTCACCCCTTAGTGGTCTTATGAAACCATTTATTTCAGGTATTTTATCTTACTGCCCTCTGTAATGAGGGTCATCCCATCGCGCGCCCGGCTCGGAAACAAATATAGAACAAAAATGACACAATTTGCATTAGTTAGCATAATGACACCGAGTCAATTTATGACCCAGCATTATGATATCAAAAATATTATGTCATTGCATCTAATATTGTGAAATTGAGTCATTATGCAAACATTATGCAAATATGGACTCTTTTTGTGTCTGTTAAATACAACCTTTGATAGATCAGTCTCAAGGTACATTGTCCATCTTGTATGCGGAAAGCGTATTTCAAATAGGGAGCAGTAAATGTATTTATATTATCCACATGTAGAATGAAAAAAAAAAATTCACAAATCCCCAAGAGTCAGACATTATTGGTCATTTCCTTAAGACCTTGGTACAAAGTAACCTTTTTTCAGCTTGTAAAAATACATTAAAGAAACATTTTTCCTAGCCTGTAAAAAAAAAAAAAAAATTGCATTAAACATTTCCAGACACTTTAGTCAATGCTATTGTTATTTATGAAATACCTTAGTTTGCTACGGAAACAGGATAGGGATACTTATGAAACAGTGTATGTGACATTCACCAAACATTAAAAGGGTTATTCACAAAGCTGCCAAAGGCAGCCCAGTGAAAAAAACAAGCCAAAATGAACAGAGCCGAACACTGTTCAGCTATTCACTTTAGCTCAGTACGGCTGATTTCAGTCGTACATCGCCTGAAATTAGCCGTAGATCGCCTGGCTTCGGCTGCCTTTGGTTGGTTGTTCGGTTGCATTCGGTTAGTTTTTCTCTTCACTTCGAATGCCTTCGGTTGCCCCATGCACTTCACTTCGGCTGGCTAAACGCCTATTGCTTCGGCTCGGCTCCATTCGGCTGCCTGTTCGGGTGCCTTCGGCTGCTGTACGGGCTATAGTGAGTAGCCCGTACAGCATCCCTTCGGTTCAAATGAACCGAAGGGCTCCCGCAACCGAAGCGAGCCAAAGGATCAGCTGAAGCTACGGCTGGATCCTTTGGCACCTTTGTGAATAACCCTTTTAATGTGGGTGTATCTTCCTGGGGAAATTGTTTTAAATTACAATGATCGATCCACGTCCAGTGAATGTTTGGTGAATGTCACATTAGCTGTTTTGAAAACAATGCCCCTCTATATTTGAATTCATGATTAAACTGAGGGCCACATTTATTTATTTATTTATTTATTCTGCTAATATAACCTGACCACATTACAAGGAAAAAACATGTTTGGGATTTTTCAAAAGAATAAAGAAATGTTCTGATTGTTGGTTTTCTGTGCCTCTGACTGTTTTACATACACGGAAAAATTATGAAGATGAGAAGCTTGGTGTGAGCTACCTCCTCATTGGGATCTGTGGTGGGGGCATACATTTACACAGATGAATCTTGTTGACTCCACCTTAAAGTGGCAATTTCCTTTGCCCTCCCGTTCAGCTACAAGGACCAGGGAAAGAAGGTCTTTTGTAAGCTCCAAGCCCACTCTATATATACGTATTGTGGATGAAGGTAAAAACTGTAGATATGGCTGCTGTCATGTGTATGCTGTGTGTTTGGCATGGGGTGGAGGGGAGTGAATTATATACAGGACCTTTAAAGGGGCATCAGAATTGCATGTGTCAGGTCAAAGCTTTTTTATTGCTGTTGGCCTGGAGAGGACGGCTGAGGAGAGAGAAGATCTGAGGATGGGCATGGGTGGTTTGGTGCCTGGGAACAGACAGTGATTGAGCCAAGAGAGGCCATTATTCAGATATACAATAACTATCTGGAAGGATGGGGGTTATCCTTAGTGACCTCATGTGGATTATGTTTTGTACTCTTTGATAGAGTCTCTTAGCTCCTTTAGAACTGGCTCTAATTCCTGTTCCTCTCTTATCCTTTAATAATGTGTCATACAATTTGAGATCCGGATTAGTTTAGCCTTGTTCTGAAAAATCATCTGGGGTCATAGGCTTCCGCAGCCTATTGCAATAGATTAAGCACACAAAATATACATATATACAGTATAAATATATTGTGGCAGTGCACTGCAATGCAACAGTGTAGTTTGGCAACTATGGCACCCAGGACTCACAGCCAGAGGGGCTGAGAGGGTCCAGAATGTGAACCATTTTATAAGGAAGAACCTGGCTTTTCAGATTCTTCCAGGTTTTCAGAAATGTAGCTGGGATCTGGAGCTCTGGAGATTTCTTAGAGCTCTGGGCGGGATGAAATCTCCATTCCTGGAGCCAGGTGTTGCCAATGACCAGGCTGGGCTGATGAGGTGGCTGAGAGCAGCCTCATTAAGAAGCCAGCCCAGAGCTCAGGGGAGTTGTGTGTGCTGGACATATGTGTAACAGCCAGTGGAGGCTGGGAGAGGTCGGGAAGGTCGGTGACCCAAGGGACCTGTTGGACACACTGCTGAGAGAGCACTGTGAGTGCTCACTAGGGGTGAGCAGTGTGAGTATCACACAGAGGTGTGCTGAGAGGCTTGGAGCTGAGGAAAGCAACTGAGCAATAGCGCTGACTATCAGTCACCGCTCCCCGCAGGGATTCCCCCCCCCCCCTTCTCCGATCCTCCAGTTCTGAGTGGAGGAACGAACGGGGGCGGAGGCTGGCACAACTGGCTCTGCCTCTAGATAGGCAGAGACAGCTGTCACTCACGCAGCTGGGTGGATCACGACAGTATTGTCGGGATGTGTCCCGGCTTTGACGCACTCAGTATATCGTGGGCAATAGCTCATTATATACCAAGCTTTGGGTCACAGGAGGAAGTTAGTATATGTCCACCCGTGACCCTAAAGAGAACTATGGGAAAAAACAGTTACCTTAAGATAAAATCACTATGCTACAGGGCAGAGTGAAACAATGTAGAAGTCACATTTTGTTTTTATACTGCATACTGGCATACTGCCACTGCTGAGTAACTGGAGATAAAATCCGCTGGATTGATAGCTTTCAGTGTAAAAATGTTTAATTCTATACTAGAACTCTGCAGTGCTGCGTTGAGTCAGTAGTTACTGACACTGGTATTTATTGGCAGATTGCAAATAGTTACTGACATTCCAAAGCACAGAGTGACTTTAATATTACATAGTGACATTAACCCAGACACCCACATGCTACAAGGAAACTATCTTAGCAATGCACTGCAAGGGTTAAGTCCTCATTTTGTCTAGGAGCTAAAATAATTATATTTATACTCACCTGGATCCCAGCTGGCTTCTAGACCGGTCCCTCCAGCCTCGTTCCCCGTCTGCTCCAGCAGTCTAAGGTACAGTGAATCATTACGTCCTATACAGTATATAGGATGTGAGGATGCCAAAGGACAGTCCATTGTTGGAGCAGAGAAGACAGGCTAGAAGGACCAGTCCAGCAACCAGCTGGGATTGTGGTTCGGGTAAGTATAACTCTGTTATTTTAGCTCTCTAGACAGTATGAGCACCAACAATAAACTCTCCCTTAATGTCCTTATGTCATATATACTTTATAGAATGCAGTAACTCATTGGACCTTAGAGCGCTGGACCGGAGGGGCTTAGGGACCAATCTAGTTGCCAGCCAGGATCATGGTTCAGTCGTTATTTTAGCTCCCTAGACCAAAACGAGCATTTAACCCTTGCAGTGCGAGAGTAGCCTCACTGAAAGGGTTAGGATTTTATTTGCCCAGAACCTTTTTTAACTGTATCTGATAATATGCTGATTGATATGTCTTATTGTAACTTTGTATTTAAAAAAATATATATATATTTCCTAAAAACACTGTTTCTGTAATTCATACAACAACCACCAGATGGCAGTATGTTAGAGAACCGAAGTAGGGACTCTGTCCTTTGGGAACAGTTCTAAATGAGAACACTCCTAGCTGATAACAAGATACAGAAAGTCCAAACTCTTCTTAACTGGTGACAAAATATTTTATTGGACATGCACATTACCTTAATTTCTTTCCTCTGTCTGCTATCTTGGTTTTATTTAGGATTCCTTCTTTTGATTGGCTTACCTATTAATAAAAGGATAACATTTATTTAAAACACAATTGCAGATACATAGAGAACAATGCTTGGCATGCCAGTTTTCATTGCGGTAACTTGCTATGTCATAAGCGTCAAGTAGATATTATTAAATCTGAACTCCACGCTTCGCCTCAGTCTTGCACAGTCATACAGGCACCTCACCTGGACTGAAATCGCTTGCTCTGACTTCACTGCACGCTGTGAGCTTCTCACAATGTGCATTAGAAGCTGATCCTGATCAAACAACATGTATGGTAGGCTACAGCTTATCATGTCATACACTGTTTTCAGTTTCTTTTTTTTTAAAGTTGAATTCCCTCTGAACACCTCTCCAGTCCCCAAATGCAGGAAGTGATGTATATTATTATTATTATTATACAGGATATATATAGCGCCAACAGTTTGTGCAGCGCTTTACAATATAGGGCAGGCATTACAATCACAATACAATTCAAGACAAGATGGTAAGGAGGGCCCTGCCCCTGAGGGCTTACAATCTAAAAATGTATATTATATATATAAATGTATATTATCACTTCCGCATTCTGCTGTCACTCTCCAGCTTCAGAAGCTGGGGAGAAGCTTGTGAAGCAGTTATCTGCTTTATCAGCTTCTCTGGGGGTCCCCTGGTGACATTAGGGGTCTCGGAGACCCCTTATGTCTCCATAAAGAGGACCTGTCATGTAAATTGGATATCACATAGGGGACTTCTTATCCCCTATGTGATAGCAATAAAGTTAAGTGGAAAAAAAAGAGTAATAAAAAATGAAAGAAGCATAAATTGTTTTTTTAAAAATGCATTTTTTGTAAAAAAAGTCCCCCGTCCCCCACATACACACGCAAACATGCGTTGGGTGCGCCTACGTGTGAAAATGACAATTGCACCTATTGTGCTGCACATGTTACATATCGCCGAGAACGTCGGAGTGAGAGTAATAATTGTAGGGCTATCAATCACTGATAACACTAAACTGATGAGCAATAAAAGCGTTTAAAGCGTCACCTATGGACAATTTTGGGTGCGGTCGTTTTTGGTGATTTTGCGGGCACACGCAATATAAAGGTTTGACATGTTTGGTGTCTATTTACCTTACGTGACCCCGTCTTTTATATTTTATAAACAATATGCATAGGAATGAATGTTTTATAACATAAGGTAGGGAAAACAGGCTATAGTCCGGTCATGCTGACTGGTGACATTTTAGACTGACTGGTGAGACACGCTAACATTTTTCAAGCCCTGTATATATGTATGTGTATATATGCTTTCAACACATGTATGCAGATCAGCAAAGTCCAGCGTCCGTATCTGCTGGTCCAATACCCATAGAGCTGGAACAGGAGGGTCAGGATATCAGTAAGGCAGATATATGAGAAGTAAAAAAATGCCTGTTTAATGTTTCTCTTAGGAAAGGTTTCCATTACAAATTACATTCAGATATTCTTTACAATACCACAGAATAATTACCTCCTGAAAAATGTTCTACTCCCCTATTGAAGAGGAACACCAACCTATACCATCATTGTTTCTCTGCAGTACATAAGGAGTGGACTACTGTCTCAAGGGGCTTAGCATGCGGTCTTCAAAACTCACACGAAGAACAAACTTACAACGTTCCAGATGAGAGTTGCAAACTATCACTAAATACTTCTTTTTATTTCCGTTCCTTCGCCTGCAGATACATTCGCACTTTTTTTTATGGAAGGCAGTTCATGTCTTGTTCCCCTGTATTAGAGTCTAAATGTATCAAAATAGCCTCACAGAGCTTCATTAGACAGATGCTCGAATTGTCAGTAATCTGCACATGTTACTGCCGTGTTCTTCTCCGTGCCGCGCTCAACCTGCCTGGAAGAATTTCCATCATTCCTTTCAATTGTTGCCCTTCTTGCATCTCTCCAGCTGAAGGAAGGTTAACTAAATAACCAGGAAAAAACATCCGCGGGCGAGCAGATAGCGTTTCACTCAAACAATTAGATGCAAAGGACACAGGAGGAACAGTTGCAATTGTTTCTAGTAATCTAACGAACTCGGGCTGAGGAATTCATTTGCATAATTAGAGTGACGGCATCTCTGAATAACATTATTTATTGCAGTCATTTATAAAGTGCCAACAGATTCAGCAGGGCTCTATGGAGTGCATGGGACCATTAATGTCAGGCAAAGAAGCTTGCACACTAATGTCCATACCACAACCTGAAAACTTCACACACTGCAGGAGGTAATTTTGGGTGTGTTGTTCACACATACAATACAATTTTATTCTCTTATGCTAGTAAGTTTGCAAGTAATGTGTGACGTATGTGTATAGCAAGTTTGTACATATTGTGGCTGATTCACTAAAGGGGTACTGCATGTTAGCTTTGCAAGCAAAGTTTCACTTAGCTTAGTGAATGATGGTCCTCCTTACCATCTTGTATTGTAATGTCTTCCTTATATAGTAAAGTGCTGCACAAACTGTTGGAGCTATAGAAATCCTGTATAATAATAATAAATAATATTAATAATAATGATGTGAAGTAGTGCTGAGTTCCATCATCCAATCATGGGCAAGCAAAAATCATATTTATTTTTATTTGTTTTCATATTTAAAAAATAAAATAAAAATCCTTGCACATGATTGGATGGAAATCATTCGCCTTCACTAAGCTATGTGAAAATTGCCTTGCAAAGTGAACGTGCTCTGCTTCCCTAGCAAATCAGCCATATTGTCTGCATTTATTACAAATATAGTTTAAGAAGGTAAACTGAAAATATAAATGATGCAGTCCTTGTTCCAGCCAGCAGGTGGAGCTCCCTGCACCTTTGCAAATGTCTTTGTCTGACTCTTTATGAGCGGGGGCAAAAAGCCTGCTGGGTACAGAGATCAATAGCTCAAGGAGACATAGCTCATGGTGTGGCTGCCTACATTTTATTAAGCGAGACTGTGCCCGAAAGGGAGATACTTTTGCTGTGTTGTAACTTAGGCTAATTTTCCTTTGGCAGCAGGACGCTGATATTCCAAAGGGTAATTTTTGACTGAAGTACTCCTGTCACGGGAGTACTTGACTTTACTGCTCTTAGGTACTCGGATGGCATATGATGGTTTAAGCAGGGCCGGATTTCCCACAGGGCCAACCATGGCCCGACCTTGGGGCAGCAGGGAGTAGAGGGGCAGCAGGGGTGTGGAATTCCCATCTCCCGATGACTGGGACATGCAATCCCGGGCTCCGGGCGGGTAGTTGTTATCTACACTTAGCCCTGCTTTGGGCAAGCAGAGCTAAATGTACAGCAGGGAAGAAGCCGCTTGTTTTATACAAGTGATCCCGGCAATGTCGCCGAGATCACTTGTATGCAGCCTACAGGTCTGCCATTCTCCATGGGGTATATATATATATAACACAGTTCACATGCCTTTTTCTGATTGTAATATGAATACTGTAAAAATAATTGCTCTGATATTACTGAATATAAATGCTGTTACTTGTACTTCCTCTTTGTATATGACTTGTGTATATAATTTTATATTATTTTGTTACATAATTTTTTTTGAATCCCCTTTTACCCTTCCTTCCCCCTGGATTCTGGATGTCTTATTCGACATAACAATGTTTGCACTCTCTATTGTTCTAAATCCTTAAGCTGTCTACTGGAATATGAACTTTTTATATTTATAGGAATTTTTTTCTGTTATATCTGTTGTTGTTAGACTGCAAATGCACATTTCCTAAAGAAGTGACAATTGCAAGTCGATATTGGGAGTAAATTTAATTTACCTTGACCCTGTCTGAATAAATCTATATTTATTTTTTTCACCTACATTTGCTCCTCACAATCAATACTTCTCCCTTATGAATGAAAATAAATTGCAGGATCCTTTGCTATTACCTCCTACTTTAAACAGGATTTTTTTTTAATCCAACCTCCAAACCTGAAACCTTGGATAGAGCATGATAGAGGAAAGAGGAGTATAATAGAGGCTATAGTGTTGAGTGTGTGTAAATCTCAGTTTGAGTTTTTGAGCTCGGTAGACAATGGGCGTTTTAAAACAAAAGGCAAGGAGAAGCTTATAAATTGATGAAAAGGTGCCTGACGCTCCACTAACTGGTTGAAATAAGAATACATAATGTTAATAAGCAACATTTCATATTTACCTGACTGTGACAATGCAGTAGGTGTACCAAGATATTAGCAGGCTAGCTAAGTGACCACAGATTCTATGGACAAGGTAGTGTCTAGTTTTGCCAAAAGTCAAGCTGTGCATAATACAAACAGTGGTGCTTTTAAAGTGATTTTAAAAGTGACCTTAAATATGCATTCAGGTACCTTAACCATTAACAAAGATATATTAACAAAGATATATCTTATGTGTGGATTGATGCTGACACTGTCCTACCATCTGGAGGGTGGCTACTTTTGTTCCCCATGGTCCCTGTGTGGGTTGTAAAGTAGTCACTGCTCCAAGCTCACTCCCGTGATGGACTACAATCTCAATACAAATGAGTGAACTAAATGTGAGATTGTAGTCTATCACCGGAGTGAGCTTGGAGCGGTGACCACTTTACAACACACACAGGGACCATGGTGAACAAAAGTAGCCCCCCCCCCAGAAGGAAAAACAGAGTCAGTATGAATTCAGAGATGATTTGGGGATCCACAGCCGAGTGATACACAAATAAGATACATTTTTGTTAATAGTTCAGGTATTTGAATGCATTTTTAAGATTTAATTGCTGCATTTAGCGTCACTTAAGCCTAAAACAGTTGTTGCTCAAAAAAAAAGGATATGCTGGATCCCACTATCTTGCAAATAAAAAGTTACTAATACTTAGCAGTTATCAAATTAATTTACAGTATGATATTATGTATTCCCCCTCATTTTTCTTATTTTGATTTCTGTCTATACACCTCATTTTTTTTAATTAGTATTGTTTTGCATAACTGTTAAAACCTTTAAAAAACATATTCGGGAAGAAAAAAAAGAGGTATTAATATCTTTATATATTTGGTAAAAGGAAAGGCTCACTTACTAGGATATCTTTAGAAATTCTGTTCTCAGTCACGTAGTGTTGAGAATGATTCCTTCGGTGGCGAGAAATCTGCAACAAAAAAACACATTCAGAATAAGGCAAACAAAGTCAAAACTTAAGAGACCTTAAAGTGTGGAAAAGATGTAAAACTCATATCAATTGTATTCTTTTATTTTGAGTGGAAGGGGCTAGCAATTGATTCTGACTGCCTATTTTCCTCTTTTCTGCACTGTATCATGATTACCACTTCCCAACCTAGCATGTCTGTGATGATCCAAGGTTGAGTTATCAGCTGAACTAGAATTGTTGTTGCTTTTATGGGATGAGCGCTCCTCAATGGTCTAACCGAGCAAGAACAATCAAATGTATTTAAAACTCTGTCCCACTCCACCCTAAATGTACTAGTTAGCAAACTGATGACAGTTAGACATTTTGGTGTTCATTTACTAGAGGCAAATAGGCTTTTCACTTTGCGAGGACATTTTCCCTTAGCTAAGAGAAAGAAGCTCTGCCCTGCTGACTTCCATCATCCAATTAAGCAAAACCACAACGTTTTTTGTTTTGTTTTCTCTTCTTTGCTCATGATTGGGTATTCTTTGCAGAGTGAATGTTCACCACATTCACTAAACTACAGGAACATTCTCTTGTAATGTGAATGGCCTAATTGCCCAGTAAATCAACCCTCTTGAGTGAAGTTGTGTTACATATTTTATTTTCTTCGACCTTGCATTTGCCTTCTACTATAGGAAAGCAGCCAATCACAGATCAAACCAAGTCAGACTGATGGAAAGTTAAAGTGACACTAGTGAGTTAAAAGAGAGTTAAATCTTTAACCCCTTCATGACTGAGGCCCTTTTTTCAATTTTTGCACCCATGTTATATTCCACATTTTAGGCCTGAAAATGACGTAAAACCCCCCAACATTATATATTTTCTGAATGCCAAGACCCTATAGAATAAAATGGTGGTAGTTGTCAAGTACACTAACTGTTAGCAACAATGTATCTTATTTGTGTATCACTCGGCTGTAGATCCTCAAATTATCTCCGAATTGGTGCTGCTACTGTCCTTCCTTCTGGATTATGGCTACTTCTGTTCCCTCATGCTGCCTGAGTGTTGTAAAGCAGTCACCGCTCCAAGCTCGCTCACATGATAGACTACAATCTCAATACAAATGAGTAAAGTGAACATGATATTGTAGTCCATTACGGAAGTGAGCTTGGAGCGTTGGCTACTTTACAACACACACAGGGACCAAGGGGAACAAAAGTAGTCACCCTCCAGAAGGATGGCCAGTGTCAGCACCAATTCAGAGATGATTTGAGGATCTACAGCCGAGTGATACACAAATAAGATACATTTTTGTTATTAGCTAAGGTACTTGAATGCATTCTTGTAGATTCAACACCTGAGTTTAGTGTCACAATAATCTGGACAGTGCACTTACAAGACACGGCGAATGATAAAAGCTGACTCAACTCCATAGATAGATTGTAACAGTTTTTGACAAATGGATAGATAATGACATTTCAGGATCATCTGGAAAAGCCAAATTCATAAGAATATGGTTTAATGACGAAAGGAGTTTTTAAAATTCTAACTAGGTCTTCAATAAACCTCAGCCCCTAAATAAACCATATTTGCTCCCAAAATCATTTGGTAAGTCTCACATTTTTAACAGTTAAAATAAAAATTTAAAAGAAAGAGAGATGACCACTGAAATTGACAAATTTGGGTGTTATCCCTTTGTATTATTAAGTTTGAATTAAGAATGTGTTGACATCCTTGGCACAATGGAAAAGAAAAACTGTACATGACCTATTTAAAAAGAACACCGCTTAACAAATACATTAGAGGCAAAGAACATCTGGTGACAAGACTGTGTCCTAAAGTGTTTTGCTCTCTTAATATTCTGCATCTAAAGCAAAAGAGCTTTCATGAAAATAACTTTGGTTAGTGGCAGTTACTCCTCTGGGGGAGGAAGGAAATGTCATAGCATATTTTCTCTTTTTTGCAGGCCTGTTTTCAGGAGTGTCAGCCCCTCGTGTTATTCACATGGAGGGTAAGTGAGAGTGATTCACCCAGGCTACTGAGACAAAACTTCTAAGATCTCCGAGTTTCCGTTTTCTATTATTAATGTGAGATTAAAATGAAAGCATCAACATACCATTATTAGAGGCGATCATTATTTTCAGAAAACCTGTGATTAATATTTTAGTCATTTAGACGTTACGTAGACAAAGGGATGCATATTTTAAAGAGAATACCACATGTAACACACAAATCTGGGGCAGCGATACAATGGGGATGGTTAATGAAAGGATTCATAAGCTCCTCCTCAGCTGCTCGGTCAGCCACTTCAGCAGAGAAGGTCCCCAAAAGACAAGAAGAACTGCAGAAAAGGGAAATATAGAAAACATTGCTTTACCTCTCCCCATGTCCTTTCCAGAGGAGTTAAAGCAATACTCCAGGCTTGGTATTTTTCAAAGAAACATGTCTTGAGGAGAATTAAGTTTACCATTGTTGACCTTTCCTTCTGAAAATGCTAGTTGCCAGTCTGAAGTGATGCTCCTCTAGATCAGTGGTTCCCAAACTTTTTTTACACGTGTATCACCTGGCAGTTCATTTATATAAACTATACTCTTCAGTAGGGATGGAACAGGGAGTGGGGCTCATAGAGAACCATGTAGCATGCCGCGAAGAATGGTAGATGAAGCCAAACTGTGCAAACAGAAGGAGGAGCTCAAATACCTCTGTGTCAGTGGGATGAAGGAAGGAGCAGGGAGGCTGGTGTGGGGGACTCTTTGGGGTATACCATATTCCAGTGGTGTGTCCAGTGTTATCTTGGGGTCTCTTTGGGGTGTGGTCCGTTACCCTGGATTCCGTGGATCTAGGACTTCTTGCACCTAAAAGAAGTAAAGTTGGTGGCAGCCGGAACTATAAAATGAGTGTTGGAAAATGTAGCCATGGGATCACTCTTACATACCTTTTGCACATATGTAGCCCCTGACTTGCCACTGCTACAGCTTTTTTCCACCATTGCAAAAGTGGTACTCCTAAATGTACTGCCAAGTGTCCCTGGGGGTACCTGTACCCAAGTTTGGAAACCGCTGCTCTAGATGTATTGTCAGTTTGCTGTGACTGCACCCAGGTCAAAGACTCAAAGTAAACCCAATGGATCAGCATAACAACCAAGTAATGCCCATTTGCAAGACATCAGGTATGGTAGTCTCCATATTTTTCTCATGGCAAGTTCACTTTAAAGTGTATTTAAACCCGGATAGTTTTCTGATAGAATAGGGAAGGGTTAGAACCTCTTTCATGATCTTTTTTTTATTGCTTATTATTATTTACCTCTTGGGGACTCAACACATTTTTATCTGCTTTTGGAGCGGGCTAACAGTCATCTTGGGTGGCTCCATAGAATATTTAACCCAAGAGCTAATTACCTGCATGACTTTGGAGTGTGGGAGATAGTCCGAGTACCGGGAGGACACCCATGAAAGCCCAGAGAGTACAAACTCCATGCAGGTGGTGTTCTGACTGGGACTCAAATGGAGCACCCCAGTGTTGTAAGGTAGAAGTGTTAACCACTAAGCCACCATGCTGCCCTGGCTCTGTCTTTTCTGGGGAGGTTCAATGTTAATTATTTTTTGTCCTGATGAGTTGTCACTAGGTCAGAAAATGAGGAGAAATCTCCCAATGGGGACACTTGTTTCAGTGACAACTGTCTATGGGGGGATTTTCTTTACTTTGGAGAGATCTTCTACACTTCCTATTCTGGCTGCTCCCAAAGGGACACAGAGGGGAAAACTAAATTTAAATTGGGGAAATTTTAATTGGCGAGTGGTGGAGTATAATAAGGGCTTATAACCCCCAAAAAGTATTTGGGTGAAATGTGCTGTTACTCACTTAATACTTCTCTCAAAGAGCCCATGTTTAAAATACACCAGAAGGACAGAGTATGAAAGACAGAAACTTCCATTAAAACAGATGTGTTGCTGTGTCCTGCATGGGCAAAGTATGGGTTAGCTGTAAATTTACCATTTATATATTTAACACAAATAAAAAAAAATTATTAACTAACTATATATATATATCCTCCTACCCTGAACAATAATTCAAAGCCCAAGTGAACTCTTTTACAAAATTCCACCGATAATTCCAATTTGCACCAAAATTGCAGGTTTTCAATGTCTTACCTATCATGCAGTTTAAGGATACCCTATGGTCACTAATATAGCCATTCCCCTACCAACAGCCCATGGTTATAGACCACCACCCTCTTTTGAGAGCAGAGATTTTGCTGCAGAGGTCCAACACTCCCCCTGCTGAGTCAAACCAATAAATCAGCAATCAGCAGGGAGCATGCACTTTGCAGATTGCAGAGCTATTGGTCTGACTCAACAGGTGTAATTTGCAGTCCGCTGCAGTGAAATCACTACTATCGTAAGAGAGCAGCAGTCCTTAACGGTGGGCTATTGGCAGGGGATAGGCTGCATTAGTGGCAGTGATATGACAGTTAAAGTGACACTAAACTAGACATGTAAGTTTTGTTTTGTTCCAAATGCAAATTCGGATGAAACTATGTGAATTTGAATATCCGAATTCCAATGAGGCCGCATGCAAACCAATCCGAGTGTTCTTTTAACAAAATTTCAGATCATCCGAATTATGTTCAAAATGAAACTAAATCGGACACGTGACTGTTTTCTGGCCAATCAGAAAACTCTGTCCAAAACGTGTACATGTCTACACTAACCCCAGGAGTTAAATCCTAAAAATGCATTCAAGTCTCTAAACTATTAACAAAAATGTATCTTATTTGTGTATCACTCGGCTGTAGATCCTCAAATCATCTCTGAATTGGTGTTGACACTGGCCTTTTTGGACTTTAGTGGCTGCATGGCCGACCACGTGTTTTTTTTTTTTTTTATTTTAATGCAGGAAAAAGCAGAACAATCATGAAAGCATATATAAAGAATATAGAACCTCGAACCCAGTGGGAATCAAAGCCAAATTCCCATGGCTATAAGCAGTTAGCTGCCGTAATGGCTTGTTTTCTGTTACCTGCAAAGATCTGTACAAGCTGCTTATGTTTGTAGTCATAAGATGGATACCATAAGTAGGTCTACACAGGAGCAAATATGAAATGGTCCTTAATGTCACAACGCAGGCTATATGTAATGGACCAAAAAAAATGTATAATATACATCAGAGAATAAAGAACAAAATCTCCACAAATTCTATTCATGTAGGTACAACATTTGCAAATGTGTAAAATTATGCTAGTTCTAGTTATGTTGCTCAGGTGATGTGAACTGAAGCCAGGCTTTCCATGCCAGCACAAGAACTATGGTGCCAACACTGTCCCCAGTGATTGTGCTTCAGTGCCAAATTGTCTGCCTTGGTCTGGCAGAAATACCAAGAGTAAGACATGTAAATTTAGCTAAAAACAGAGGGGAAAATAATTTACAGATTTGAAATAAGCATGCACATCCACATAACAATTTCATCTGACCTAAATATACATTCAATTTTCCATTCCAATGAAGAGCCTACTTATGATATAAATGGTTTACCATTTGAGAAATTGGAATTATTTTTTAATGTGTTGCAAGAATGTTATCAGTCTTTATGTTAGTGTCTTATTTTGCCAGTTAGTATTGGAGATGATGGATGCAATAGGCTCCTGCCCTTATGTATCTCTGTGGTAGGGGCACATTAAAGACACAGGCTTCTGAGAATCTTAGGTGGATGAGGTGTCCCCCCAAAAATTCAGCTAAGTATCTTGGGCACACTATGTACACCCAAAGCCTTCTCCCTGGCTGTGGCCCCTGTGCTGTGTGAGATAGTGGTGACTATCAAAATAGGAGTCAAATTCTTTTCTATGTTGCTGCTCCTGTGCAAAGGAAGCTTGCAAGCACTGGTTGTGGGCTTCAATTACAATACATTATAACATTGTTATTATTACAATGTATTTTTTAATACATTGCATTGCTTTATTTTTAGGAGTTATACTGCCAGGAGAATTCCCATTCAACTGGCACATTTCTAGGAGTTTTGAATTCTGGTCCTCCAAAGAGCCCTGCAGTTTCTTCCATCAACCTTGACATCACTATTGGCTCCTGCTGTGACATAGGGGCTTGTAAAATGAACCACAGCACTTAGCAGGGGTGCATGAATATGTCTCTCTTAGAAATGTACTACGTCCTAAAAAAAGAAAACTAGTGCACGGGAGTGAGCTTCGAGCAGTGACTACTGTACAACACACACAGGGAACATGGGGAACAAAAGTAGTCACACTCCAGAAGGAAGGACAGTGTCAGTACCAATTCAGAGATGATTTAAAGATCTACAGCTGAATGATACACAAATAAAGTCCAGTATTAATAATAGTTAAGGTACTTGAATGCATTTTAAGAATTAACTCCTGATTTTAGTGTCACTTTACATGTTGTATAAGGGGAACAAAATGAAGTCAACATGAATGTTTTCTGAAAACATATCTGGTAATAACAGTTAGTAAAAATGGCTTGCACAGTGGATAGTTCTCTGCATTCTCTCTTTAGATGTGAAATGATCAGCCACTAAAGCCATTTTACTAACAACAATTACCAGATACCTTTTTAGAAAACGAAATAGCCTTATACAGCAATAATGTAGAAGAAACGGGTAACACGAGAGGTAGATATACTATCTCTTTTCTTGCAGGAAGATGCCTTTTTTTGTAATCCTTTAGAGACAGAACAGGGTTTCTTTAAAGTGTCGATGGGTAATGTATGTTTTGACAGGCCGTAGACTGTCTAAACATCCTGCTTTGATGTGAGAGCATGCTGTTTATACATACATAAATACAGAAAAAGCCATAAACACTTCATAGAGGATGTACAGTATTACATTTTAGATACAAAGCAAATTTATTTCAAACGAGTCACAGGGAAAGATTTAAAAAAAAAACATTTTTTAAGCGTCTCCATGTTGGGTTAATGCCTATCACAGAAGCACGCAGAATGTATAAGTGTCTTCTAAGGAAAACGAGAATTGTTCAGCATTGCAGACCTGAAAGGCAGTATAACAGATGGCAACATTAAACACAATCTCAGGACCCCAGCACGGAGAATACCTTTTTGAATTGCTTTTATAGGAATTCAGCAGCCAAACACCTTTTCTAACAGCTTGTCTCTGGTAAGCCGGGTGTATCTCAGTACTCCCTTAAGGAAAATATTTTTTTTTTCCTGAGAAAGTGAGATGCATTTCCACCTCTGCCTTTCCCCGATCAATCAGCACTAAAAACAAATTTAGAAATTGGTGCAGCCATGTGAGTCTACGAGCGACGTGAACGGGGGACGTGCGCGTGTGTTTAGCCTGGGGCGAACCATCTCACGCCAAGTTCCACTACAAAAGAAGGCTGATCGGAATTATCCGAAATTGTTGTTTCCTTCTGGCTCCTATACCTTTTGATGTGAGTAGCGTAGGCTGGCACTGGAATGTTACATTTTTATTTTCTGGGCTACAGTCATCAAAAAAAGGGCAAATTTAAAGCAGAACTCCAATCCAAACTCCAAAATTATACAAATTGTGCCCATTTTCAATGTATATGCAGGCTATGAGGCTCATTTCATCTAGGGCATGGGTAGGCACACTCTGGCCCTCCAGCTGCGGTGACTGAGAGTCATGCCTGTAGTTGTCAAAGTCTTGCAGTGCCTCATGGGATATGCGGCTCGACAGTAGCTGGAGACCTGGAGCTTGCTTACCCCTCATCTAGGGGATAATTTAAAAGAGTAAAACATCCCTTAATCTCCATTTACACCTAGGTCTTTTGTCGCTCAAAGGTAAGTGTGACAAAACACTCAAGACAAGGAATCCCATTCATTTCTATGGCCCCTGTTCACGCCTGAGTGTTTTATCGCAAGTAAAAAACATGCTTGTCACTAGAAAAGGTACACAAGCTAATTTTTGGCAGATTAGAACACATTTAGGTCCAATAGACTTAATTGGGAAACTTTGTGCAACAAAACGAGCAACAAAACATTCAGGTGTGAACAGGGGCCATAAGAATGAATGGGATTCCTTGAACGTTTTGTCGTGCTTACCTTTGAGTGACAAAATGCCTAGGTGTGAACACAGCCTTTCTCCATGACAGCTGACACTCTGTTCCTTTTCGCTCTCACCTGTAATATGGGCAGGAACTATGACAACATTGTGTACAATGCAGGAACAGCAGTGTTTCTGCAATGTAAATAATGATGTCGGAGAGAGGGGTGGCAACACAGTCAAAGATCAACAAGAGGAGATGACTTGCAGAACTGGAGGACCATGAAATAGGTTAAGATTATCCCCTTTACAAAACAAGCAATACATTCTGCATCAGCATTACATTTTTGTAATTTTTTTTTAACTGCCCAGAGTTAGGTTTTAACTGCTGCCATAGCAACCTAACATGCTTTGACAACTGACAATTAATACATTCTCCATCAGTTAGCAGTGAAGAGATACTTTTTTTGTATTTATTTTAACTGCCCAGACACATGATCCGATTGACTGATCTTCCCCATTAGCAGAGATCATAAGACATGTAGGCAGTGCTGGAGGGATACCAGAGCATCATTTTCTCCTGGGCATTTCAGCTATTCCATTACTCTTTATTTACCCATCTCCATTAACATTTGAATACATTCCTGCTTTATATTGCAGTCAGGCAGACAAGCAACTGACATTTTCAAAAACATCTAATCATATTAGGTTTCCTTTGGAAATTAACAAAACATTGGTGATGTTATGTTGATATAATTCATTCATGAGATGAAGACACCAGTCTTGAAAGGGTTTTCACTTAATCATCTAGGGCTCTAGACCATGGCATTCTGCACTTGGAACTCAAGCAAGAACATACATTAGGAGCTGATCTCATACCTGGAGATCCATCCCAACTAACATTCCAGATATTGCAGAATTTCAGGTCAAGAATTCAATTATTACTACCATCTCTCCATTGGAAGGGGCATGTCATGTTACACATGCCTAGTCATATGCCTTTAAGATTATTTGTGTTTCATCTGCCTCTCGTATTTGTCACCACCCCTCCACTTAGTTCAGTTTTCCTCTGTATAGATAGATAGCTCCACCCTTCTTTATTATATTCCGGTCTGCATCTCATCCACATGTCCTTTGCTGAATGGATCACATTATGATCTTTTGACCTATACAATGTTCACGGTTCGGCACAGTTTGGATTAAACTTCTCAATGATCGTCAAGGTGTCATCTGGATTAAGTCTCTGTCTGCCAACACTTCTAAGATTGGTAGTTTATGCCATTTCACCACAACTGTAAATTACAGAGATCACACTTTCAATGCTTAGACTGGGGAGGCAGAACAGGCCACAAGAGGGCTTCCATGGCAGTGACTTTCCTTCAGTTTTACAGTGAGCAAATCATTCCTGACTAGAGTGATAGCTACAACATGATCTCTGAGTGGAAGTAAATGAGGGCCAATCTAATCTTGTTTTAAATGCATGCTTTTGCATGCTCAGCATTGGTGATGAAGTTTCTTTATCAACAAAGCCATTGTTGGTGCTGATGTGATGACCACATGGCTTTGCTGATAAACAAGGCCACATCAGTAACAACTGCCACTCTAGTTCTTTAAAAAAATTCTAAACATGTTTAAAAATGTAAAGGACACAAAATAAAACTGAAAGAGCTTCTGTAACCCTCATGAGCATATTAAAGCCAACTGCACCCAGAAGATCACATTCATTTTGCCTTTCTGGCTGACCAGCTGCAGGAAAACCTTTGTATCCATAAATCTTCGAGAGTACATCATTGTATCAGAGTCAGTAGCTTGAGCCCTGATGAAGGGGGACTAATGCCTGCATAGCCGAAACACATTATGTTGGAGGGTAAAAGAAGCTCTGCTGTTAAGACCAACATCCCAGGTTGTGGCAGAGGGTAGAGCAACACTTTTTTTTAATATGTATACATTTGTGAAATGGGTACTTTATAGCTCCTGAAAAGTTTTGGTTTTTTATCTTGCATTATATAGGGTTGGATTTGTTAGCCTTCCGGAGTCCATCATCCTATCCCAGTCAGTACCTTGAGCACTGATAAGGGGGTACTTTCAAGCCCCTGAAAAGTGTTGGCTTGTATTTATTGTAAATGCAAATAGCACAGAGAAAGATCAGGTCAGAATCCCTAGGCAGGACTCTGCTGTGTGGCAGAGCTAAATATCAAGACTGGATAGGGAGAAATACAAATCCATTGACAGGCAAAATAGCTCTCATATACGTATTTCATCTATGTGTGTATTTCACCATTTGCCTGGAGTTCATCTTTGAATAAAACATTTTTGGACTCTAAACCCATTGGTGTTGTGCTCCATTTTCTCATAGACCTCCCGGGGTTCTTCCAAGGCTCCTCTTCAATGCCTTTTTGAGTTTGAGAGCCAACTAGCCAGAGTCACTGCACTTCATCACAAAACCTTACCTTACACTAAGAAAGAAAGCTGTTTTCAGATCCAGTGCATCCCACCTACATCTTCCAACCATTAAACGCTGACAGATATTTTAATCCTTCACCACACTGTATAGAAAAAATATGAAGTTTTGGCTTGGGTAGGGCTTTAAAGAACTATGGCAATTTAAATTCATACCCTTGCAGTAGGGTTACCCCTACACTGCCAGGGTAAGTGCCCATTTTAACTAGGGGGCTAATAAAAAAACAGATATACTCAGCTAAACCTTAGTCTCACCAGGCTGGTAGACCCGTCCCTGCAGCCCCTTCACCCCTGGGCTCTGGCAGTCTAAGGACCATCAATGCCATTGCGTCTAGTGCAGGACCATTGCCTTGCATTAAACGTGAGGATGCCAAGGGACATTCCACAGCCTCAGCGTATCAAGTGAATATAACTGCTTTATTTGAGCCCCCTAGTTAAAACGAGCACATAACCCTTGCGGTGTGCGGGTAGAGTTCCAGAGTTCTTTTTTAAGGATTATCGAATATGCTGTGTGCAAGTAAAAGTATTTGTTAGTCAGTGCTTTTTAACCTTAACAAAACAAATAGGTAACATTTTCTAATCACAACAGGTGCCAATGACAATAATTCCCGCTGCGCTGAAACATTTGCAAAGTGTTAGCAGCCTCACAAATCTCAAACATTCTGTGCATTTGAATTTAATATGAAGATGAAATCAGGTCAGTTATATATTTTTTTTCCATATAAATATTTCCAACTTTTCGATAAACAATAGTTTGTGTAAAACAACTGTTTTATGATAAGTTCCACATTTGTTGAAGCTCGTTTTTTTTTCTATTATCTTTTGCATACACTGTTTCCATAGAGATTGATCTTCATTATGTGAGGCTCACTTACACTGATTTAATTTTAGGATGAATATAAGAAAAAAATCAAACAGGCCAACTTTTTTTTAGAATATGGACTTGATTTATTTAAAGTGACACTAAACTCAGGAGTTATATCTTAAAAATGCATTCAAGTATCCTATTAACAAAATTGCATCTTATTTGTGTATCACTCAGCTGTAGATCCTCAAATCATCTCTGAATTGGCGCTGACACTGTCCTTCATCTATGTTCAAATGTGCTTGGGTTTGGTCCCAAATTTATCTACTTCCCACTAGAAGTGATGAGGCTGGGCTTCGTGCGAACTCAGTTTTCCTGAGTTGGCCCAAGCCCACTCAAAACTCTGACAGCTAAACTCTCCTCCTGACACCATACGTTGTGGGGAGGCACATCCCCCACCCTGTAGCTATATGTCACAAAGGGGTAGGAAACTGTTGCCATTAATTAGGTTGGAAGGAGGGGGTAGCGCTCAGAGTTTTTAGCGGGCTTGGGCAAACTTAGGCAAACTGGGTTCACACCAAGCCCAGCGTCATCTCTACTTCCTGCTTCCAATAGCTGCACTAGCTGGAAAATCTTTTGGTTGTGTCAGATGCCTGATCCCCATCGGAGCGCTGTGGTTTCTTTCATTGGCTTCTACATCACTAAAAGACACCACATACAACAGAGGTGGGGTCAAGCATCTAACACAGCCAGAAGTGCATCCCAATGCTGAGGATTGTTTGATAGAGGTATAGATAGAAGGTGTGCGGTGCTGGTGCCGGCTTAGCTAAGTATTCTTACTCTCCCTTTCAAGAAATGCTTTGGTTTAGTTTTTTCTAATATAGCAACAAAGCTGCTTTAAGGCCCCATTTACTCCAGATCCATTGCGATCCGTTTTTCAAGGTAGCCAAAAAATGAATGGGTGTGAATGGGATAACTTTACACTGCTCTGTTCCATTGTATTTTAGTGCACTGAAGAAAAAAGTAAAGCATGCTCTACTTTTTTTAGTAATAGAATGTGTCAAAAACGGATGGAAATAAAACACAACAGATCCTATTTTGACATTACCGGGCCCTAAAAGTCAATGAGAAGCTATTATACTTTCCAGGTGTGATAATTAAAATTTCCTGCTGTGATAAAATGTGCACTAAAAAATATTAATGTCCCAATTCTTGCGTTCCAGAATTTCAGATGCAAAAAGGCCCCCTTTTCAAAAGCCAGACGCGAATGTTCTGTTCTAAAGTAACTTTTCATTATACTTGTAACTAAGTAGCTTTATCGCAGCATAGCCATGCTTCTCTACAGGCCAGGAATGCAAAGAACATTCACCATACGCTTGAGTTCCTCAGGATTCAGCTTGTATTTCGTAGTCCTCCCCTGCCCCCTTGTGCTCTACTGAAGAATCCCAGCGACTTCGCATTGAACACTGAATATTAAACGCACAAAAAAATCCCACTTCTCCCTACTGTCAAGTTCAAGGTCAGTGTTGAGCTATTTTCAGCCCATCTCCTCTCGATCCATGCAGAGACGTGACAAGGTAGCATGATTTGGGGTCAGCTGCATAAAAGGAGTTGTTATATAAAGGACGGGCGAAGGAATCAATCCCATGTGACAGTGTCTTCAGGATAATCAGCGCTCACTCTATGCCGCTGTCATTTCGCTCCAGTAAAAAATCAGTGCGGGCTTTGTCAAATCGTTTTGAAAGAAGACCATATTCTCAATGTTGGCAACGCAAATGAGTGCTTCACTCAGCTGGGACTTGATTGCTGTTATGAGATGTGCCACGTTACACATGTGTGCAGCTACCAGTGATCTCACCAAGGCATTCTTAAAGACATGTCTAAAAAACTAATGTTACGTATAGGATAGTAAGGTAGCAGCACACCCCCACAGAACATTAGAATATTATACCACAAATGAGCACTGTAGTGTATTTGGCTTAAAGCCCAACTATACTTAAAAGTTGCCTTTTCCCCACCCCTCCCTTCCACCAACTTGGTACTCATACTATTAGCCTTTTTTTCCCCATACCCGCTGAAGTCAGATATACTCACCTAAGTTCTACCTCTAAACCCCTTACCACCTCCGTTTCCAGGTGGGTGGACCGTGAATCCAATGGTGCAATAATGCCTGAGACTGCCGGTCCTTTTCACTCTCCTCTGCTGACAATGGTCCTCTTCTGGATACTGAGAGGACCTGGCCAATTGACATCCAGTAGGAAGTGTCCACATCATGCAGGTGCTGATGTGGACACTCAAAGAAAGACCCAAGCAGGAAGTAAGCAGAAGAGGAAAATACTTGGGGGTGTGGCAACACGTGACCATAAGACAAAAAGGGCTTTTATTAGACTTGTAAATTTCATTTAGTTCCAAATGGAAATTTAAACTAATTTTGTTAAATTCAGACATTTGGATGTATTCGAATTTACGATTTAGAACCTATCCGAATGCGAACAAATCTGAAATGTTTGTGTATCGAAAATTCGGATCTGTCTGAATTTCATTCAAAGCGAAACTAAATTGGAAATGTGACTGTTCTCTGGCCAATCAGATGCTGTTGTGGCTGTTGGGGGTTGCATTACAGGTACGGTCGTGTGACCTCCTGTTACGAAACGAAAATTCGGACAGATCCGGAATCTGAATAACGAACCGAATCGAATTTCAGATCCAAAATCTGAAAAGCAAACTATATAAAAATGTGAATCGATCTGAAACAAAACAAAACACATTTTTTGTAAATTACATGCCTCGCTTTTTGATAGGGATTTTTTATTTGAATCCAGTGATTAGATAGTGGGGCATGGACGGAGGGGTGGGTGATGGGTGGAATGAATTATCAGTTGGGCTTTAAAGTGTATTTCTATTTTTTTGTAGCCAAATTGGTATGACTCCTGCTTCATATTTGTTGCAAGTTTCCATTCACACAGCATAAAATAAAAACATTTCAAAGTTGCTGCTTATATTTTTAAGCGATATTTACTTTCCTATAAATCCCACTTAACTTCCACCCTATGTAATGTTATTGAGGGGGCTAGGGAGTTATGGTTACCATAATTAAATCTGTCTTTATGTGCTGGCAGATCTTCATTATTAGGTATAATTTAGATTTGAACACTGTCTGTCCTAACAAATGGTTAAAGATCTCAAGGTGTGGATTTTGAACTACATTGTATCCTAATGATGAGATACTCACTATGTCCCCAGTTTGTCCTTCTTAAATTGTTTAGAATGGCTGGTAGTAGTGTCTATAATCCTGCTCCAAACAAACAGGAATGGGGTGTGAAAGGGAACACAACTAACATACAGTGGAGGTTTCCCAAATTTGAATGCAAACGTGAAACTACATTTTAAAGAGGAACTTCAATCCCACCTGGGGCTAATTTGCTTTTCACCCCTCTAACCTTGAGCCAGTGAATCCAATGTTGTCCTGCTGTGATCCTCTGATCCCGCATCACACAGGTCCTGTGCTGCCTTTTTGAAAAGAGATCTGGCACATCCTTAGACATGCTGCAGGGCTGCCTGGTCAATGGGACCGCAGCATGTCTGCGCTTGTGCCTGATCCACCACATATATGCAGACCATCTATGGGTCCTGGCAGAGGCCCATGGTCATATGCACATGCTATTTTGTAAGAGGGAGTATAAGGTAACCAGGCCTACTGCGCTTGTGTGTGGTCCCGTTTTTCGTACTATGGGAAAATGGGCACTTGCGTGCATATGCGTGCATCGGGAAGTATGCGCACAGGCACGCTAATCTTGGCGCACAGGAAGTGATGCAGTACCTCTAATTGATCACCCTATTTAAAGCAAGCACAGCCTGGGCTTAGTTGCTGGATAGTCTTTCAGCTTGTCCCTGTAATGCTGTTTGTTCTGCCAGATTTCTGCTCCTGTGTCTTGACCCGAAATGTACCTGACTGCTCCTGATTTCTGCCTGACTTCTGACCTTGGAATTGTTACTGGACCCACCTCTGCCTCATCCCTTGTACTTCACTGCCCGACTGGTGTGACCCCTGGCTTGTCTGCCGTCGATTCTGCCTACTGCTCTGATACACTGCTGCCCGCCCAGTGTGACCTCGGCTCTGCTCTACCTTATCCTGATTCTGGAATTCTGCCTGGCACGGTTTTGCCCCATCCACTGGCACCCGTGCTACTTGCTGTTTCTAAGGCTCTGTTCCCATCTTCAGAGTTTGGGGAACACAAAGTGCAAGGGGAGCCTCCTCATCCAACCGGTCTCCAGCCAGGTACGTGATAGGGAGGTAGGAGGAGGCAGGTAAGAGGTAATTGTATAAATGAGTCAGCTTTCAGTTTTATTTCAAAAGCCATTCAATATTTGGTTTTCAGTTTACCTAGTGAAATATATCTGTGTATTTTCTTTGTATACATCAGTCAAAAGGTAAAATCAGGCTGCGGTTAGTTTGTCTGCATTCTATAGCTTTTTTAACTCTAGTTAAAAAAGACTACCATTGAAAGAACAACTCCAGGAAACATTTTTATTAACACTTGCAGTGGGGCTACCCTATAAATTACTATAAATTACTTTGGGAAAATAAGGCAATTGAAGTCCATCTCGGGGGAAAACCAAATACCTCCACCTTGCTTCCACCCATTTTCAAACAGAAAAACCCTCCACATTTGTTTTACTCACCTGAGTCTGCCGTGACTCTCTGTGGTGCCTCTTCCGCGAGTGAAGATCAGTGGTCTTTTGCTGCAGTCTGGACCCATCGTTGACCAGTCTTAGTGCCCCTTGTTGTGATGTCATCACAACACTACAGTTTTCTGGACCCTGTGAGGACCCCACCAATGGACAGCCAATGGGAAGTGTCCACATCACACACGGAGAGACATGAGCACCCAAACAATACTGTACAACTCTGCAGTCCAGAAGAAAGAAGACTCAGGACCAACCATGTCACCTGACCATTTAAGTAAGTAAAAAGGGGTGTTTAGGCAGAAAAAAAAAGATTAGGTAAAGGGCAATACGGTAAGATTTGCTTTTTACTTTTTTTTAATTATGCTGGAGATCAGCTTTAAATAATTATACAGCTTGCTATGGGAAACAGCCTTTATGTGCTCTAGTCATTCCCAGATTTCTGCTTAAAAGTTTCCTTTCATACAGCATAACTTTAGGGTAATGAAAATATAGACAAGGCCCTATGAGTGTACAATTTCATGCACTATTGCTAAAAGATGAAAAGAAATTTACATTGTACCCAGGAGCATCCCTAGCTTTTTTGCTGCCTCAGGCGGTGGATGGATAGGGGGCACAGCATGACATCACTGTTTACTAGGAGCTGGGCAGGATGCCGGCCAGAACTTCCCAGGTTGCTAGGAGCTGGGTGGGGAGATTTGTATGGCCCTTACACATCTCCCCACCAAGCTCTTAGAAACCTGCGATGCCAGAAAGGAGGAGGCAGGCACACTGCAAACATTGTGCAGCGCCACTTTGCCTGACACCCCCCTTCCCCATGAGATGCCACCTGAGGAATCTCAGAATGGCCCTGATGGTACCTCAGATGTCCACCCTTGATATTTCAGTTCTCCTGGTGAATGAAGTCAGCTGTTCTTTTCTGTTAGCATATATCACAGATGTTAGCATCTAAAATCTCAATAACAAAGGTGCCAATCTTTCTTTCACAAAGGTTTTATTTGTTTTTTGTCAGTTTTTTTTCCGCATAAAGTTACAAAAATAACAGAGGTGGGGCGTGCAAGCCCTGCAACAAGGAACATAAATAGAAAATGTACAGCCACAACATTGTGCAGAGCCCTGCAGACTGTATAACAGAAGCAATGGAACAAGTGCCAAAGAACAATTTGGGAGTATAAACGGGGCATTGCTGCTCAGTGTTAGTGAATAAGACCCAAAATAAGTTGGAAAGGAGCATCAGAGGGGGAGCTTATCGGGTCCGGGTTCTGGGTGTCGTAGAGTCGAGATCAATGAGGTACACAGCCCACTACACTGGGACATCTGGTTCAGATAGTGTGGAGGACGTAGAACAGCACAGATAAGTGTAGGGATAGCAACAGGAAGATTAGAGGAAGAGGACATGGAAATGGAAAAGGAGGGGAGGACCGGGAGTGGGAAAGAACAAAAGGGGAGAGGGACAGGGGAAGGTGGTACGCTGGGAAGGGGGTCCAGAGGGAGGCGGGAAGTACAGAGTCTCTAAATGGATAGAAGCTGCGGATCGAAAGATGGTGGTTTCGAGTAATCGATCCAAGGTTGCCAAATCAGTAGGAAGCGGTCATGGGTGTCGGACAGAATCGCCGTCAGTTTCTCGTTCACCAGTATATCATCTAGGGGATTTTTTACTTCCCTGAAGCTCAGAGTTGGGGTTTTCCACGCTCTGGCGATTGTCATTTTGGTGGCAACAAAGATGTGGGACACAAGGTGTTTCTGGTAATGCGACAACTGTGGAATTGGCTGTAGTAGCAATGCCTCGCACGGTTCCTTTGGTAGGGTGAGTTGGAAAAGGGAGTTGAGTAAATCGTAGACCCGATTCCAGAGGTGTGCCGCCCGGGGGCACGTTCACCAAATGTGGATCATGGTACCCGACGCGCCACAGCCCCAGAAGCAGTGCGGAGAGTAGGAGGGAATGTATTTCGCCAGATGGGCAAGTGTGTAATACCAACGGTACATCACTTTGTAGGAGTTCTCGAGTGCGAGTACGTTGCGGGAGCCAGTCCTCAGGAGTTAGGCATCTGCCCAGTTCCTCATGCCACTGATGCTGATAAGGGGCAAGGGTGGTAGAAGTGGAGGTTAGCAGAGAAGTGCAGATCAAAGAAATTACACCTGGGGCGTGCGGATCTGAGTTGCAGCAATGCTCAAATAGGGTCATTCTCGAGGGAGCTGAGGTGTTTTTCAGGAGCAAATTAATGAAGTGGCTTATTTGGGTGTAGCGGAACCATTCCCGAAGGGGGATGGATCTATTGGCACGGAGCTGCTGGAACGATTTCACACCTGAGAGCGAGATGAGGGAGTGTACAATGGTCAGATCGTTGCGGGACCACCATGCGAACAAGTGAGGGTCGCTGGCACTAGGGGGGAATAATGGAGAGTTGAGCCAGGGTAGTAAAGGGAGGTGAGGCGACATCAGGTTGCCGGAGTACCGAACTCCGTCCCACACCTTCAGGGAGTGTCTAAGGATCGGGCTAAGAGTAGTAGGGCGGTCGGTCTGGGATAGCCATAGCAGGGACGTGAGGGGAAGGAGATGACAGTCCACCATGTCCAAACATGCCCAAAGCGGAAGCTCGGTTGTTGAATGTAAGAGGGCTAAGGGAGCAATGGTGGCCGCCGTATAGTATGCGTGAAGATTAGGGACTGCAAGACCTCCACGGAGAGGTGCCAATCTTTCATGTTCAGAACTTGAGCATTTATATTTATAGGCCAAACAGAGCTCTGCTGAGGTTTGGGTCATTTCTATACATCTGGGTGTCATGTGAGGGTCATGCCCAACCAAGTAACACTACTGCAATAGCAAATCTCTATTTCTCTTTCTGTTTCCATGTCTGAAATTAAAGTGTCTCTGTCGCTGTTGTTTCAAAATCTGAATAGTGGCATTCCCTGCAGAACAAGCACTTAATATTCATCTGTCCTTCTGCCAGTACGGCCTAAAGCTAGCAATACAGATGTCTCACTTGCATCCCTATTGGCTGAAAGAGAAATCAGTTTATTTCCCCATCCAAGCTAAACAGCGTGGATCGAGGAATCTCTTTTGTATTCACACAGCCAGCACTTCCAGCTCTCTCTTAATACTAGAGCAGTGACTGCATCTGATTGGATGAAGTCAGTGTTCAGCCAACAATTTTCCACTCAATTTTTGTATTGCCTTTTGCAGAGATGGGTGGTGCTGACAGCCAGTTAGTTTGATCCTTGTATGGCCAGCTTAACTCCTCTGCATTGAAGAGATCATCTATCTGGAAGATCTACATTCGACACTTCCAGGAGTGGCAGATGTAAACTGACCTCATCCCTTCGGCTGCTGCCGAAGGTAAAAGGAAACCATAATGGCAGAGATCCCTCTGGTTCCGACATGTGATTACTGGGAGTCCAGCCTACTGGTTCCTTAAAGTAGCATTAAAGTCTATTTTTTTTCTTTTTTTTAATACATCTACTACTAGTAAGCAGCGATATATGCCCCAACATAAAAAAGAAAAAAATTGGCAAATACCAATTAACTTACCTGCGTCCTGTTACATGTTACCCAGCTGCAGATGTCCCAACTCCCGAACGCTGTGAAGGAGGTTGTGTGGGCAGGCGCATGCGCAGTCCAGATCAATGTAGGGGAGAGGAGGAGAACAACGCTGACACTAAATGGACCCAGCCGGGAGCGTGCACGCCATACAGACTCTGTAGAACTCCGTAGGAGTCTATGCTGGATCAAAGATCAGCACCAGCGCTGGATGGACTGTGAAAAACGAGATGAAGGAAGAAGCTGTTCAAGTCACGAGGCACCACATAAGGTAAGTCCTTACAGCAGCATTGGGGTGGAGGGGATCTGCCTTTAATGTCACTTTAATGTTGTTATGTGACTGTGAACTCTTGGTGACAGGACAGTCAAAATACCGGGTGTGTGCCATTGACTGCGCTTCCTAAGGCCCACCTCCATGCTGCCCCACATATACAGTATATGGTATTTTGTACACTTTTTGGGTACTGCTTTCCAAGTTGCTATTAAAACTGACTGATCATGTGACTTTAGCAGACAGACCCTCCAAATTAACACTCGGATAGTAGGAAAGAACTGGAATGCAGTTTTAATGCTATTGGGGTTGCAAAAATTCTTGAAATGTGTAGCACATTTTTCTCAGCTAAAAAGTAGAATTATACTATCTATCTATCTATCTATCTATCTATCTATCTATCTATCTATCTATTTTACCATCTATCAATGTAGGTCTTTTATAACGTTTGCTTATTTGTCTTGGTTACATGAGTTTTTGGCGCCAGGAGCCCACTGCGGCTAATTTGTAACGGCTTTGAATGCCTAAAAACAAGTAAAAAAAAGTATGCAACAGCATCTCCCTGATTTCTGAATTATCTTTTGGTGTGGGTATAATATATAATCACCTGACATTTCTTTATTTCTGTCTGTGACCTGTTGGGTATACATGTGCGATTCGTTTCGTTAAGAATCGAAATTCGTACGAATTTTCCTGAAATTCGTAGATTCGTAAGCATACGAAATCCGAATTGCAGTTTCCGAATTTATATCCGAAATACAAAATTCCGTTAACGAATTTCGGATCCGAATTTCTTTGAAACAGGAACTAATATTATCCCTGTAAATGAGGTTGAACAACATGACAAGATTTTTTTTTTAATCCGAAATACGGATCCGCTGCTGCTGAGGGTTGCATTACAATACACAGGCAGGAAATACGAAATTCCGTTGACATATTTTCGTTCCGTTACGAACATTCGTTATATATTGAAGTTAAAAAGCAAAGTACATTTATATTGGAGTTGATGGTAGTTTTTTTTAAAGTCCGAAATATGAAATTCGGATACGGAATCCGTTAACGGAATTCGTATTTCGGATACAAAAACAACTACCACATCGACTCCAATATTAACAAAGGTATTTTTGCTTTTTAACTTCATCATAACGAATGTTCGTAAAGTTACAAAAATGTGCCGAAAATCCGTATTTCGTACGAATCCGAATTGAGTTTTGGATACGAATTACAAAATAATGGATATTACGAAACGGAACGAAACGGAACTAATTTTTTGACGGCGCACAAGTCTACTGGTGGGGACAAAGTACCCTCTTTATTTGTCCTTATGAACATTGCCAGCGGGGCTGAAAGTGGTAGGACATATTACTGTTTCCGTAACACATCCAAAACATATTACTATTCACTGGAACAGAAACGAAGAGGACATTTTCCATTGAAGATACCTTTTCCTGAAAAGGTTAAACCATTTGACACACCAACACTAAAAAAAACAAAAACGTTTTGTCTATAGACACACTTTTTTTTATTATTATTATTATTATTATTATTAATAATTATATTATTATTATTTTTAGTATTTATATAGTGCTGATGATTTACAAAAACAGTAGTGTAGTACATTGACTTCAGTCACAGTGCACATTTGCAGTCCTTGCCCCCAAGGAGCTTACAATCTAAGGTCCCTATCTCACATGCAAACAGGGCCAATTTAAAGAGGTGCCAATTAACATTTCAGAATGTCTTTGAGTCGGGAGGAAACTGGGGTACCCTGAGGAAACCCACACAAGCACAGGGAGAGCGTGCAAACTCCTTGCAGATAGTGTCCTGACCGGGATTTGAAGTGGGGACCCCCAGTGCTGTAAGGCAGAAGTGCTAACCACTATGCAACTGTGCTGCCCATATGTGTAATTCTTAACTCAACTGTGAAACATAGTGGTTATCAAGTGACCTGTTGTTAATACTAAATACTTAGGGGTCTATTCACGAAGCTGCCGAAGGATCTGGCCATAGCTTCGGCCGATCCTTCGGCTAGCTTCGGCCCCAGGACCCCTTCGGTTCAGTAGAACCCAAGGGGTGCTGTACGGGCTATTCACAATAGGCCGTACAGCTCCCGATCATGGCCAAGCG